>NC_092678.1:16458070-16779617 GCF_964355755.1 Antedon mediterranea
GGGGGTGCACGGTAACCCCCTCCAGCCCATGGACTATATTATAATACTGTAAAATAAATAATAAAATTAATATTATGACTGTTAAAATGTTATGATGTTAACATGTTACGCTCACCTTCAATGATTTGCCACTACACAGTTGCATTTACTAGGGCTACAATATTCGTTTTTGGAAAATAAACTACTATTCATCAGAACCAGAGAATACCAATTCGTCCACAGGATAGGGCATAGGCAGATCCAGGTGGCCAAACTCAATCCACAACTCACTACACAGACAGACCACAATGTTTATATAGCCACAGATAGTTTGGCACATACACGAGAGAGTTGCTTGTACACAAAGGATTCTAAAATAACCCATATGGATTTGCCCGAATGAACCCTCTAAGGACCCTTTTGGAAACTCTATGTGGTGTAACTTAACTCTTCCCTGGTGGTGTGCTACATAATGCCCTGTATTAGAAATTAATATGGGGTAAATAGTTCAGATGAACTATAGAATAAAACTAAATGCGCCAAGGGCCGACCTTCATGGACCTTTCGGGGTTCTCTATGTGGGGCTACAAGAGACCCTATATTGGAAACACTGTATGTGGGGTGAAAATGTGGGGTCATAGAGATATAATAAATATCCCTGTGCACCCTCGATCATCCATAAGGAACATTTATGGATTTGCCCAAATTAACCCAAGGGGCGGTCATCCTCCATGGATGGACATTAAGCCCCATAATGGAAATATAATGGGTGACGCTGTGGGTTCATATAGACAGGCGGGGTCCATGGAATAAAGCTGCCTGTGCACTCTCCATCCTTAAGGAACACTTACGGATTTGCCCAAATTAACCCAAAGGCCGGTCCTCCATGGACATTCAGTCCCATAATGGAAATATAAGTGGTGACAATGTGGGTTTACATAGACAGGCACATGGAATAAAGCTGCCTGTGCACTCTCGATCCTTAAGGAACCCATATGGATTTTGCCTAAAATAAAACAGGTCATCTACTTAGACCCTTCTGTGGTTCTCTACTGTATGTTTAGTTCTACATTTGGCCCCTGTATCGGATCAATGCATTTGGCTACATTTAAGTTACTATGTTAGAAATATATCGGGTAACTGAAACTGTTGGTTCCAAGATTAAGCTATGGGAAAAGCTTGTCTGTGCACCCTCAATCCTTTTAAAAGGAACCCATATGGATTTGCCAAAATGAACTAAGGGTACTTCTGGATTCTCTATGAGCCGTACATTCCGTTTATTGGAGATACATGGATACCTGAATGAAGTTGCTCAAATGTTTCTGAAAGACATTGTACTGTTAGTAGTAGTAGTAGTAGTATTCCCCTTCCACACCTCTTTGAATGAAATCAGGCCCGATAGGCTCTTATGTACAGAATTTCAAAGGTCAAAGTTGCTAAAAATGGGGTTTCCAGTCAATTTTACAAAGAAAGTTCTGTTAGAGCTAATATAAATATTACATGCAAACATCATTAGCCTGGACTGGGAGGGATGTAACGGTGTACTTGTAACGCAGAATCCTGGAGTCTCTCGGTATAATTCTCCCCCACAAAATAAAGAAAAATTCGGTTAAAACATGCAATGGATTGAGTTATTTCATTTTTCGCCGTTTCTGCTGCCCAAAAATAATCGATTAAAAAATAATCGGTTAATAATCGACTATTTCTGCTCAGCAGAAACAGGCCCAATGTAATAGTTTCATGCTGTTTTGTTGATATAAGTTTACGGTACACCACGTATGTTAATTATGAAAAGAATTGTTGAGTTTCTCGACGTTTTGATCAATATGCTTTGATCGTCCTCAGTGTTTGCTTACATAAACATCTACAGCATCATGTTTTTATAGCCATGTCAGTTTTGTTGTTAAAGATTAAAATATGCACGCGCATGTATGTGTATTATATATGTACATAATAGAAAAATACGACTACAATGACTGTTTTTTCGACAACTTTATTTAAGCGTTAAATTACGTTTACATTGTAACTAAGATACAGTTGAAATAAACAATTTAAGTTACCTAGATACAGTGCGTAATCATCTCCTTCAATTCACTACACCATTTAACAATTAGCAATAATAAAATACTTATTTAAACACGGTAAGTTTTTATCTTTTCGTTAAATTAAAATTCGATGATTTAGAAGATGACATAGGCCGTAGCACGTTAGGTCAATACGTTTCTAATATTGTGAACTACTGTAGTGACGTTACTAAAATATAGGCTGTGGCACAATTACAGACTTAGTTTAGTCTTCGGCCAACTAAAAAAGCACCGAATTTGACCTGTACTCGATCAAAGATATGCTTATATATCTACTAATAAAGTACTCACTCAATTCAACCATACGCTGGATTGTGCAAATTCTTACCGAACATCATAAGACATAACGTGAAATAAAATTTAAGCCATTTACATATTAGGCCTTGTATATATATATCTTGTTTAAGCAATTATATCAGCGCCAGACTGAACACATATCGGACGACGTATGCCTATCATGATTAAGAAGAATAAATTGACGTTGAAAATATGTTTACAAAGCGCCCTTCGCTAATAATTGATCTCCTGACCCCTGACCAACGTACGAGATAACTAGCAATGGTTTTTGAACGTCAAGGATACAGTCTGATAAAGATACATATTACAGTTTGATACACGCATGCGCAATAAGTGACTTTAACTATGTAGGAACGTGTAGATTATCTTGGTTTTTATTTAGAATAAAAGTGCTTTGTTCTGCTACACTGATAACTATATTATTTCATTCGAATGATTTACAATATTAAGCAAATTATAATTACTAGATGGTACGCTCGCTTCGCTCGCGTACCATCTAGGTCGTGACCACAGATGGTTCTCGAATACATAATAATTTCAGCGTTAAAAAACTGGCGATTTCAAATATATGTACCGCAGGACAATAATACATGTCGTTTACAGCCTACAGGAACGAATAAATAGACACTGTAATTTATGTACTCAACTAAAATTAGCACCATGGGAATTACTTCCGAAAGAGAAACTTGTCACAAAATGAGACCAATTGTTTAAGTCAAATTTAAACTAACTTGATTTGTGTTTTGTATGTAACATTAGGGTTGAGGGATGGGGAAGAGGATGGGTGCAAAGAGGAACAATTTTTAAATATTATTCTTTATCCATTTAGTAACGAAATATTAATTGAACTTATTCAACCTTATGTTCCTAAGCGGTCTCTGAGATCTAGATCTGAGTCTCTTCTTGCCCATATATTTCATCCATCCACTAAGTTTTATGGAAATCGTTCATTTTCTTCGGCATCCGTTTTTCTATGGAATGCGTTGCCTATTGAAATCCTTCAGGCTACTTCCACCAGTGCAGTGTCTTCAAATCTCTCCTCAAAACCCACTTTTTAATTTGTAAATTTCTAAATTGTTCTGTCTTTGTAAAGCGCATTGAGGCTTTCAGCATAATGCGCTATATCAAGTACCAGTTATTATTATTATTATTATTATTATTGTTTTCATGTTTTACAAATAATATACCACTAAACACAGTAAAACATTGCGATGTAATACTTTGTTGAAACTATCACCGTCCTAGTCGATTGAAATAGTACAGTAGCCCCTACATGTAACGATACATCACTACGACGTGTATATGTTTATATAATGTAAAACAATTTGTAAAAACCACCTCTATTCGGGGAAAATCATAAATTCGATTTAATCGTCAATAAATATTAAATTATCTAAATCAACTTAATTAGTAGGCCTAATTGTTTTCAATTGTTTCCTAGAGCCAATTCATACTTAAGTTGGTTCCTACTCTACCCACAAAAGTTGTTCTGCGTTTAGGGCATGTGATGTACCGTAGGCCTATCCTCTACTGGTTTTACAACGCTACTCATGCCAGTGAGGGAAGGGTGATGATGTGGGTGGTTTAACTGCAATAATAAAGATTTATACATAATATACGGCGAGTGAAAACGCTAGCTCTTTATCCGTTTAAAAAAAAATTTATATCCAACCTCTGCAGCAGAGATTGAAAAAAAAATGGATCGAATTTCTGTTATGAGTATACAGTACTTGCCTTTACGACGCCTGAGGGAATAGACACTTGTGGAACAGAGATTGGAATGTTCCATTCATCGCAAATCAATACATTTGTATAAACGTATATTAAATCTATCAAAATAGTATTTTTAAAGAAAATCGGCATGTCTTCAACATTATGATGCTGTACTCGAGCTGTTCAACCGGTTTTCAGCCATTAAAAACAATTATCGTAGGAGGAGATAGAAAAATGCGAAGCATCCTCGTATTATCGTCTGCGGGTTATTTTCAAGACGGACATCCATTAGACAGTGTATACCACGATCGAAAAACACCCCTATTTGGGGCAAATCGTTGAACCTAAATTCGTTTTAATCGTCAATAACTAATTATCGAACTCAATTTAATTAGTAAACAGGGTTACATCAGGCGGTTAAAATTAGTACCGAAAGTACGAACCAACTTTATATACCATCGAGTAAACATTCTAGAAATAACGCGCGATTTACTGAATTTTGCCCTTACGTAAATTTATATATAGATTTTAGTAAAAACAATTATAAAATGTCATTATACGTAAGATAAATAACAATAGCTGTACTGTAATTACAATAATAAATAGTAAGCAGTGCCACCAGTGGCCCGGCATTTCGTAACACGATTTTATATATGTATGAAACGTCATGCGTGACAAAAACATAATATTTTATTATTATTAGGCCGAATCGCGATTAATAGTACTACACTAGGTCGAAACATTCAAAATATTTAAGAACAATCAAAAATGATTTACTCATGTGAAAACAAAATTGAATTTTGAATAATTTACAGCAATACTTTCCGATACGCAATGTAAATACCAAACATATTACAATTAAAACAATTAAGTATGAATTGAAAATATTTTCTATGTAAATTTCAAGGTTACATTTTCGATTGAATATAAAAACCACAATAGGAAGGAAATCTATAGTTGCATAATATTTGCGAAAGTTGAATATGACTGAAATGTCATGATTTAGCAGCAGTCTTTTTTCATTTTCAAAACTCCATTATACTTCAGGCCACTGTCATCATCTGTTGAAAAGATAGAAATATGTTAAATGAGCACAGTGGCATAAAACCTAATCATCATTATCACAAAAGTATATTATTGCCAGTTAATTAGTTGATTTCGTATGACGTAGAACTGGTTATTTCGTTCTTTTCAATGGTCAGCGCATTTTTACCATTTAAGGTCCATTTACACTAAGGCGATAACGATCGACGATAAATAGGTAAACATACATTTTTTTTTAAATAAAACAAAAGAAATTAGGGGTTTCGTTCTAGAACTATAGGATAATCATTTATACTGTATTTTATAAAAACATTTTTTTAAAATCTAATCAAATGACGTCATGATCAATAAAACAATAAAATCGTTATATTGTCACGATATTATTGCTCTTACTAATCATAACGTCATTTGATTGGACATGTGGAATTATTATTGTCATCAAAGGCAGCATAGATGAAAATCCTATAGTTTAATTCTTTTGATTTAGGTATGAAAAATGCATATTTATCTTTTTCGTCGATCATTATCGCCTTAGTGTAAATGGGCTTTTAAGATTGTGGCACTTAAAAAAACACACTAAAGGAAAGACAGGTAGCTCAAGTTTGACCAATCACAAGCGACAGTTCAGATGAGGCGTCAAATTACTCGCATTGGACGACCGTGACAGTGAGAGTCGGAGCTAAATAATGATATAAACTCACACAGCCAGTTGCCCTCACTAGTTCCAGCCGTCTTGAAGTCCGGCAAACTTTTTGTCAAAGAGTCCCAGGCGTCTTTACTGATAAACACCCACGTTGCACCATGATCTTTACTGCGCATGTAACTGCGCATGTCCATGTGAAGGCCATAGATAAGTCCTGTAAGCTGGTCAGATCCAATGACATTGTGTACGTTCATTGGTAGAGCTATTCAAGAATATTTATATTTTTATACATATTATAATGATAATAGTATAGGGATATATTTTTCATTTTGACATAAGAAAAATATTAATATATGCAATGTTCTGTTTATGTGCCTTTTTTTTAAATCGAAAAAAGTGAGAAAATGAAAGTCATTGTTGTTTGGGCGCTAAGCATTCAAGGAAGGATGTATTGACAAAAAAAATGTAGGCACTACGCCTAACCATTCATTGATAGTTGTCTGCAAATCCAAACATCACCGGGAGACAATATCAGTGTTTTGCCTATTGCGTATCGATTTATCAAGTTAGAGATTCCTCTTACTGTCCATATCGATGTGTATGATGACCCGTGGCAGCAAAGCTCTAAGTATGGAAGGTTTTGATATATCAGCCAGCCTCAGGTCAGTGCTATTCGTTGAGGGACATTACGAAAACAATCGTCATTGTTTTACCTTTCCAGCGTCCATCTGGTGGATTATCTTGTACATAGCAGGACGGAACAATCTTGTCTGATAGACGTCCAACTGAAGGGTTACAAGCAAAAATGACGTCATTATCCGGATCGTCCAACTTCTTAGTTATGACAAAACCCTGGTCATAATAATCTGTCGAAATAAGACAAAAAACATCGATAAATTAATCCACAAGGCCTTATTCATCTTGTTGATGTTGTATTGATGCTTCATAAAAATTGCTAAAAGTCATATGGATAGAAACCAAACCATGTCAAGATGATAAAATAGGAACGAGGAGTATATAGCAACATTATACTACTCTGTTTTGTTTAGGTAGTCATCATTTTAGGAGTTCTTGTCTCTTTTTTATATAGGTTACGCGTCAGTGTTGACAAAGTAATTTGAGTTCATAAGCAACTTGTGATATATTAGCTATACCGTCAGGACTCTTTATTCCAAACTTACCTGGAACTGGGCATTTACTAGGATCACTGACACACACAGTATGTTTTCCGTTTTCACACTTATGAGCACCAGCAACGCAAGCATCGCACTGGCTAGATGCCCCATCATAATGGCAGACGTCTGTCTGAGATTTGGTCCATTTGCTGTACCTCATCACAGCTTCTTTTGCAGGTCCTAGTACTGGTTCTGGTGTACCCTCATCTGAAGAAAATACTGGTTCTGGTGTTCCCTCATCTGAAGAAAAAGTATATAATAATGGAAATACTTTCTCTTATTTTGCTGAAACTCTTTTTCTAATAGACAATATTTGTGTGCTACTTTATTACAAAATTGCAGTTGTAACTATTCTAAAGGTATATTGTGGCAACCAAGTGCCCAATCTCAACGCAACAATTTGTCCTTAGGTCAAAGTTTAAAACATTATTGCATTTATCCTATAATTATCCGATTTGAATGTGATTATTATCGGTTAATTTTTCTGCAGCGGAATCAGTTAAACCCCATTTCCACATGAACTTTATCGGTTAATTATCGGTTAAGTTTATCGGTTAAGGTTTATCGGTTATTGTTTGGCTGCTCTGCAACATGGTCTTGTGCAGTACGTAAGAACCATGGATTTAGCGTACCGTGTTCAAAATCTAACATATGATACTCGCAGATAGCTGGTAGGATAGCGGTGCAGTCCATTATGTCCCAGTCACCAAGATCAGTACTGACATCTCTTGTATCGTAGACATCTACAAAAGCCGCAGCTCCGCAGTCTTCAGTCAGACTTGTTCCGGGTCTGTTTGGTAGCCATTTTGTAAAAGACGCCGATGACCCGTTTGTCCACTTGAAAGTATCAGTACCCTAGAACATATAAATTGTTATAATTTAAGTCATAAGAAGTATTATAAACGGCATGTCATGTGATTAATAATAGACATGTCCTGTCAAAGTAAGTTACGTCCCCTTTCTCGTGTAGTTAGCATGGCCAGTTCATTACGGTGATTACGAGTGACACGGGGTCTGATAGCCATTCTCACCGCAACGTCTTTCAGCCCAATCCAGTATTTGTATGGCGAGAGTGCTGGAACGAGGTCGCGAAGAAATTGCTGTTCAAACGTATCTTCAATCATGACTAATTGCGCATTGTCTGCTTCACAGGCCGCCTTTGCTGCATCCCAAGTTTCTAGCGTGTCGTTGAACACTTTGTAACACGTTTCTTTGTAAGGTGTGTAACCAGACCGACATAAATCTAGAAGTACAGTGTAAGAGTCATAGAGTAATTATTATCAGCTGATTCATGTTTGTAAGAATCATAGACATACTCTTAATTACAACGTAATAGATCGATGACATGTAAACTTGTATCAACGAAAGTTGGTTTGGTCGAGGAAGTCACCGTTATGATACACATGTGATCCTGTATCTACAACTTATCTATGTTACAGGGTAAATTGTCGATACTTTACCGATATTACAATCATTATAAACATAATTCAGATTTGATAAGAATGGCTTAATGTTGTGAAATTTTTTAGGCGCCTTATGTTTAAAAACAGCAGTTAAAATACGGCACATGCAATCCTCACAACCTGGTGAGATGCGCCTAATATTCATTTAAACATGGTTAGAATATATGCAGACAATGTATAACTCTTTCAGATTAAACTGACACACTATCGTACACTTACCACCACCACCAACATCTGGTCTGTCCGAATACATAAATTGAAAAGGTTTTGTGCAAGAAAGAACTTTAGCGCTATTAACAGTCGAGAACCACAACAAATCAGCCACGCCAACAAAGCGACGAGTGCCCGGAGCAGTTTTTCTGTTTTTGTCGATTCCTAGGCGTACACGGAAAGTTGGTTTTGCGGCAATCTGTATGGTTCCAAGCTGTGAAATCACATTCATTTAGACTAGACAAAAAGTAGTGAGCCCTCTAGCGGTCATTTGTGATTTCTGAGATTCATCGAAGCGCGACAACATCACCCGGAAATGATGTGAATTAAAAATTTTAATAGGGTTAAACTCTTTTAACCAATTGAAAGCCTTAAATTATAGTTCCTTATGAATAATTCATGAGAATAATTAAAGCAAGGGTTGAAGAAGCATGTGACTTGGTTTTTGGAACAGGATAGCAGTTATGATCCTGTCAGGTAATCATTGAATTTGCTCTTCTTTTTGTTAGATTTTATACGGTTTTTATCAATAATAATATTGTACATTTTTACGAGACCATAAAAAAATTCCTCAATTTTTTAGTAAACGAGTGACTAAATAAAAAGTTACTATGTAATGTAAATATTCGTTTGACAAAAAATGGGCATGTTGATATTTTCAGGTATTTTTTAAATGGCGATTGAAATAGGTAAACAAATCACATGTATAACGGTGGTTTGTGCGAAGCTGGGCCTAGCCTTGATGGTCCAACGGGTACTGCGTGTTAATCAATGCGTATAGATACACACGTAGTCGTTTAGGCCAATTTTTTACATGTTTATTTATTAATATTAGGCCCCATTCTCATTTATTTTAATTAATGTACTGAATGTACCACACTTTACAACTCTATATAAATTAGATTTTGTACTTGTATTAAATTCAAACGTTTTATGGGATTTAAAACATTAAGCTAGGCCTGGTAGTAGGCCTAGGACCACATGCTAGGTTTTTTAGCCTAATTTATCATGCAGTATACCTCTAGCCCATCTTTCAAATACATATTTAAATTAACATACTTTTTATATTTCTATATTTTTTATAGGATCTGACTCCAGAAAACATTTGCATCACTTGAAAGCGGCTATTTATGGACAGCATGTTGACATTCAAAAAAATTTGACCAGCTCTTATTAATTAAATGTCTTTTAAATTAAAGGTTTTCATTATAATGAAATGTACGGTGACAGAAATTTAAATGATTCTCATAATTGAGGTTTCTCATAGATTTAATATTGAAGGTAAATAAATAAAGCTGTTTGTTATTCTTGCCTTTAGAAATAAGCATGTTGTTAGTACTATATTATTAAGCCTAGGCCATTATACAAATTAAAACTAAAACATACAGTAATCATATTTAAGGCCTACACAGCAGTACCTTACTTGATTTGATTTTTTTCAAATATTTAATTGATGAAATAAATGAGTTTGACTTTTCAATTAGTTGCCATTTTATTAGTTTCTGTGTGTTTTTATTTATATTCTTAAAATAATTGTATACAACAACTTTAAAGTATTGCGAAGAAGTGATCAAATTATAGTAGGCCTATTTGTATGTTATTGTCGCTTAAAATTATGCAGTTAAAGTATTTGATTTTAGGGTGACAGAAACGGTTAGGCAAGAAAAGAAATAAATTTGGGAATTTTGTTATGCGGTAAAAACAATTAAACATAATTTACCCCTAATGCATGTAAATGTAGAAAACATTGCTTATGTTAGCGCGACCGAAACTCGCTACTGGGAATAGAGCCTGCAAAAGCGACGCGTACACACCTACTCGGGCACCGGCGGAGCGCGATCGATAGTAAATATACCCGATTTCAAATGGTCATAAAATTCTTTTAAAAAATATCAACATTTTGATTTTTTGAGGATTAAAAGTAAAGATATTGAAATTTAACATACTATTTACAAATATGTATTTAAAAATTCGGAAACAATTTTAGCGTGATATTAAAACAAACTTTTTAGAGTTCCGCGATTTCCTACGCAGGATTTGTTTGTTTTCATTGTTAATGGGCGAATGTTACCTAAACTAGAATCGTTATAAATCTTTAAAATTTGTATTATAAGTAATTTCTTTAGTATTCTTAGTAACATCGAATGTCTCTAATTAACTAGCAGTTATTTATACTAACTATTGTTCAATAATAAGCGTGTATAAAGTGAAAATCTATAGTAATAATGTTCTTAGTCAGTTCGTCTCGCTCGCGTGAAGTCTTCGGGTTTCTCAATACAATTCTCAGCGGTAAGATAGGCTCGCGCTAATGTTTAAATCAAAAGCGCTCTCAAAACACTTTTTGTCCAAAATTCGCAATATGACGTGAGTGTGAAATACATGCGAAATGTTACTACGTCTGTCTTTGATTTCATTTAGAAAACCCCTGTCTACTTATATCATAAGTCATTAAAACAGAGAAGGTTACATGTCATAAATAGGTACGTTAATGTATTCTGAACTTGTTACACTGAAGGTACTACACTGGCCATCCACCCGTTTCCTAATCTTTAAAAATGTATCAGCGCTGTAGGTAAACACCTAACATACTTAAAAGTACTCTTCCAGCTGACTGTGGGCACTACACATAATTAAAGCTGTTGATTGTAGAATAACTTACATTAAATCGAACAGGAGATGGTACAGGCATGTTTGGGTTTACCGCTGGTGACTGGAACAGCTCTGTGTATTCTGATTCAAGTTTAATATATTGCACATTTTTCGACTTCAATATTGTGAAAGTTACATCTACTGCTTTTCCCGTTGAATCGTTATCGTGCCAAATACTAATCAGTATTATTACATCATCGCTGAAAATAACAACCAACAAATACTATTATCGAAATTAAATTAGAGTGGTACCACAATCACTATATCCCAATACTTATAGGATGCCAAGAGTGATTATGTGAACATATCTGCCGTACTTTGAGAAAAGGGCTTATCTACAAAAAGCTATTTTTTAGTAATTGACAAAAACAAAAACCTGTTTTTGTTTTTCATTACCAACGTTCATGTAATATTTTATTTTCAAATGAATATATTTCAAAAGTACATTATTGAAAAATATCTGACATAATATTCAATTATTACTTTTTTATTTTGGGAGTCAAATTGCAGATAAAGCCTTTTTCCAAATTAGTTGTACTTAAAAATGGCGGGAAATACTTTGAAAACGGGGCACTTTTGCAGTTATTTTGTTTGTTTTTTTATCAAAATTTACCAAAACATTTAGTAACTTTAGTTAAAATAAATTATAAATGCAATTTAGATTTGGTAATTTGTAAAAAGGCTTTTCTACTGAAAGTATTAATCTGCCTCATTATATATTCATCATACCGTTATCTGATTTTGTCAAACGACTCAAATGCCAAATGCCGCAACCCAAATGTCAAACGCATATGTACAAATTGGTTACATTTAAAATTCGTCAAACATGAACAATGATTGCCAAAGATCAAATACGACGAATGCAATTGTTTGCCAATCAAATAATGCACATCACAATTTCTGATAGTGTTCGCTGGTGTCAACTTGAACCATTCTAATTTAGCTTATTTTATTCATATAATTCTACAATAATAAGAACAATTACTCTTACATTGCTTGTATCCGATACCAAACTTACCCTTTATAAAAGGAATTAGTTTCGTATGTTATCTTGAACGACATCTTAGGCTTCGGGACTTCATTAATCAGCGTATAAACTGATACTTTTCCAACCCAGATGTGAGCTCCGTCGGCAATCTGCATTCCAAGTCCTAACCAGTGCTCAGATCCATTGACCACCGCGTCTGTATCGTCTAGGACAACTTCAATTTCTAACGCCAAGATGTTATTGGAAGCATCTGGGTCGTTCACTTCAATAAATCCGTCGAACTGTGTCACCGACCAGTCTTTAAGGATGCCGAAATCATCATCGTTAGCAATGTACTGCGTCTGTGGAGCGTAGTAGCAAAACTCTGTCGAATACTTACAGGATAGGGAGTCACTGACATACGAAACGGACACTTTGTTGATACTCCACTGCTCGCTTGTCTTGTTAGTCGTAAAGTTGTATGGTAGTGTGACTTCAATTGTAGGATCAGCGGTACCTTTTGGAAACTCAACAATAAGGTTCATGTGCACATTTTGACCAACGTTAACATAAACATTACCATCTGCAGACTGCTCGGTAATGTTCATCACGAAATGCGGTAGTTTACTAAAAACTGCGTTTGAAACTCCTTCTGTAGTGACTAAGCCATTGAATATGTCAGTTAATTCAGCAGTTATCGTTACACGTAAAATAGCTCCAGGTTTTACATCGGCTACATAGAAATTGATGTAACAACAATAAATAACGATTATTATATTGTATATCTAAAATAATGCAAATTAGGAAGACATTCAAACTATAATGTTCACTTCAAAGACGTATATTTTTTGTCAAATACATGCCTTAAACTAAGAAAGCATAGTTTTTGTTAGCACTTGCTGACGTAATTACGCTTTTGTAAAACAAAGCAATGTATACGGTTACCGGAGGGTTCAATAGGAACTGTTATAATGTGATATGGTTGGGGTCTGCACATTAATTCACAAACAAAACTTTTAGAAAAGATTATCAATTAATGATAATAAATCTGATCTTATACGCTAACGACACGACTTTTATAGGAACAAGGATGTGGTAACACTCATTTGAGTTCAACAGCTTACAGTGTAAATTATTATTTTGGCTAAAAAAATACCAAACAAAAGATTCGGTTAAAATACCATTAACAGTGGAATTGATGGTTCCCTCAAATTGAATGTCAGATGAAAATAAACTGTTATTACTAAAAGACAAAATAATTTCTGATGCGGAGACCAGGGTGACCGTGAAGTTGCTCTGAAAAATACAATGAAATAACAACAGCTGATAGCAAATCTGACTTAAAAAACAAAAACACAGTATATCGGTCAAATAAAGAAGAAACCCAGCAATAGGGAAATATCTTAAGCGGTAATGTAAATAGAATCTATGAGATTAATGTCGGCAAACTCGGATCTTCTACTTCATTTTTTCCGCACGCCCAACCAACAATTATATTATCGAGAAAAGACCTATATCTATTGTATGACATACCATTACATTAAGTTATATTTAATTATTTCACTGCTAAAATCACACGTCACACTATTGATTATGACGACAACAATACCCCGCTAACCAATATTTTGAAAAAATACAAATCAAAATCATACCGTCATGGTTGAGTCGGTATTTCCGTTTCCAGTTAAAGTCCATATAAAAGGATCTGCTGACAGGTTGAACTGAAAAAAGATGTTTACTATAAATACCCGATTATCAGTGCTGTATCTAGATTTTCCCAGTTTCATAGGAATAGTTGGTAATACAACATCTCATGTGTTTCACATGTTTCTCATGTGATAATAATAACCAAATATTCCTCTCATACTTGGAAACTACATCTCGTAAATACAGCACTGAGAATCGGGTAATAATTACATCCAACCGGTATTTAGTATTATATACATGTTCCACGTGTGTTATTTTTGGGATAACCGAACGTATACGTATAGTTATCCATGTCGACACACGACACATGAATTCGTAGCTTGTTTTATTTGGCCAAATTCATTTTACGTACGTCAGTAGGACAGACAATATGTGATCCATTGTTCGCAGTAAGCATATGTTGGATTTATTTAAATTTTTGTTCTTGTTTATGTTTTTAAGAACTCAGAACTTCACTGATGAAATATGATATACAAATATATTTTCAACAATTTTAATTAAAAATCTCAATGGTATAGTTAATACAAAACGCATAGAAAATCCGGATCACGCATATGTGACGTATACGCGAATTTCACCTATTAAGCGACTACGAAGTGTTCCTTTTTAGTTAATTACCTCCATATTCTCAGCTGTAAGGGTGACTTTCAAGCCTGTTCCTGACCCAGTAGTGTTCACCAAGAAATCTGTCTTCACTTCATCTCCAATTCCGTAGTAGGTTGTCGAATCTTCTACGTTTGCGCCCGCATCCATGGTGATGATGGGAGCTGAAAGTATACGTTGCCGGTATCAATAAGAAACAATTAGATAATAACAATAAAAATAAGAACAATTATTATAGGCCTACAAATAATTAATCTTTAGTCGTTGAAAAACTGACTGCACTATTTAACGAGGCATAATTGACCAATACAATTGCAAGAATACAATCAGGTGTATTATAAATTTATCTATACGATGGCATGGTCTGCTATCAGATTATTTACTTGTTTGTAATCAATTACATTTTATATCGTTTTTTAATAGTTAAGTGTGTCATCAAAAGGATATTGATTAATTTTGTTTGCATAATTATTTCGTTGTGTCCAATCTAATAGTTTTTTGGTAATACTATAAATATTTATAAAATAAAATAAATAAACTATCTGCGCGCAATACATGCTAGGCGCTTAAATTATTATATTCGACCTTTTTTTCAGATTTCTAGCCGTTTATAAACCAAAAATAATCGCAATATAGGCCCATTTAGGGTTCATTTTTACAAAAAAAAATGTAGTCTGTGATTTTAAAATCAACCATACACAATATATAGGGAATGCATCTTTTATCAAAATATACTCGATGGAACTCTTGTTCGCCAAAAATTAAAAAACTTTCGCCCAATATAATAATAAGGTAAACATATCTTATTTCTATCAGATCAAAGTTTTTAAATATGTTTCTCTCCAATCCTCCACTATGCTTTTGAATCACAACACGACAAAATTTCGTCGATTTAAAATCATTTCGGGAACTGAGTGAACATCGCGTCCAATTTCGTCTTACCTTGTTTTGTTCTGAAGAGTGTTTTTATTAGCACATTTGACTTAATTGTGAATGTAGGTACTTAAAAAAGATAAATTAAAAAGGTGGCTTGTTGACAACAAATATACTTTACTATTATACAAGGCCTATACTGAAATAGAAATATAAAAGCAACGCTAATGGAACGTGTGTGCCATTTGCATCTTTAACTAAAATTTGAGTTAGCAATTTCATTTGAGTATTAAAATAGAATATTTACTTTTTAAAATATATAATCCTCTTGGAATGTTAAGTTGACTATCGCTACTTTGCCGTGATGATACTCCAGTCGTTATATCAACTCGATATATACCCCCGTCGTAGTCTGTCCAGTAAAGATAGTTTCCATAGATATCAATCCTGAACGGTTTATTCAGCCCAGTTATAATCTTTCTTCTGTTAGTTCCATCAAGGTTAGCTTCCTCAATTAATTTACTGCTCAAATCACTCCAATACATCTTTCCAACTTGAGAATAGTGAAAAACAAAAATGAGAGAGAGAGAGACGTTTACGATTGAATATTGTATTAAAGTTTTTAAAAAAAGAACATTTCAAGCACATGACCTTTTAGTAGGCACTTTAGTTCAAATGAAGAAAGGTTTTCAAGAAAATAATAAATCACAATGTAAAACGTAAAAGAAAATCATTGAGAAAAGTGTACTCAACTGTAAGCATAGCTTAGATTATGGTGTCTGAGCAACATACTTTGTGCCTAACAAGTAAAAATATCATTATGCGCATGTTCATGCGCAGGGTTGTCTTTTTACTCGAAAGACGCGTGGCGCGTCGTTTGATTGCAAAGTCGTTAATAGGGAGGTTTCGCAATCTTACGAATACGATAACGGAAACGGATACGTCACGCACACGTATTCGTTTTCGTAAGCCATAAAAAAATCTGTTTCGCATGGCAACGAAATATCGAGGCGCGTCCAAAATATGACTGCGGTAAATTTGAGCGAAGCGCAGGTACGTGTTGCTTGGTGCTTGGCTGCCTAGGCCTAGCGTAACATCAAAGCGAGTGAGGACTTTAAAAACTGCTATTTATCTAAATTGACCTGGCATTTTAGTAAATTACTTTAGTAAATTACTTTCAATAAATCTATAATTATATTATAATCATGAATTCCTAATTCAAATGCAAAATGTGCAAAATAGATCAAAAACTTTTGTAACTCGTTTTGTAGTTACGAATATGACTGGTGATATTCGTCAACACGAATACGCTTTACGAATATGAAATGGGGATCAGCTCAAAAGTTTCACAAATGTATGACGTATCCGTTTTCGTTATCGTATTCGTAAGGTTGCGAAACCTCCCTAATGTCAGGAAGTAAAGTAAGACGCAGACTCTACTACATACATACATTGAATGTCAAAGTGATAACCCCACGTACATTTGACATGATTTTGTAGTATCATGCACGAGAATTACATTGCTGAGCCAGTCACGAATGCGCACAAATTGATTACATATGGAGAGCGTGCACAAGGTTAGCTTAATTTTGTCAGTACATGCATCATACTACATCTTTCCTATCTTGAAAATAGTATATCAACACAGTAAGGAAGAGAGAATGAATTCAATATATTGATAATATAGTTTGATCATATGCTTGCTTATTCTTATAAGTACAATTATGTTAAAATGTTCTTAAAACGGATTAGTGTGTACCAATAGCTTCACGATATAAAGAATATATTGTGTAAAATCCATAGCACTTATCAACCACCGCCTTGCCTAATCGGTATGTGGATAACAATAGACATAGGCCACGATATGTAATCGATCGTTGTTTTTGTCATTAAGCTCTACAGGCTCAAAAGTTGGTAACATTTTATATTTTAACCTACAAAGTTACTCCTGTTGCAGGTATAAATAAGCAATGTAATAAGCAATGTGGCCAGAAATGATCATGTGATTTATAGTAAGCGACTTTATGTACAGGCATCAATAATCATAATTATAAATAGTTAGCAATAGTCTACATAATACGGTAGTACTATTATATAACTTACTTGCATTTAACATGGTCATACCGTAACTTACCGGGAACTGCTAAAACAAGTCCTTTTGCCTTTGTTACGTTTGTTACTAAGACGGTTCTTGTACTCAAGTCATTTAACTGCGCTCGCTCTATCCTGTCCTTTATTGTATCAGTCCAGTACAGGTATCTAAGTATAAGTATAATCTATGTTACTACATTCTGTTACAAGTAGTTCACGTCCTTTCCACAGATAAAAAATATATTGAAACTTACGAAGTTACTGAAGCTGATAAGTTATTAATGATTTACGAAAAATGTAAAAAGAAATAAATCTTTATTACTTCCTTTTTTTAGTGGTATTAATGCATTATTATTATTACGTTTTTGCTTACTAATCAAAAGGAAGAACCAACAGAATGGAAATGTGAAGTTCATAGTTGATCTCCCTCCAACGTGAAAAGAGGTTTACTGTCTATATAAGGTGACATTACCCGTTAGATATATCAAACGTAACTAAAAAGAATTGAATATAACTTTAATACGGCCAGTCTTTTACAAATATTAGTAATTAATTTAGTAAAAGTGGTTCAATACAGTGTAGCAGTGTATCACATGTGACACATGTATAAGCCTAACATAACTTTAACCATAACATAGTACAGGCGCCATGTGAAACATGTGGCAAGGTATTTACAGAATTAGCCTATACTGGACAGATTGTACGATACGGTGCAGAGAATCGGGTGTGAATGAAAAGTATAGAAGCTTCTTAAGTTGAGATGTTATTAATGAAATTCATTTCGTTGAATGTTTTAAACGTAAAGGCAATTCTTTTTTTAAACATTCTTATTATTAAATTTGAACGAACTGAAATGTGTGGTTTAGATGCATTAATAATATACAGAATACAAGTTCACCTGAGATGTGATCACACAGTTCATTTCCTTTGGATGAGTGGAAAAAAATAGATAGATGTACGTTAAGAGAGAGTGACATACCCGTTAGCTGTATCTATCTCAATTGCATGTGGTTTTTCTAATCCTGTGTCAAACAAAATTGTTTTGTTTGTTCCATCCAGATTGATTACTTCAATTCGGCCTTCTTTTTTTTCTGTCCAATAAAGTTTTTTTCCAACTTCATCAACGGCTAAACCACGCACACCTTAAATAATGATGACAATTAAACAATTACTGCAATCCTAACCTATGCAACTTACTTTATATGCTATAGACTAAAACTGTGTTAACACATTTCAAATGATGCTCAACCCTCGACTAGGGTTATGTATTTTATTTTACGAAACTTTAGCACGAGGACGAAAACGTTTAATTTAACGGATGACGTCAACAATAAAGCCCCATTCCCTACGTTTTTTAGATCTAATTTAAGATCACAAACTATATTTAATGTAAAAATAATACTATATGGTCCTATTGCGATAACTTTTTTCGTCTTTAAACAGTTAAAAATGTGAAAAATAAATCGATTCTAATAATTATAGCGGCCCGCTATAAATCCCAAAATGCATTGCGCGCGGATTGATATTTTTGTTTTTCACCTGTAATTCGCCCACTTCTATCGATCGTGAAGCCAAAACAAATGGAAGACTCCTAACTTTTCAGCGAAAATACCGGGTTTTCCCTAATTTGTATCAACGGAGTCAGGCAAAAATAGAAAGACAATTAATGCAGCAACTATACAACGTCAGGCTAGGTATACAGCTAGCGTACGATGTTCGTACGTTATCGATGTTTACCAGCTAGGCCTACAAAACTAAGCCTTGCTAGGCTAGGCCTAAGACCGTCCACGAGAGGTCGGTCGCCGCGAGCTACTTAGGTAGTGCATTGTTTCTCACTTTTTATCATAATTTACCATAAAACGTACATTTAAGACAAGGAATGACATGGTTTAATGTTTTTAAAGTGATATATATGTATTATTTTCAAAAAAACGTTCCAAATTGCAGGGAAGGGGTCTTTAAGTTATTTGCATAACAGTGTAGTTCATGATTCAGCAGTTGCGATACCCTTTGGTTAACGTTTTTCACGTCGCTATTATTCAGAAATAAGGTTCACGACGCAACTAACTATAGTTGTTCGTAATGCAATTGCCCACGTAGAAAGAAAAAAGTATGTTATATATATATATATAATTTAAGGCGTATCTTAAAAAAGCAAGGCAGTGTAATAATTGAACCGTACGATAATTTCTTTTATGAAAAGTTGTACATTTTATGATGGGAACATTATATAAGTTATGCGTTCGGAGGCCTAAAACAGATTCAATTTATTTTAATGTAGTTCAACATCGTAATGGTCGGCACTATTTTAGATTATAAATTTCAAGAATCTGCAGATTTAGGTACAAACACGTTTTAGTGAGATTCCTTAGATATTAGTGAGTGACATTGCAAGAGATAGCTTGGGTTTTACAAGAACATTGATCCTATTGCAGAGAAATAGTCATTAGATTTCGTGGCAATTTATTTACAAAAATAATTAGATAATGTCTTTATGTTTACAGAGCATGATATATTGATTGTATTCCATGTTGTTTTTAACAGTTACTTTTACTGGTTAGTTGAATTTTTTTGTAAAATTATGTTTATGATATTCATAATAATCTTATACGTTTATTTCTGTTATAGGTTTTATTATTTAATTATGTTCGGTGTTTTGATTCCTAGTGTTTATTGATTCTATTTTACCCTTTATTATCCCAGGTGTTTTGTTTAGTTCTTCTATGCAGTGGAAATGAAAAAAGAAAAATTTTTGTTTGCGAAAGCGGTATATAAAAGATTGGCCTATATAAATTACAAATATGCTGTAAAATTGTTTAACTTCTCCTACTCTTTTGGACTAGGGGCTATCTTTCCTAACCTCACATCTGTCATCAACGCTTACTGAAATCTTTCGATTCAGGAATCCTAAATCCGACCTCGTTATCTACAATTTCTGAAAAAATCAGAGGAATTGATAAATGGTGCTTATACTTACACCTTATGCAAAAAGAGGTAAAACGTAAATTCTTAACGACATTATTTTAGTTTAGTATCCTCAAACGTTTAATTATGATTATTAAACAACAACGTTTAGTTCAACAACACTTGGTTCAACCTTGAAAAGGGTTGGTCTATTTAGGCGATGTAAATCTAACGAAATTATAAACGTTCAAAAAAATAAACATTAACAAAAAAATAAATTTCCTTTGCATACAATTTGATTTAAAAGTTAGCGAAACAAATGCTACAAAATATCATGATGCTTATTTTTCCTAATAAAACATTTAAAAATGAATAGAATATTACTAGAATTTGATCCCAAAGATACAAACACTTCATGTTGGTTGGTGACAAGTGAAAACCGTTCAATTGTGTTGGTGTCGCCATCAGACCAATACAGTGTTAATCTGCTAATGTCATAATCAACAGCGTAGGGTTCAGTTAATCCGACATTCTGAATAACTGATGCTAAAGTCAAATTTGCGTTGTCACTGGAACTAAGGTTTGTCATATATATTCCAGGAGGATCCTCTTTGTTGACTACAAACATAACATCACCTGTATTATTAAAACATTAAAAAAAAAAAACGTTTACTTGAATAATAACACCTAAATAAACAATAAGTATAACAAAATTAAACATTAACGCCCTAATTATTATTCTATTAAACATTAATTATTGGGATAAAGTTCTTTGCTGATTCACAAATAAATGCACGAACAAATCAAATACAATACTTATGCACAAAACAAAAGCGATTTTGCAAAGTTCCAAAGGACTAAATCTGCTTCAAGAGGCGACTTACAGGTCCTAAAGTAATATTGGAATGTTTCTGTCGTTCTCTTAGTTATTTTGCGACACATTTAGTCTATATTATGTATTACCATCTGTTTAAAAAAAGTCTTTTAATATCAATTCCTTTAAATTTAAGTTTTAAAAATGTTTCTATTCGTATTTTTTTATATCGAGTGTTATATTGTAAAGAGTTTAACAAAGTTAAGTATTATAGATGTTTATATTTTAAAGGCCTCTGGATACTAGTTGGCCTGAGGATTCAGCTAGAAGGGTTACCCTCTCTAAATAAAGTGGAAACAAGTTAATAAAAAGACAACATCAAAGCCGATCTCTACAAAATTATTAAAAGCATTCACTCCACATTTTCATTAACAGGTTTCTTACAAGCATTGTTCAGTCCCACTATCGCAATATTAAAACTGTAGTTACGCCTTACGCGTCTTTTACACCTAAAAATCACCTTTTAACTTTTCATCTTCACGACGCGCAAGGCGCGGCAGCTTGGTTTCCATTAAATCGCTGCACTGTCGCTACGACAAAACGTCGGAACGCTGTTCCCGACGCAATCGCAATCATCGCAGTCAAATCGGCAAAGTTCAACCAGGTTCAACCTTGCAGATTTGTCGGGGACGAATCGTAACTATTATCCAATCACACGCTGAATATCAGTCGACGTCACTCGTGGCGGGAATCTGCTCGCTTGTGTTCATTATGATCCACAAACATCGCAATGATGATAGCAGCGACAAACAATTTTGACGTGCACTTTCTTAATGAAGTCAGGGAATTTCGTTGTCTCTACGACAAAGTAATACGAAAATAAATACGAATGAAAAGCAATACCTGGAGTGAGGTGGCGGCCAAACTCGGTTGTACTGTTGAAAAATGCATTCAACGGTACCATAGTGTGTCCGGACCAAATTTTCTAGGTAGGCCTAGAACACTTTTCTACTACTACTAGCCTATAGCCTACGATATATTCTCCCTCTAGCCGAAAGTATCCCGTAGGCATTTTCAATCGTGCGTCTGGCCCTTGAAAGTCTGTAATTGTAAATTTTCTGTACTTCGGTCAATCTTTTGCCTTGGTATGGCTTCATCATCTATTTCTTCAATTGGAAGATTTCGTCACATACTAAAACGTAGGAAAGTGTATACCCACTCACTTCTTCTACATAGGGCACTGACACTCAGATCCCGGGAACAGAACCGCATCGTTGTCCCTTCTGTATCCCCCGATGTTAACATAGGTGAATTTGTATTTAGCATCACAGATACCCATGATTACAATACTGTGGAAGTTCTTGTAGAAGTTCTAGTTAGAACACCCATTACTGGGGCATTCTATGCACACATGTTTGCCATCCGCAGCTCCTAAAACATGCGGAAAATTCCATCGGTCAAAAATTAAGTCTTTTGTAGTTGATGGCATCCGCATGTAAACAGGCATTAATACACTCCAAATAGCTGAGCATGTTTCTATTACCACGTTGCTTATAGTGAATCTTCTAATTTTGAAATTGAACGCCTGCGAACTCTGAGAATCACCTGTTGCCAGATATATAATAGTTACAGTAAGGCCACAACTAAATTCACACATTTCATTAAGAAAAGAAACATCGAAATGATAATTTAAAAAGATATTATTACAAGTTGAATAAATTAATCAACAAGATTTAAATGTTTGATATTTCATTGACCTATTAATATTGCATTCATGCCAGAAAAGAATATAGAGAAAAGACTACGACAGACTGATGCTGAACAAGGAGACCAGACACTAGTACCTTTACAGTCCTCAATGTCCTTTCATGCATCGTGTATGCCATTTCTGCATTAACAGCATCATCTTCGATAGGATTGGATTATAAAAATCAATTGATTTCCGCTTAAAATGATACAATCCTTAGATTCTGGTAATGTCTGCTTATATCCATGATATGACACGCACCTCACAAATATGTTCCTCTGTACACAAATGTTATTTACAAGGAAACATTGATTTTGAGTGATTTAATTGGAATCCACTACCTTTGTTAACGAGTATTGACTCGATATTGATTATATGATTTATATTTGCCTGGTAGAAATTAACATTTTTATTAATAATGGTTTGCCTATTTTTCGAAAACAATATGTCTGTACTATAGTGCAGAGATTTTGTCAAACGTGGCACTACACTATACAGCATACTGTAAGTTGTAATACTTAAAACATATTTTATATATGACACAGTATACAGTCAGTTATCTTAATAACATAGCATACTGTAAGTTGTAATACTTAAAACATATTTTATATATGACACAGTAAACAGTCAGTAAAAACATTTTATATATGACACAGTAAACAGTCATTTATCTTGATAACATAACATCAATCATCATGCATAAACTATTTTACATGAAACATTATACTGTTAATGTAATAACTCATGATTACATAAACATCAGTGGACTATTATATAAAATAGTTATGATCATTTTGTTTACATAATAGAATCATTTATTGTGATATAACACGAGGTGGACATAATAAACAAAATGATCAAATATCTGACACAAAAAAAATACATAAATATATATACAACAGTGAATAATAACACATGATAAAACATATGTACTGTATATGACTGTCAGGTAATAATTGATATCATTATTACAAGAAGTCATCATATTCATATTTCTGGTGTAATAGGCCGGCTGTACTACAATATGCTCTGCTAAGCCAAGCCCACTAATAATATGATTACATAGTCTAGTAAGTAAGCTTTGGTCAGGCCCAGCAGGCTAGACTAAGTGCATTGGCCCCTAATATAGGCATAGTACTTGGTAGTACAGTATATAGTAAATACTCTTCTAGCCTTAGTATTTAGGCTAGCTAGGCTTTATTTAATTAATATTTTAATAATAATTACTAGGCTTAGGTACTAGCTAGCCTAGCTAGGCATATTTTTAGCTACAGTAGGACCAGAGTATAGGCTATAGGACTGATGTCCTGATATGATAGGCCTCTATCATAGGCTAGAATAGTTTAGCTCTAGCTAGGCATAAACCTGTGTAGAAGACCGGTTGACTTTCTTAGCTATCTGTTAAAGTACTCTCGGTCTTTTTTAATCCATATATCTTTTACCGTATCTCAAGAAAATATTTGTCATAGAGTGTTACTTTTGGTGTCAAATTGTTTGGAATATTTCTATGTAGTCTTTTACAACTGTTTTCCCTAAAATGCTTGGAAAAAGGTTAATTTATTGGCATATTTCCCTTCAACAAGTAAAATATACTAAAAAATCAAAGAGATGCAGGGGCGGAGTATTATGAATCAAAATCACTAGTTGTAAATCTGTCATAAAACATGTTTTAAATTGTTACAAAAAGAAAATATCTAGTCAATAAATTACAAAGTATGTCAGTAAGCTAATCAAAGTTGGTTAATTAGACAAAAAACAATTGGCAAATGCCTATGTACACGGCACATATCCATATTGTAAACAAAAAAACAAATGTTAAGAGAGCATTAACGAATGGCGTTTAAAGTCAAGGTGTTCAGACACAACAATCACAACATTCCATGCCTGATCATTATTTCTATATTCAGATATTCATGACAAACGCACTACAGTTTACATTGTAAAGTTGTTTTTTGTTTAGCCACCTATATCCCCAAAAGACTCGTTCAGAAGCTTTATCAAGCGGAAAGCTTATTATCTACGGCTGACATTTTTTGGTATTTTGTAAACTCGACTAATTGATAAGTCCAAGCTGCTGGACCAAAACAACGTCGGGGAAAAGAGAGTACAGTATATGAGTGATCACGGTTGAACGATTTTGGCTGACTTGACGCGAATCAACACAGTGAAGTGTACTGAGCAATGCATGTCCAACACACGCGAACATAATGTATTGCAATTCATTGACTATTAGTTTAAATAAACACTGTTTTTTATTTAATAAAAATGTAATATCATATTTGATTGAATTTTACAGTGTTGATATACAAAATATATTACTAAAAACCGTATTTTTAAAGTTCATACAATTACTTACTGAGGGCAGAATTTATTTACTTCGTTCGTGGCTAAAAACGATTCGTTTCGGCAATGTTTTGGACTCTATTTTGAAAACTAGAAGTCAAATTTTCCTAATTCTTTTCTTTATTTTATTATTGATACAAAATATCAACTGACAATGCATGCATGCATCGTTATCTCTAGAATGCTGCTGATCAATGTTGAAGAAACTTAAAGACCCTTTATTTGCATACTTTCAGTAAGTTGCTTCAACATTTATCCGCAGCATTCTGCTACAGTCATCCATCATCTTTGTGTTTCTTGTTAGGTCACAAGCTACATTTTATGTACAGATAAATCCTATATATATATGGGCATATGGCGTTAAATGTTTGTTCGTCTTATACACAGTTAAAATGTGATAAGTCTAGGCAGGTCGGGTAGATAATTCTCTTTTAAAACAAGGAATCACCTAGTTTCATGTTTCAAAATGTATAATAAAAAAAAAATCTATTTTAAATTTAAAATTTATTTTAATTCTCACAGTATCATTATAGTCGATATCTTTCTTACATTACATTCAAGTTATACTTCTATGAACAAAAATAATTATCGTAATTTCTATAATTTTAATTAAAATATGAAAAAAATAACGTAAAAAGCACTAATTTACTTATAATACCGAATTGGGAGAAAATCATTGTTCGTCGGTATCTGGCGTTACGCCAGTTACCGACGAACAAAGTTCTCTAAAGTACAGTACTGCATTTTAGTGGATGTTTAACAAAGAATAATTAATCTTGTGAACAAATTGTCTCTATTTAACTTTATTATATCCTGGACATAATGTAATGGAAGTTACCAACTGTCGGCGATACAGTGTAGCGATTTAATGGAAATCAGGCTTCATGACGTGCCATTATTTTTACTCAATATGCGTACATGTGGTAGATTGTATAATGCTTTAGGAAAAAATATGTAATACCATTATCTAGTTACCGATATATTTGATTAATTTACCGTCACCCGTGTGTGAACGAATAACAAGAACCACAGGGATAATAGAAATGTTAATGTGTAAATACATTTTGATTATTAAAAATGTTTAGTAATGTTAAAAAACTTAATTCCGAAAACATTTTTTGTTAAATAATAACGAAGTAATTCATATTGAAATCGTAAAATACACAGTAGCCTACTTTGAAGGGCATAAAAGTTTTTTTCTCAATGTAGAAGCAGTTGGTGGGAGATACATTTACATCATTGGTAAATACTAAAATAATATTAATAACGTACCTTTACTTAAATGTAGAAAGGTGGAAAGAAAGAAACAGATGAATTTCCAACAGGCCATTTTTTTAAACAATCTAACTTCACAGTCTGTTAATAAACAATGTTCAATTCAATTACGTTGTCAAAAACGAATGTGCAGCTATCACACGGTCGCAATATTATAACTAACGCTATTGTCATGACGTCATTTGTTTTTCACTTTGGGCGTTGCGCGTACGATAGGCAGGCTGAGCAAAATCTATATTAAATGGTATCGTGTGAGATATTTATGCAGTTTTTATCATGTATATTGTTATTTGTAACCCTTAGGGTGAGTTTGAATTATAGTCAACAATTAATATGTTGTGCCGGGATTTGCGTGTGGAGTCTTTTTGTTGTTTCACCTTTTGAATTATATAAATTGTTTGTTTAAGCAGTTTCATATCTCTAGGCATCGCTCGTTATTATGCCGTTTGATTCGAGTCGGCGTACGTGGTCTAATTCTTTCTACTATTATTTACTTCTTTCCCTTTTCAGGGAATTTATTAGTTCAATGAATATTGACCTTTGGCCCTAATACAAACAAATAAAAAATAACTATAACTTAAGATAATGATTTCTTCTTTCAAAAGCAAAGTAGACGTATTTTCCTAAATTATAAGTAAAGTTTGTGTTGGAAAGTAATAAACATAGCTTATTAATAGAAGGAAAAACACGAATAATTCTTGGAATAAAACTTTTTCTGAATCATTATAAAATGTGCATTGCAAAATAAAATGATATTCATCCTCAATAATGTTCTTTTTACATAATATACACGTTCTCTTATACCTTCCTACACCCTCCCATCTGCCCTTTTCAATTTCTAGCTCTAATATCCCGAAACGTAACTTAGTTAATCATTTTCTTTGTTTAAAATGAATGATTTTGGTCAAGTGATAACTAAAACATATTTCTTTTTTATAAAGAGAAAAGAGCCTTAACTTATTATGTAAACTAAATGTTTGAATGCATTTTTGTTTTCAATATCACATAAGCGCAACTTAAATTCTCTCAAAAAATAAACCTTTACTATTAACATATTGTTGTAACCATATACAACCAAAACCAGTAGAAAAAAGTAAGTGTTTGACCTGTTGTGCCCAACAATTCTCATTACGGTTAACTTTTCTAAGTTGAAACTCATAACACTTAAAAATGAATCTGTCATGATCTAAAGTAATACAGTAATATGTAACCAAAATCTTATAACTGTAACTAAACAATCCAAAGAAAGTGGTAATCTACCTAACTCAGAAGTAACAGTAATAGAGGGGGTAGTTCCAATCCAATTTTTTATATGGAGTGCCATGACTCTCTGCTGAAAGTAGACAATACGCGCATGCGCGAGAGTAGTTGGGGCGTGGTTAAGCCACGCCCATTCATGTAAATTGCCCACGTTCGTCCGGGAAAAAAAATACGCCTACGTTACATTATCTGATACATAATCCCGACTATAGAGGGGGTAGTCTTATTATTATTTTTTATCATCAGAGATTAGATATATGTTTGGAAGTATTTATTGAATATTGTATATATTTCGTGTAATTTTGTTTGTTCTTCTTTTACAGTTGTTGAATAATACTAACAATACAAAATATTGTTCAAACTCGATTGGATAGCGACTCTAACATTCTCGGCATGGCACGGCGGAACAGCACTAGTGCCTCAATTGTACGCACGCGTACCAGAGATCAAATTGATACGCCCTCATCTTTCGGTAATTTATTCATAATTATATATAAACACACAAGTAAATTTTAATAGTATTTTATATCCTTTAAAAAATACAGAATCAATAATTTAATAAATTTATGTTATACTGGATAAGTTTAGAGCTTAGAAAACTGTGTAAGCAATTTGAAAATAATTAGCTACGTTAACTGCTGGTTATTTACTCAAAATTTTAGAGGAATGAAAAAGAAAACAAAGACAATTTTAAATGTGTGGATCCAGACGTCCCGATATCGAGTACCATCAATGTCACTGGATAGTCTCAAAACACCAGTTCCTGCACGGAAATTACTTGCTTAAAGATATGTTGTCCCCTATATTTTTAATTTTTTGTTAAATATGCCATTTTAATAAGGTCACATAACAGTTATTCACT
The DNA here is from genome assembly GCF_964355755.1 of Antedon mediterranea. Lineage (NCBI taxonomy): Eukaryota > Metazoa > Echinodermata > Crinoidea > Comatulida > Antedonidae > Antedon > Antedon mediterranea. Next base: position 16,486,774 of record NC_092678.1, read on the forward strand.
TTGACAAAAAACTGGATCGAAAAAGATTCCTGAAACAATGTAATTTAATATTAACCGTTTCTTTTGTCTTTTCATAAAACTGCAAAATGGCCTTTTCAAATACTGACTTTATTATTTTTTATTTTTCAGGTTTTTGAGGGACAATACATCTTCAACAATATCCTTTTTGGACCTATTGTCCCATAAGGCTACAAGATTTTTCTAACTTTAAGCGTTAAGTTGATCTCCAGCATGATATCTTTTCTTTCTCCACTGTGCGCCTTCAAGTTTTTTTGTTACTCGAGAAATAACATTTTCAACGTCGGGATCAGTGGTCATGAGATGGTATTTCAAATCCACGCGTCGTCATTGGTCAAATTATATATTTCTTTGTGTCGCGTCGTATTGGGAACATGGCTGTGTATACAAGTTATTTTGTTTGCAGCGTCCATAAAGGATTGATTGTCAGTGACGTCTAAAAACTTATTATAATATTATTGTTAGTTATACCTATCTTCATGGGCGAAATTATTAAACAACACGCCCTCAGTGTCGTTATCTGCAATTGTCGATGTAATAGTTTTATAGTGTTTGCTTACATAAACATCTACAGCTTCGTGTTTTTATAGCTATGTCAGTTTTGTTGATAAAGACTAACATATGCACGCGCATGTATGTGTATTATGTATGTACACAATAGGAAAATACGCCTACAATGACTGTTTTTTCGACAATTTTATTTATGCGTTAAATTACATTGAATCTATGATACATTTGAAATAAACAATTTAAGTTACCTAGATACAGTGCGTAATCAATCATCATCTCTTTCAATTCACTACACCATTTTCACAATTAACAATAATAAAATACCTATTTAAACACGGTAACTTTTTATGTTTTCGTGAACTCAAATTCGATGATTTAGAAGATAACATAGGCCGTAGCACGTTAGGTCACGGAACAAGTGACCGCCCTCAATATGTTTCTAATATGTGAACTACTGTAGGGAAGTTACTAAAATATAGGATGTGGACTTTAATAGGCCTTTTGTTTAATCCACATAATTCACATAGCCCATAGTGTTGTTGATATTTCTCAATAACAGGCAAGTTGTACAGGCAAGTTGCACTATTACAGGCTTAGTTTAGCCTTCGTCCAACTCAGAAAGCACTGAGTTTGATCTGTACTCGATCAAAGATATGCTTTATATCTACTATACTTTAGTATTCACTACAATTTTTACTGAACATCATAAGACATAACGTGAAATCAAATGTAATATTTAAGCAATACGCTGGATTGTGCAAATTTTTACCGAACATCATAAGACATAACGTGAAATCAAATGTAAGATTTAAGCAATACGCTGGATTGGGCAAATTTTTACCAAACATCATAAGACATAACGTGAAATCAAATGTAAGATTACAGCGCCAGACTGAACACATATCGGACAAGATATGCCTATCATGATTAAGAAGAATAAATTGAACATCATTGACGTTGAAAAGCGCTCTTTGCTTATAATTGATCTTCTTGCACCAGACCCCTGACCAACGTACGCGGTAACTATCAATGGTCTTTGTACGTCAAGGATACAGTCTGATAGAGATACATATTACAGTTTGATACGCGCATGCGCAATAAGTGACTTTAACTATGTAGGAATGTGTAGATTATCTTGGTTTTTAGAATAAAAGTACTTTGGTCTGCTACACTGATAACCATATTGCATTCGAATGATATACAATATTAAGCAAATTATAATTTAGTAAAAATATTTATGCAATTACAATTTTAAACACATTTTCAGGATTTAAAAATACGAATTATTAAATGTCATTATACATAAGATAAATAACAATAGATTTACGGTAATTACAATAATAATGAATATTAAGTATGTACAGAATCTAGCTACTTATTACAATTATTCCTAATTGATATAATTCTTTATTTTTACGCAGCGCCACCAGTGGCCCGGCATTTTGTAATATGATTTTATATATGTATGAAACGTCATGCGTGACAAAACATACGGTATTATTTTATTATTATTAGGCCGAATCGCTATTAATAGTACTACACTAGGTCGAAACATTCACAATACTTAAGAACAATCAAAAATGATTTACTCATGTGAAAACAAAATTAAATTTTTAATAATTTATAGCAATACTTTCTGCTACGCAATGCAAATACCAAACATTTTACAATTAAAACAATTGAGTATGAATTGAAAATATTTTCTATGTACATTTTAAAGTTACATTTTCGATTGAATTTAAAAACCACAATAGGTCGGAAATCTATAGTTGCATAATATTTGCGAAAGTTGAATATGACTGAAATGTCATGATTTAGCAGCAGTCTTTTTTCATTTTCAAAACTCCATTATACTTCAGGCCACTGTCATCATCTGTTGAAAAGATAGAAATGTGTTAAATGAGCACAGTAGCATAAAACCTAATCATCATTATCACAAAAGTATATTATTGCCAGTTAATTAGTTGATTTCGTATGACCAAAAACTGGTTATTTCGTTCTATTCAATGATCAGCCCATTTTAAACATTTACGATTGTGGCACTTAAAAAAATACACTGTGGTGTAATTATTTCAGTTTTCAAACACTAAAGCAAAGACAGGTAGCTCAAGTTTGACCAATCACAAGCGACAGTTCAGATGAGGCGTAGCTAAGTGATTGGTCAAATTACTCGCATTGGACGTACATGACAGTGAGACCTTAGTGGGAGATAAATAATGATATAAACTCACACAGCCAGTCGTTTTCACTAGTTCCAGCCGTCTTGAAGTCCGGCAAACTTTTTGTCAAAGAGTCCCAGGCGCCTTTACTGATAAAAACCCACGTTGCACCATGATCTTTACTGCGCATGTAACTGCGCATGTCCATGTGAATGCCATAGATGAGTCCTGTGAGCTGGTCAGATCCAATGACATTGTGTAGGTTCATTGGTAGAGCTATTGAAGAATATTTACATTTTTATACATATTAAAATAATAATAGTGTAGGGATATATTTTTCATTTTAACATAAGAAAAATATTAATATAGGCCTATGCAATGTTCTGTTTATGTGCCTTTTTTTTAAATCGAAAAAAGTGAAAAAAAAAAGAAATTCATTGTTGTGTGGTCGCTATAAGCATTCAAGGAAAGCTGTAATGACAAAAGAAATGTAGGCACTACGCCTAACTATTCATTTTCTCCGAAAATCTCCGGGAGACAATGTCAGTGTTAGCCCTATTACTTATCGATTTATCAAGTTGGAGATTCCTCTTGCTGTCCATATCGATGTGTATGATAACCCGTGGAAGTAAGTATGGAAGGTTTTGATATATCAGCCAGCCTCAATTTGTGCTATTATATGAGGGACATTACGTAAACAATCTTCATTGTTTTACCTTTCCAGCGTCCATCTGGTGGATTAGCTTGTACATAGCAGGACGGAACAAGCTTGTCTGATAGACGTCCAACTGAAGGGTTACAAGCAAAAATGACGTCATTATCCGGATCGTCCAACTTCTTAGTTATGACAAAACCCCGGTCATAATAATCTGTCAAAATGATACAAACAAATCGATGAATTGTATTAAGTGAAAAATATCTTAAGTGTTGATTCTTCGACAAGTTTCTAAAAGTGAGACAGATAAAACCATGTTAAGTAGAAACGAGTCGTGCTCGGGGATATTCGTTTAGACTAATTTAGATATGTTTCAACAGTACTGAGACATGTATTGTAGATTGAGAAGTATTCAATACTTATATATATATAAACAAATCAGGCAAAGAACATTAATTCCAAACCGCCCGGTGATATACTGAAATTTAATTAATTAATTTGAAACGATAAAGATGAGGAAATCTGTGAGAATGAGAAAACACTTATATATATATATATATATATATATATATATATATATATATATATATATATATATATATGAAGGGGTAGTGTTGCTCGAAAGCTCTGCTAACTTTTCTGGCTGTTTACTTTATCGTTTTGATTTAGCTTTTTGCTTTTTATTTTTGTATCTCCATTTAGATCCAGCCACTGTTACCCACAGCATTGTCATTTTTTCAGTAATTTGCCCTTGGATTTATATATATATTTATAAACCAATCAGGCAAAGAACATTAATTCTAAACCGCCCGGTGTTCCGCTGTACCACGCCGAGAATGTTAAAGAGTCGCTATCCAATCGAGTTTGAACAATATACCATGAAAGCCCCAGTGGTCTAATGGTTAGGACATCTGCATATAAAGCAGGCAGTCCGAGTTCGAGTCTCGGTTGGGGCGACTTTTTCTCATTCTCACAGATTTCCTCATCTTTATTGTTTCAAATTAATTAATTAAATTTCAGTATATCACCGGGTTTTTTATAATTAATGTTCTTTGCCTGATTTGTTTATACTGTATTATATTACCGGTATATATTATGTTTAAGCTCTTAGAGTTGTTCTAATGATGCGACGGAACTCCTTGTGCAATATTAGCTATACTATATAGAATTCTTTTTTACCAAACTTACCTGGAACTGGGCATTTACTAGCATCACTGACACACACAGTATGTTTTCCGTTTTCACACTTATGAGCACCAGCCACGCAACCATCGCACTGGCTAGATCCCCCACCATAATGGCAGACGCCTGTCTGAGATTCGGTCCATTTGCTGTACCTCATCACAGCTTCTTTTGCATATCTTAGTACTGAAGTTTCTGAAGAAAAAAAAGTACTATAACAATGGACAACCTTACTTATTTTGCTAAAACCCTCTTTCTAATAGACAATGTGTGCGTTTCTTTATTACAAAATTACAGAGTTCATTTAGTGGTTTTCCATGGCGATCAAGATAGTACAGTATGTAGTCAGTATCGAAAAACCAAGTGCCCGATCACAACGCAACAATTTGTATTTAGGTCAAAGTTTAAAACATTATTGCATTTATCCGATAATTATCTGATTTGAATGAGATAATTATCGGTTAATTTTTCTGCAGCGGAATCAGTTAAACCCCGTTTCCACATGAACTTTATCGGTAAATTATCGGTTAATGTTTGGCTGCACAAAAACGGTCTTGTGCAGTACGTAAGAACCATGTAATTAGTGTACCGTATTCAAAATCTAACATATGATACTCGCAGATAGCTGGTAGGATAGCGGTGCAGTCCATTATGTCCCAGTCACCAAGATCAGTACTGACATCTCTTGTATCGTAGACATCTACAAAAGCCGCAGCTCCGCAGTCTTCAGTCACACTTGTTCCGGGTCTGTTTGGTAGCCATTTTGTAAAAGACGCCGATGACCCGTTTGTCCACTTGAAAGTATCAGTACCCTAGAACATATACATTGTTATAACTGAAGTCATAAGGAGTAAAATAAATGACATGTCATGTGATTAATCATAGATTTGTCCTGTCAAAGTTAAGTTACGTCCCACTTCTCGTGTAGTTAGCACGGCCAGTTCATTACGGTAATTACGAATGACATGGGGTCTGATAGCCATACTCACCCCAACGTTTTTTAGACCAATCCAGTATTTGTATGGCGAGAGTGCTGGAACGAGGTCGCGAAGAAATTGCTGTTCAAACGTATCTTCAATCATGACTAATTGCGCACTGTCTGCTTCACAGGCCGCCTTTGCTGCATCCCAAGTTTCTAGCGTGTCGTTGAACACTTTGTAACACGTTTCTTTGTAAGGTGTGTAACCAGACCGACATAAATCTAGAAGTACAGTGTAAGAGTTATAGAGTAATTATAATCAGCCGATTCATGTTTGTAACAATCATATACACACTCTTTTTAACAACGTAACATATCGATCACATGTAAACTTGTATCAACGAAAGTTGGTTTGGTCGAGGAAGTCATCGTTATGATACACATGTGATCCTGTATCTACAACTTCTCTATGTTACAGGACAAATTGTCGATACCTTACCGATATTACAGTCATAATAAACATAATTCTGATTTGATAAGAATGGCTTAATGTTGTGAAAGAAACATTTTTTAGGCGCCTTATGTTTAAAAACAGCCGTTAATTACGGCACATGCAATCCTCACAACCTGGAGAGATGCGCCTAATATTCATTTTAACATGGTTAGAATATTATGCAGACAATGTATAACTCTTTCAGATTAAACTGACACACTATCGTACACTTACCACCACCACCAACATCTGGTCTGTCCGAATACATAAATTGAAAAGATTTTGTGCAAGAAAGAACTTTAGCGCTATTAGCAGTCGAGAACCACAACAAATCAGCCACGCCAACAAAGCGACGAGTGCCCGGAGCAGTTTTTCCGTTTTTGTCGATTCCTAGACGTACACGGAAAGTTGGTTTTGCGGCAATCTGAATGGTTCCAAGCTGTGAAATACATGCGAAATATTACTACGTCTATCTTTGATTTCATTTAGAAAACCCCTCTCGACTTATATCATAATTCATTAAAACAGAGAAAGTAAAACACACCACCCAGCGAAATAAAGGCTGTAATAATTGTAAACCTTTTAAATAATAACAAATCTGAAGAGTGAAAAAATCGATCCCAGCCAAGATCGAATCTGTTATCCTGATGCAGACAGACCTTACACTTCATTAATAAGTATATGAATGTTTCTGAACATGTTACTGAAGGTACTACACTGGCCATCCACCTGTTTCCTAATCTTTCAAAATGTATCAGCGCTGTAGGTAAACACCTAACATACTTAAAAGTACTCTTCCAAACCTTATTAACCAAGCTGACCGTGGGCCCTACACATAATTGAATCTGGTTTATTGTATAGAATAACTTACATTAAATCGTTTAAATCATTTAGAAAACCCCTGTCGACTTATATCACAAGTCAATAAAACAGAGAAGGTTACATTTCATTAATAGGTACGTTAATGTATTCTGAACTTGTTACACTGAAGGTACTACACTGGCCATCCACCCGTTTCCTAATCTTTTAAAATGTATCAGCGCTGTAGGTAAACACCTAACATACTTAAAAGTACCCTTCCAGCTGACCGTGGGCCCTAAACATAATTAAAGCTGGTTGATTGTAGAATAACTTACATTAAATCGAACAGGAGATGGTCCAGGCATGCTTGGGTTTACAGCTGGTGACTGGAACAGCTCTGTGTATTCTGATTCAAGTTTAATATATTGCACATTTTTCGACTTCATTATTGTGAAAGTTACATCTACTGCTTTTCCTGTTGAATCGTCATCGTGCCAAATACTAATCAGTATTATTACATCATCACTGAAAATAACAACCAATAAATACTATTATGGAAATCAAATTAAAGTGGTACCACAATCACTATATCCCAATACTTATAGGACTTCAAGAGTGAACATATCTGCCGTAGGCCTACTTAGGGAAAAGGGCTTATCTACAGAAAGTTACTTTTGAGTAAAACGTGTTTTTGTTTTTCATTATAAAAGTTTCATGTAATATTTTATTTTCAAATGAATATATTTCAAAAGTATATTATTTAAAAATATCTGACATCATTCGATTATTACTGTTTTATTTTGGGGGTCAATGTGCAGATAAAGCCTTTTTTTCAAATTATTTATACTTAAAAATGGCGGAAAATACTTCGAAAACATGGCACTTTTGTAGTTATTTTTTTTAGATTTTTGTTCAAAATTTACCAAAACATTTTGTAACTTTCGTTGAAATAAATTATAAATGCAATTTAGATTAGGTAATTTGTAAAAAGGCTTTTCTCTTGAAAGTATTAATCTGCCTCATTATAATTTTATATTCATCATACTGTTATCTGATTTTGTCAAAACGTCAAATGCCACGACTCAAATATCAATTGCCGCAACCAAAATGTCAAACCCAAAAATGTCAAACCCTTATGTAAAAATGGTTACATTTAAAAATCGTCAAACATGAACAATGATTGCCAACGATCAAATACGAAGAATGCAATTATTTGCCTATTAAAAAATACACATGACAATTTCTGATAGTGTTCGCTAGTGTTAACTAGTTGAACCATTCTAATTTATCTTATTTCATTCATACAATTCTTCAATAATAAGAACAATTACTCTTACATTGCTTGTATCTGATACCAAACTTACCCTTTATAAAAGGAATTATTTTCGTATGTTATCTTGAACGTTATCTTAGGCTTCGGAACTTCATTAATCAGCGTATAAACTGGTACTTCTCCAACCCAGATGTGAGCTTCGTCGCCAATCTGCATTCCAAGTCCTAACCAGTGCTCTGATCCATTGACCACCGCGTCTGTATCGTCTAGGACAACTTCAATTTCTAACGCCAATATGTTATTGGAAGTATCTGGGTCGTTCACTTCAATAAATCCGTCGAACTGTGTCACCGACCAGTCTTTAAGGATGTCGAAATCATCATCATTAGCAATGTACTGCGTCTGAGGAGCGTAGTAGCAGAACTCTGTCGAATACGTACAGAATAAGGAGTCACTGACATACGAAACGGACACTTTGTTGATACTCCACTGCTCACTTGTCTTGTTAGTCGTGACGTTGTATGGTAGTGTGACTTCAATTGCAGGATCAGCGATACCTTTTGGAAACTCAACAATGAGGTTCATATGCACCTTTTGACCAACGTTAACATAAACATTACCATCTGCAGACTGCTCAGTGATGTTCATCACGAAATGCGGTAGTTTACTGAAAACTGCGTTTGACACTCCTTCTGCGGTGACTAAGCCATTAAATATGTCAGTTAATTCAGCAGTTATAGTTAGACGTAAAATAGCTCCAGGTTTTACATCGGCTACAAAGAAATTTTTGTATGAACAATAAATACAGATTTGTTATTGTATATATCTAAAATAATGCAAATTAGGAAGACATTAAAACTATAATGTTCACTTCAAAGACGATTGGTGTTATATTTCTTGTCAAATACATGCCTTAAACTACGAAAGCATAAGTTTTGTTAGCACTTGCTGAAGTAATTACGATTTGACACAATGAAGCAATGTAGGCATATACGGTTACCGGAGGGATCTATAGGAACTGTTATAATGTTAGTTGGGGTCTGCACATTAATTCAAAAAAATACTGTTACAAAAGACTATATATATATATATATACAAATCCAAAGGCAAATTACTGAAAAAATGATAATGCTGTGGGTATCAGTGGCTGGATTTCAATGGAGATACAAAAAAATATATCAATTTGATAATAAATGTGATCTGATAGGCTAACCACATCAGCTTTATAGGAACAAGGATATAGTAATCATTTGGGTTTAACAACTTATAGTGTAAATTAATATTTTGGCTAAACAAATACCAAAAAAAAGATTCGATTAAAATACCATTAACAGTGGAATTGATGGTCCCTTCAAATTGAATGTCAGATGAAAATAAACTGTTATTACTAAAAAACAAAGTAATTTCTGATGCAGAGACCAGGGTGACCGTTAAGTTGCTCTGAAAAATACAATGCTTTCCGTAAGTACATCTGATAGCAAATCTGGCTTTAAAAAAAACAGTTGATTGGTCAAATGAAGAAGAAACCCAGCAATAGGTAAATATCTTAAGCGGTAATGTAAATAGAATCTCCGAGATTAAAGTCGGCAAAGTCGAATCATTTTTTTATATTATAGAGAAAAGACCTATATCTATTGTTTGACATACCATTACATTAAGTTATATTTAATGATTTCACTGCTAAAATCACACGTCACACTATTTATTATGACCACAACATTACCCCGCTAACCCGTTATTTTGAAAAAAATACAAATGAAAATCATACCGTCATGGTTGAGTCGGTTATTCCGTTTCCTGTTAAAGTCCATATAAAATGATCTGCCGACAGGTCGAACTGAAAAAGATGTTTACTATAAATACCTCCCATTATATCGGTGCTGTATCTAGATTTGCCCAGTATCATAGAAATAGTTGGTAATACGACATCACATGTGTTTCACATGTTTCCCCTGGTCATATCATAATCAAATATTCCTCTGATACTTGGAAACATATCTGGAAGATACAGCACTGAGAATCGGGTAATAATTACACTCAACCAGTATTTAGTATACTATAGACATTATGTTCCGCGTATACGTATAGGCTTATGTATCCATGTCGACATACGACACATGAATTCGTAGCTTGTTTCATTTGGCCAAATTCATACAGACATGTGATCCGTTGTTCTCAGTAGGCTTACGGTGGATTTTATCGTCTGGCTAACATTTTAGTTCTTTGTTGCTTTAATTAACACTTTTTCTCTTGTTAATAGTTTATGTTTATGATAACTCATAACCTACCAGTGTCACTGATGAAATATAATATAGAAATGTGTTTTTAACAATTAAATCTTAAAGGTATAGTTAACGTGTAACATTCAATCCATACAAAATGCACAGAAAATCTGGATCACGCGCTGCTAACGTCACACTACACGCACACATTGTGACGTACGCGAATTTCAACCATTATATGCGAATTTCACCCATTATATGCGACTACGGAGTTTTCCCATTCTACTTATTCCATAACTCATTATACCATTCATATGTATTCTCAACTGAGAATCATCGACGCACAGCTCAACAAAGGTGCAAGTTTTGGAACACTAATAATCGTTATTTCCGATGCTGTAAGTGCATGCAAGTATTGCATGAATACAGTACCACAAAAAAAACAACAAAATGGAAAACATTACGTCCAAATAATCACCTTATAGCCGCCGACTTAAATTAAGAATAACCCCCAAAAAAATTAATATATATATGCCTAGACATTTGATGAAATATAAATTATTGGCATGGTCAGAAACACTGTGTATACTATGTATGTATCTTTTTAGTTAATTACCTCCATATTTTCTGCTGTAAGGTTGACGTTAAAGCCTGTTTCTGACGTCAATCCAGCACTCTTCACCAAGAGGTGCGTCTTCACTTCATCTCCAATTCCGTAATATGTTTTCGAATCTTCTACGATTGCGCTCGCATCCATGCGAGCTGAAAGTATACGTTGCCGGTATTAATATACAATTAGATAATAACAATAAAAATAAGAATTATTATACAAATAATTTATTTTTATTTATTTAAAAATTGACTGCACTATTTAACGAGGCATAATTGACCAATACAATTGCAGGTGTATTATAAATTTATCTATACGATGGTCTGCTATCAGATTATTTACTTATTTGTAATCTATTACATTTTATATCGTTTTTTAATAGTTGAATGTGTCATCAAAAGGATATTGATTAATTTTGTTTGCATAATTATTTCGTTGTGTCCAACCTAATAGTGTGTGTGCAATAATGTGTAAATACAGTTGTTTGAATCTTAATCATATTGTTTTAAACAGTTATTCATTATTAATTTAAAGCTAGCTTGGTTCATATTAGAAAAATACATCCTCCCGTTGTCTTTCATTTTTTTGCAGAATCCATTACTACAGAACGGGGAAGATCCGCAAATGTATTCACAATCGCCTCTACTTTGGGTTTATCATTGAAGCAAAACGAAACAATCTGCGCGAAATGCATGTCGGTATTTAAAGCTAGCCGCTTAAATTATTATAATCGACTTCTCTTTCAGATTTTTACCCGTTTAAAGAAAACAAAAATGATCGAAATATAGGCCCATTTAAGGTTCATTTTTACAAGAAAAAATGTAGTCTGTAATCCTAATATAGACCATACACAATATGTAGGGAATGCATCTGTTATCAAAATGTACTCGATGGAACTCTTAATCGCCAATAATATTATAATAAGGTAAACATATCTTATTTCTATCAGGTCATAGTTTAATATGTTACTCTCCAATTCTCCACACTATGCTTTTAAAATATTTCGTCAATTTAAAATTATTTCGGGAACTGAGTGGACATCGCGTCCATTTTCGTCTTACATTTTTTTGTTCTAAAGAGTGTTTTTACAAGCACATTTGACTTAATTGTGAGTATAGGTACAAAAATGTAAATTAAAAATGGGCTCGTTGACCACAACGTGTGCCATTTGTATCTTGACCTACAATTTGTGTTAGCAATTTCATTTTAATATTAAAATTGAATATTTACTTGTTAAAATATATAATCCTCTTGGAAACATAAGTCGACTATCGCTACTTTCCTTTGATGATACTCCAGTCGTTCTATCACCTCGATATATAACCCCGGCGTCGTCTGTCCAGTACAGATAGCTTCCATAGATATCAATCCGAAACGGGTGATTCAGCCCAGTTATAATCGTTCTTCTGTTAGTTCCGTCGAGGTGAGCTTCCTCAATTAACCTACTGCTGTAATCACACCAATACATCTTTCCATCTTGAGAATAATGAAAAACGAAAATGAGAGAGAGAGAGAGACGTATATACGATTGAATACTGTACTTGAACACGCCTATTAAGTTTTAACAAAACGATAATTTGAAGCACGTGACCTTTTAGTAGGCGCGCAAAAATGGGTTATCATGCATTTAGTTCAAATGAAAAAAAGTTCTCAAGAGACTGAATCACAATGTACAACGTAAAAAAAATGTTATAACTCATTGAGAAAAGGAAAGTGTACTCAACTGTAAGCATAGCTTTGATTATAGGGTCTAACCAACTGTCATACTTTGTGCCTAACGAGTCGAAATATCATTCTGCGCATGCTCATGTGTTTCTGAAAGTGCGCAGGATTGTCCTTTTACTCGAAAGACGCGTGGCGCATCGTGTAAACGCAAAGTCGCTAATGTCAGGAAGTAAAATAAGACGCCGACTCTACTAACATGCAGTACATTGAATTCCAAAGTGATAACCCCACGTACGTACATTTCACATGATTTTGTAGTATCATGCACGAGCAATACAATGCTGAGCCAGTACAAGTCACGGATGCGCACACATACACGTAATTGTATTGCCATATGATTATTAATGCCTTGAAATTTATGAGTACCCAATTTTATTTAATTGTGATTCATGCTGGTGAAGATATGATTACAAACGTGATTTCGTTAAATCGTGTGTAGACCGCGTAATTTTTGATTGCGCACCGTGAAAACATAACCACATCCTTTCCTGGCCATAAGGAATATACTGTGAAAAATTGACATAGCTAGATGAAAGTGATATCAAGACAAAGCCATATACACGTTAGTGTTTACCGACCGACCGACATAGTTAACTGTAGATTCGAGTTGCACGCGACTAAAAAAGAAACTTCATCTCAAAAAATTTATGTTAAAATGTATTTAGAAGGGATTAGTTGGTACCAATAATTTCACTTTTAAAGAATATGTGTAACATCCATAGCACTTATCAACCACCGCCATGCCTAATTATTATAGGTACGTGGATGACAATATTTCCTTTAATTTTGCTGTTGTACCTTTTTATATCTGTATTTTATACTATTTTTTTATATACCTGTAGTTTTATATCATTTTTACACTACATACTGTATATTTTTATATAACTTTTAAAACTTATTCTAAGATGTGTTTATGCTGTTTTAAGCATTGAGGAAGAATTTCAAATTATACATTTTTTGACAATAAAGTTATCTTGTATCTTGTATGAGAATAGACATAGCTTAAATATCAGCCATAATACTTAAAGCATAATATGTTTTTTTTTTCATTAAGCTCTGCAGGCTCAAAAGTTGGTACAAATTTATTTTCTAGGTCTGACTATAGTCTACACAGTGACTCATGTTGCAGGTATAAATAAGTAACGTAGCCCGAAATGATCATATTGTTTATAGTAAGCGACTTTATGTACAGGCATCAATAATCAGAATTAGAATACTTACTAATAGTCTACATATATTACATACGGTAGTACTATTATATAACTTACATGCATTCATGGTCATACAGTAACTTACCGGGAACAGCTAAAACAAGTCCGGTTGCGTCTGGTGTACTTGTTACTAACACGGTCCTTGTACTCAAGTCATTTAACTTCGCTCGCTCTATCCTATCTTTTTCTGTATCAGTCCAGTACAGGTATCTAAGTATAAGTATAATCTATGTTACTACATTAACGTTCTGTTACAAGTAGTTCACATCCCTTCCACGGATAAAAAATATATTGAAACTTACGAAATTACTGAAGCAGATAAGTGATTTACGAATATGTGAAAAGAAATGTTAATAAATCTTTATTACTTCCTTTATTGAGTGATATTAATGTAATATTATTACGTTTTTGCTTACAAATCAAAAAGTAAAAATTAATGGATGGAATGTGAAGTTCATAATTGATCTTCCTCCAACGTGAAAAGAGGTTTACTGTGTAAAGAAGGTGACATTACCCGTTAGATATAGCAAACGTTACTAATAAGAATTGTTCTGTACGTTCAATCCAGATGTGTTACCTTAATGCTGCCAGTCTTTCACTAATTTAAATTATGTTACAAGTGGCAGGAGCGGATGTAGGATTTTGATAAAGAGGGGGCCCCAGGAAAAATATTTTTCTAGACGCCCGGAGATAGCATCTGAGGCGTTTTGGCCAGTCGATTCTTGTCATATAATTATCTGAATATAGTGGGTTTTATAGACCATATTTAATATAGGCCTTTTTTGGCGCCAATAGCCTAAAGCCTGTTTTCCCGTCGACGAAGCGTTACGACTAGGACTTGCATTAAATTTTCAAATCGTTAAAGTTGAGAATATATTAACCATAACGATGATCGAGCCGGACCGCAAGTTTTTGCGCGATCGTTAATTTTTCTTGGTTTTTTCGATGTTGCTGTACACATGGACGTGAAGTTTAGCAAAGCCAATGCCATTCACGCGCAGCCAGCCGGGCCCGTGTGAAAATTGAAAATGTTGACGGGTTTTGATGCTTCAACCCAGCCGGCGCATAAGACATGATTTCGCTGATATATTTATCTCGGCTTTACACTAAGACAAACCTTAAATAAAATTATTTTAATTATATTAAAACTTAGTTTTACACTTGTTATTTTGAAATATCAGACTTTAAAAGTGTACAAAAAACATCGTCGCCTTGTAAAAAAGCAAGAATTGTCAGCGCGTACGTATTTTTTCACAAACTATGATAACGTAATTTATGAACTAGGCCTATTTGATTGGTCAGTCAGTTCAATTTAAAAAGAAAATTGAAGGTTTTAACGATTTTTAATGTTGATTTCCTGTAAAATCGTTGATAAAATCGTATGTAAATGGGTGCATAATATATATATATAAATGGGTGCATGATATATATATATATATATATCTCTTCCAAGCTACCTTCTTTGTTTTCCACTCTTATTCAGACTCCACCCTGGCTCCCTTTGTTATATTTCTTTTATTCCTGTCCACCCAGGCAGCACTTGCCAGCTTTATACTATGACGTTATCCAAATTCCTTCACTTGCACTGATGAAGGGCAAGTGTTGCCCGAAAGCTCTGCTAACTTTTCTGGCTGTTTACTTTATCGTTTTGATTTAGCTTTTCGCTTTTTATTTTTGTATCTCCATTGAGATCCAGCCACTGATACCCACAGCATTGTCATTTTATATATATATATATATAAATCCAAAGGCAAATTACTGAAAAAAATTACAATGCTGTGGGTATCAGTGGCTGGATCTCAATGGAGATACAAAAATAAAAAGCTAAATCAAAACGATAAAGTAAACAGCCAGAAAAGTTAGCAGAGCTTTCGGGGAAAAATAGCCCTTCATCAGTGCAAGTGTAGGAATTTGGATAACGTCAGAGTATAAAGCTGGCAAGTGCTGCCTGGGTGGACAGGAATAAAAGAAATATAACAAAGGAAGCCAGGGTGGAGTTTGAATAAGAGTGGAAAACAAAGAAGGTAGCTTGGTAGAGATATAAACAATTTTGGAATGAGACTAAAAAACAGCTTAAATGGTAGTTAATATTGAAACTTAAATTTTGGTAGTCAATGGAATAATTTTACCGATCTGGGAGTATGTTCCTAATGTTAAGTCCAAAAGGTTTTGTAGTTTTAAGTAGTAATTCCCAGTGGTTTTCTTTGTCTTTGCGAGTTTTGTCGCTCCATTTGACATCGTGGTCTATTGCAATAACTCTGAAATTTGCAATCGAGTGACCAGCTGAATTAAAATGTTCGGCTACAGGTTGATCAAGCTTTAATGTTTTGATAGCTGATCTATGTTGTGTCATTCTCATACGGAGAGTTTTTTTTTGTTTCTCCGACGTACTGTTTGCCACAAATATTACAGTATATGAGATAAATGACGTTTTTGGTTAGACAATTAATTGATTGTCTTATCCGAAAAATGCGGCCAGTTTGTTCGCTCTCAAATTTTTCAGTAGAATCAACCAATGAACAAGATTTGCCGCAAAGGTGACTGCCCAAATTTTGGCTGTCATGAGAGTTAATTTCACTCTTAAATTTGGATCTGACTAATATATCACGAAGGTTGGGAGGTCTACGAAATGCAATAATGGGTGGTTCCGGAAAAACAGTCCTGAGACGTTCTGTGGACTGTAGAATGGGCATATGTTTCTCAATAATAGCCCGTAATGGAGGCAACCTAGGGTGGTAGGTTGTGAGCAATGGCACTCTGGTCGATTTTTTTGGCTGACGTGGTTTGTACGTCAGTGTTTGACATCGAGGAATATCTTTTGCTTTCTTTATAGCAGTTTCGATGTATTCCTTCTTGTAATTTCTGTTCCGGAGATGTCCGGTTAGTTCTTCGGTACGATTCTGAAAATCTAAACCTGAAGAACAGATACGTCTGATACGTAATGCTTGACTGTACGGTATGTTTTTAGTACAGTGTCGGGGGTGACAACTGCTATATATATACATATATATATATATATATATATTACAAAGGGGGGGGGGGAGGGTAAGTATAATCTGTAATACAGTGTAATATATGTATAACATGTGACACTTGCATAAGCCTACCCTAACTTTAACCATAGCATAGTACAGACGACATGTGAAACATGTGGCAATATATTTATAGAATTGGCCTATACTGGACAGATTTTAGAAACTACTAAAACTGAGATATTATGAATGAAATTCAATCCATTGAATGTTTTAAACGTAAAGGCAATCATTCTTTTTTAAACGTTCTTATTATCAAATTTTAACGAATTTAAATGTATGGTTTAGATGCATTAATAAGAATATACAGTTCATCTCCTTTGGATGAGTAAAAAAAATAGATAGATGTACGTTGAGAGAGACATACCCGTTAGCTGTATCTATCTCAATTGCATATGGATTTCCTAATCCTGTGTCAAACAGAACTGTTCTGCTTGTTCCATCCAGATTGATAACTTCAATTCGGTCTTCGCCATAATCTGTCCAATAAAGTTTTTTTCCATCTCCATCAACGGCTAAATCAAGCACATCTTAAATAATGATGACAATTAAACAATTACTGCAATCCCAACCTATGAAATTTACTTTATATGCTAAAGACTAAAACTGTTTTAACCCATTTCAAATGATGCTCAACCGACTACTAGGGTTATGTATTATATTATACTAAACTTTAGCACGACGACGAAAACGTTTACTTTGACGGTGACGTCAAACTACTCATTTGCATAACAGTGTAGTTCATAATTCAGCGAACAGTTGCGTTTTAACGTACTTGTTTGTAAATTTGCTTTGAACGTAACGCATACCAAGCTAGCTAGGCATTTGAACTTGCATAATTAGCTGAGAAATAGCATAGCGATGAACAAATTTTATTTTTTGACTTAATTATAAACATGACTTTAAATTTACCATGTCGTTTTTTTAATTATTCTGCAGAAAAGTAATGATCTTCCATGTTTCGATACCTTTGGTTAACGTTTTTCACGTCGGTATTTTTCAGAAATAAGGTTATCGACGCAATTAACTATATTTTTTCTTAATGCTTGCTCACGTAGACAGAAAAAAGTATGTTTATATAATCATATATAAATGAATAAAAATACTTTAAGATGAGGGCGTATCAATTTGATCTCTGGTGCGCGTGCGTACAACTGAGGACTAGTGTTGTTCCGCCGTACCACGCCGAGAATGTTAAATAGTTGCTATCCAATCGAGTTCGAACAATACCATGAAAGCCCCAGTGGTCTAATGGTTAGGACATCTGCATATCAAGCAGGCGGTCCGAGTTCGAGTCTCAGTTGGGGCGACTTTTTCTTTATTCTCACAAATTTCCTCATCTTTATCGTTTCAAATTAATTAATTAAATTTCAGTATATCACCGGGTGGTTTAGAATTAATGTTCTTGGCCTGATTTGTTTATATATATAAAAGTATCTCTTCGGAGATCCCGCCTCGTGAATAAAAATACTGTAAGATGAGGGCGTATCAATTTGATCTCTGTTGCGCGTGCGTACAACTGAGGACTAGTGCTATTCCGCAGTACCGCGCCGAGAATGTTAAAGAGTCGCTATCCAATCGAGTTCGAACAATACCATGAAAGCCCCAGTGGTCTAATGGTTAGGACATCTGCATATCAACCAGGCGGTCCGAGTTCGAGTCTCGGTTGGGGCTTTTTCTCATTCTCACAGATTTCCTCATCTTTATCGTTTCAAATTAATTAATTAAATTTCAGTATATCACCGGGCGGTTTCGAATTAATATTCATTGCCTAATGTGTTTATATATATAAAAAGTATCTCTTATATATAATTTAAGGCGTATCTTGAAAAAGCAAGGCAGTATAATAATTGATCCGTACGATATTATTTTTAAATGAAAAGGTGGACATTTTAATGAGGGGAACATTATAATTAGAAGTTAGTGCGTTCGGTAGGTCTAAACAAAATTTCTTTTATAATTATTGTAGTTCAACAAAGGCCGATACTATTTTAGATTATAAATTTCAAGAATCTCTTTTGCAGATTTATGTACTAACAAGTTATAGTGGGATTCCTTAGATATTAGTGAGTGACATTGCAAGAGATAGCTTGGGTTTTACAAGAACATTGATCCTATTGCAGTAAAGTAGTAATTAGATTTCGTGGCAATTTATTTAAAAATAATTAGATAATGTCTTTATTTTTAGATATATTGATTGTATTCCATGTTGTTTTTAATAGTTACTTTTACTGTTTATGTTTATGATATTCATAATAATCTTGTTTCTGTAGGTTTTATTATTAATTATGTTCGGTGTTTTGATTTTGTTTTTGATTTCTAGTATTTATTGATTATATTATACCCTTTATTATCCCAGGTTTTTTAGTTCTTGTATGCAGAGGAGGAAACGACAAAAGAAAGATTTTTTTTGCGAAAGCGGGAAATAAAAGATTTTCCTATACAAATTATAAATATGCTGTAAAATGGTTTAATTTCTGCTACGCATTTGGACGAGGCGCTATCTTTCCTAACCTTTACATCTGTTATCAACGCTTACAGAAATCTTTAGATTCAGAAATCCTAAATCCGATCGATCCCGTTATCTACAATTTCTGAAAAATCAGACGAATTGATAAATGGTGCTTATACTATAACATCCTTTGCAAAAAGAGGTTAAACGTAAATGTCCTAACGACATTATGTTACTTTAGTAGCCTCAAACATTTAATTATGATTATTAATTAGGCCTAAACAACAGCGTTTAGTTCAACAACGTTTGGTTCAACCTTGAAATAGTTCTGAAGAGTTGGTCTATTTGGACTACATGATGATGATGATGATGATACACTTTCTACCAAATAATTAGGCATATTCTTAAAAAGTAAATTAACATAACAAAAATACATTTCTTTTGCATACACTGTTAGAATTAAAAGTTAATGAAATTCAAACAAATGCTCTAAAAATACATGATGCTTATTTTTCCTAATAAAATATGTAAAAATGAATAGAATATTACTAGCAGTTGATCCCAAAGACACAAACACTTCATGTTGGCTAGTGACAAGTGAAAACCGTTCAATGGTGTCCTTGGTTACATCAGACCAATACAGTGTTGATCTGCTAATGTCATAATCGAGAGAGATAGGTTGGGTTAATCCGACATTAATAACTGCTTCAAAAATTAAACTTGCGTTGTCACTGGAACTAATGTTGGTCATATATATTCCAGGAGGCCCCAAGGAATTCACCACAAACATAACATCACCTGTATTATTAAAATATATAAAAAAAATGTTTACTTGAATATAGCACCTAAATAAACAATAAGAATAATAATATACATTTACACACTAATTATTATTCTATGAAACATTAATTATTGGGATAAAATTCTTTGCTGAATCATAAATAAATGCATGCGCAAATCAAATACAATACCTATGCACAAAAACAAAAGCGATTTTGCAAAGTTCCTAAGGACTAAATCTACTTCAAGAGGCGACTTAAATGTACCTAAAGTAACATTGGGATGATGTTTCCCTCGTTCTTGTTGTTTTAAACGAGTCTTTCAATTCCTTTAAATTTAAATTTTAAAAATATATTGTATAGTATTTTTTTTATTGAATGTTATATTGTATAGAGTTAAGTATAATAGATGTTTATATTATTTAATTGCCTCCGGATACTAGTTGGCCTGCGGATTCAGCTAGAAGGGTTACCCTCTCTAACTAAAGTGAAAATATATAAATAAAAGGAAAAACATCAAGGCCGATCTCTAGGAAATTATTAAAAGCATTCACTCCACAGTTATATTATCAGATTTCTTGTAACCATTGTTCAGTCCCACTATCACAATATTAAAACAAAAAGCCACTCCGAGAGTGCATATCTCCGGCTACTGTAAAAATCTCCTACATAAGATTATGTAAATACATAATATAAAAATAACGCTTAAAAAAGAAGGACGTTTCGACTCTATCGTGGTCATTATCAAGTCCAATGAATAAAATTTAAAACAACAACTAATTAAATAGCACAAGCCAAGGGTCAAAGTTTAAATAACAAAAGACCTATTGTCTAACATCCTGTTAAATGAAAAGCTTAGCTTTTACAGAGTCACTTTGTTTATTCAGACTAGGTTTTAATTGTCTGAAATACAACATTTCTTAGATAAGGCAGTCAAATTTGTTTTTGCATTTTCTAAGTATACTAAAACATGAATTAATTTTGCTGTCATAACGTGATTGTTAATCCAAGTGTTTTAGTATACTTAGAAAATGCAAAAACAAATTCATTCATTGGACTTGATAATGAACACATGATGGAGTCGAAACGTCGTTCTTTTCTGAGCGTTATTTTTATATTATGTATTTACAATAAACGTACCCTCATTCATAAGATTATGAGAATGGGAATATATGTGTGTGTGTCTTAATGCTGGGCGTGATTTAGTCTAATTTCACTACAAGCATGTGTATGCGAATTTGGTGTAATAGTTATGTAACAAGCCTTTCAACTAGTATCAGTTGACTAACAATAGAACAGCATCGCCAAAAACAAACGGGTGAATTTTAAAAGAAATAAGTTTTTTTTAAATTACTCGTATAAAAAACACAAATTATGTTTAAAGTTAAAATCAAAAATTATAACTCTTGCCTCTTGTACAAAAAAGAAGTTTTTTGGACAAGTAGTTCGTGAGAAAATGCAATTTCAGTTTACTTGTAACTTTAAAACTGCTTTTGACAAATTCTGTCCTATCTTTTAACACTAGCAGGTCTGAAAAGTATACTGAAAAGTGGTCCAGAATTGGGACCGTGGTCCCAAAATTTAATGGAATGGTCCTTGACCACATATCTATCTGTATTTCCATATTGGTAAAGATCTTGTAATTACTTTTTTAGTAATACAGGTAACCTCCTTGGCGGAGGTAAAAAATAACTCTAGTTACGCCTTAAGTGTCTTTCACACTTGAAAATTACCTCTCAATATTTCGTTTTCACGACGAGCCTTGTGGTAGATGTAACTGCTTCAGGAAAAAATATTTAATATCATAATAGTTACCGATATATTTGTTTAATTAACCGTCATCAGTGTGTGAACGAATAACAAGAACAAGGACATTTTAAGTTCAATGTTGTAAATAAATTGTGATTATTAAAAATGTTTAATAATGTTATAATATTCAATTCCGGAAAACATTGTTTAAAATAATAACAGTAACGAAGTAATTCATATTAAATTCGTACAATACACAGTAACCTACTTTGAAGAGCATAAACATCAAGGTTATTTAGACCAAACGTCTTTGAATTAACTTTTTAAAATTCTTAAAAAGTGTAGGTCCTATTATAGCAAAATATAAGGGAATAATGAAAAAAACGAGGTAATACGGAATACAAAGATTTAAAAATGTTATTGATGAAGTTTATCAAATTGTGATGACATTAAGAATTAACAATAATGTGATAAATGATTGTGATTTTTTGTGATGACATGAAAGATAATAATGAATGTGAATAAAAGTGGTGTTTACGCCACAAAAGAGAACAAAAAATCACATCACATTTCTTCCTAAGGAAGCAGTTAGTCGGAGATACCCTTTACATTTACAGCATTGGTAAATACTAAAATATATTATTAACATACCTTTATTTAAGTGTAGAAGTACAGAAAGAAAAAAAGAGACGAATTTCAAACAGGCCATTTTTTTAAACACCTAACTTCACAGTCTGTTAATAAACAATGTTCAATTACGTCGTCAAAAACGAATATGCTGTATATCACACGGTCGCAATATTATAACTAACGCTATCTTGTTGCGATTTGTTTAATAATAACGCTATATTATTCTAATTAATTTAATACATATTTAAGACTGACAATAATATACTTTATATTCACATAAACACAATAAAATTACTTTTAAGACAAGATTTTATTTTATATTATTTTTATTTAATATATATAGATACATACAGACCATTCATATTGCTTTTCATGAAAATCGCTATATCGGTGACGTCATAAAAAAATTATAATAGTCTTTCTTTCATTATCTTCGTGGAAGGAAATGTTTTGCCAAGAGTTAATTTTTATGGCGTTCACTCGACTCGGATGCATCTTCAACTTTTTTAGCCATGACAGTTTTTATAAAAAATAAAATGTGTACGTGCATGTATGTGTGCATAATAGGAAAATAACAATGAGTTATGAATTTATTGTTATTTATTTCTAGGTTAAAATAGCAATAACGCATTAATTTCATATTGGCGGACTAATTAGGTACTTTATATGCACATAAACACAACATAATTGTACTTTTGATGTTCACTTGACTCGGATGAATATTTAACTTTATTTAGCCACAACAGTTTTTATAAATAATAAAATATGTACGCGCATGAAACGGGAGAATAATAGGAAAATAACAATGAGTTATGAATTTATTTTGTATTCATTTCTAGGTAAAAAATAGCAATAACGCTAGTATTAAAATTAATTTATATTGTCGGACTAATTTAAAAGTGCTTTATATGCACATAAACACAACACAATTGTACTTGTATTTGATAACACAAACAAGTAAACTTTATAGTATTTTATTGTCTTCAAAAAATACAGAATCAATAACTTAATAAACTTACATTACTGGATAAGTTTAGAGCTTATTTATTAAAGACGTATTGTCTCCCGAAAAAAAAATTCTTATAAAATTTTTTGTTGAATATTCCATTTTAATGTCACAATAGTTATTCACTTTGACCAAAAATTGGAGCAAAACAAAAATTATTTACTTTAAAAAAAAATGTAATTTAAAGCCAATAAAAAATGGTCAAATTGGCTGCCAGCCAATTTATGGTTGAATTTAACCATTTATTTTGTCATTTTATTAGTGAAAACATTACTTTTTGGTTTTTTTTTCTAGTACGAAAATGATCAACTTTATTGAAACTACACAATAACCTATTCAAAGTCTGATTTAATTAATCTTCAGATCATTTTTCATGTTTTTGAGGGACAACAAATCGTTAAGCAGGCCGCTTTTAACACATTTTAGAAGACCAACAAAATATCCTACTGTGTATGTAAGCAATTTGAAAATAATTTGCTACGTTAACAAAATTTAATACCAGACTGAATTGAAGGAGTCACGCGACGACGGCCAATTGCTGGTCAATTATACTTTTAGCATTTTACTCAAAATTTTAGGAGAATGAAAAAAAAACACAAATAAACATATAGATCTAGACTGGATTTGATCATTTATGTCGGTTTAAAAAAAAAATTGTTGTTGAGTATGCCATTTTAATGTCACATAATAGTTGACAAACTGGATCGAAAAAGATATACATATTTTTCTGAATTTTATTAAAAATTATTCGTTTCTTTTGTCCTTTTATAAGTGAAATAATTTTTTTTTTTGAAACTGTAAAATGGCCAATCCAAAGATTTCATTACTCTTTTTTTCATGTTTTGGGAGACAATACATCTTTAACAATATCTTTTTTGTACAGATTGTCCCATAAGGCTACAGGATTTTCTTCAACCAGTTTTGCTTTAGCTTCATTCCATGATATCCACCCTAATGTGTCTTCAGATTGATTTGTGTCGACTCGGAAACTTACTCGAGAAATACAATTTTCGATACCCAGATCACTGGCCTGAGATGGTATTTCGAATCGACGCGTCGGCATTGGTCAAATCATTTGCATTGCACTTGTATACAAACAAAACATTCATATTGATATATTAAAAATCGATATATCGGTGACATTAATATCTTATTATATTCATAAGCTCTGTCAACACTATCAAACTAGTTTGACAAAGAAATTCTGATGTGTCCAAATATAGTAGTGATAAGCCCATCATTATAGTAATATGAGATCATCATTTCCATATTTGGGCACATCACTTTTTTTGTCACGTAAAGTTTGTTAGTTTAGGTTTGTTACACTGATAACCATTTCGTTCGAATGTTATGCAATATTATACAATATTAAAAACAATATACTTTAGTAAAAACGATATAATGTAATTACAACTGCAAAATACAGTTCAGAATTTGAAAATACGAATTATTAAATTTCAGTATTGCAAATTTGCCTAAGCCTATATGTTTTTAATCACGTGTAAGTATGTAAATAATTTATCTATAAATATTCGTTATTGATATAACTAGATCTAGGGCGTGTCCACATGGCTGGAATACACATTAATTTCAGCGTATACAAACTGGCGACTTCAAATGTACGTACCACCGGACTATAATACATTGTCGTTTTCAGAAACAAACAAAAAGACACGATGATTTATGTAGTCAACTAAAATTAGCACCCTGGAAATTTGGCCTACTTCCGAAAGAGAAACTTGTCATAAAACGAGTCCAAATTTTTTATTTGAACTCATACAAACCAAATGTGTGTTTTGTATGTAAGGGCCGTTGAGGGATGGGGAAGAGGATGGGTACCAAGAGGCACAATTTTTAAATATATTCTTTATCCACTAAGTAGCAAAATATTGTGTCAGGTTTTATAGGCCTATAAATAATATACCACTAAATACAGTAAAACATTTTTGTTTAATACTTTGTTTAAAACTGTCACTCTCATAGTCGTAAGAAATTGTCCAAAGAAATGTAAGTTATTTAAGAATAAAGTGCAATATATGGGACAAAACCATCCTGATTAATTCTTCAGGACACAAATGTATCACACCATTAGGCGACAGGTGTGCAGCTATCCGAAATTTGCCAGTCCCACGAACCCATAAAGAAACTAAACGATTTATTGGTGCAGTAAATTATGTATCCCATTTTTTCCCTCAAATACAATCAATTTTACGTCCGTTACACACACTCGCAAGTAAACGCCGAAAATGTGTTTGGTCTACTGAACACCAGAAAGCATTTGACGAAATTAAACAATTAATGGTTAAACCACCAACTCTTCAAATGCCTAGAAAAGAAGGTAGATTTACGCTATATAGCGACACTTCAAGAACCGCAACAGGTTCATATTTAACACAAACAGTAAACGGTAAAGAACACATAATAGGTTATTATTCCAAAATCTTACCACAAGCCTGTCAACGATATAGCGTCACAGAATTAGAGTTATTTGGACTTTACATTAACGTTTCAGCATTTCGACACTTACTAAATGGTTGTGAATTTGATGCATTCGTAGACCACTCAGCAATTGTACACATTTGGAATTCAAAAGATCAGCCATGTACACCCCGTTTACAGAAACTAATATTACGATTGTCCGGATACATTTTCCAAATTGGTTATAAGAAAGGAACTGAATTAGTCTTAGCAGATTTTCTCTCCCGAGCCCCTCGTGACGACAATTCCGAAATTGATCAAGTTGTACCCATTGCATTTAATATTACAGAGACCGAATCTCTTAACCCGATTACAAAACACATCTACTAGCAGACCAGTAAGGTCATACGCCAAGAAAATGGGAATAAATATACCTGACCTACATAAACCCAAACCAGTACAAACGCCCGTCATTAATCAAAATCCAGTGACAACAAACACGCGACCTACACCTCAACCTAACGCTACACCACAGATAATCACGAGACAACAAACAAACGCACATCGATCACCACCAATCGTAACGCCACCCCCAATACGTAATGTAAACATCCGACAACCTCCAGAGGAACGACTAGTAGACAAAAATAAGCAAAGCAAAGATACTACACATCGAAACGTACCAGTTGAATTGTATACATCGCCCAAACCACTAGTACCCAACATAACTGAATTTAAGTCAGCACACATCCCAAAACAACAAGATAGATTAATGGATGTTATTCAAAGAAAGATAATTAGAGATTATAACCTCCCAGTAGATGTTAAACAATTACGTGTTGAACAAGAAACTTCACCATTTTGTTAAGCCAGTTTACGATTATTTAGCTCATGATATTCTTCCAGCTGATAAGAAAGCAGCTCGTGCAGTTCAGAATAAGTCAGAGCAGTACATATTGTGCAACGGTTTACTATTCCGTTTATTTTTCCAAGATAAAGGTGGAGAATTTGTATTGCAATTAGCTGTTTCTGAAAACTTAGCAGAGACTATTATTTCTCAGTATCACGACCATTTGTTAAGGAAAATTATTAACACTATTATGTAACACCCTTAATATTGACAGGAAAATCATCAGCGTCCATAATCACGGTAGTTTACAAGTTGAACGTCATATCCGCACCGTATCGGACCTGTTAAAGGTCAACCTTAACCAATTCGGAACAGATTGGGTTAGATTTGTATCAACAACATGTTATGCTTATAATTCTTTCTCATCCCCCACATCTAGGAAACCACTCTCCTTACGAATTAGTTTTTGGCCGCCAACCTCCAAGTTTGACCTCATTAGCATTTAACCCTATTTCAGGATTGTCTCATTCCTATGAAGAATACTTTGAACACCTCAAGAAGAAATTTCAAAAAATTTAACAGACAATGCTACAATTACAGCGAACACAACAAAACGTCCAAAACTCAAAAATTTCCCAACGCTTAGAAAAAAGTCCAATTTACTCAGTAGGACAACTCGTATATTTATACAAGCCAACATCATCATCACTAACGGCAAATTCAAAGAAAATCGCCGCAGAATGGGTCGGACCATTAGTAATTCATGAAGTACTAGACAGAACACACTACATCCTACGATTAAAGGAGAAATACTTCGCGACGTATTCAATTATAACAGACTGAAACCCTGTTTTATGAGAACGCCTAAAGAACGCAAACGTTTTACACATCTACAAAAACTTAAACAATTGTTGAATGAACCCACTGATGATAATAACGAGAAAATCCAAAACACCATTAATGTAGTAAATGACGAAACCAATGTTGAATTTGTCGACGAACATGATAGGACACCAGCCCAATTGCAATCAGATACCCTTAAACATCCAACTAAAGTAGAACCCCTTAACTTGCAACCTTACATTGACTGTGTAGAGAATAACATGGGATTAGCAGCCCCATTCCAAATGAAAGAAGAACAAATTAAGGAACAAACTAATTTAATTATGACAGCACCTAATGATTCAAATTTGACATTAAACCTAGGTAGATTTAAAGCAGGACATTTCCAAGTTTTAGTTTCATATTCTAAACCGACTTCAGCCAAACGCAACACCGATGAAACAAAACACGAATCTAATGATTGCAAATTTTGGTGGAATATCGACAGATATAACGATACAGATAAATTGATTAAAGAGATTATTAATGATAAACAGATAGCGATAAGTGGATCGCCAAAACGATTAATAAAACGTTTGTATAATGCAACAAGTTACTGATTTAATTTTTTTTGCAAGAATTTTTTTTTAAATTACGACATTTGCTATTTTTCAAAATGGACACCCATTAGACAGTGTATACCACGATCAGAAAACACCCCTATTTGGGGCAAATCGTTGAACCTAAATTCGTTTTAATCGTCAATAACTAATTATCGAACTCAATTTAATTAGTAAACAGGGTTACATCAGGTGGTTAAAATCAGTACCGAAAGTACGAACCAACTTTATATACCATCGAGTAAACATTCTAGAAATAACGCGCGATTTACCGAATTTTGCCCTTACGTAAATTTATATATATATAATAGAATCCCTAAAGAAAACACTTAGCTTAATTTTGTGACTTTTCCATCGTTAAACCAGGAGAGATTGACACTATTTAAGTACATATTTGACAGTGTCATCCATCATAGAAATACCTTATTATACCGTTAATCACTTCTACCTAAACACCCCTGGACCAACTTAGGACCAATCGTTACCCTCACAGATGACGTAGTGACATATGCAAATGAACCGAAGCCAATATACCTCAAGTTTCAGAAGAGCCCAGACACACCTTACAGCCACCTCACGGAACACACACCTTACAGCCACCTCACGGAACACACACCTTACAGCCACCTCACGGAGCACACACCTCACAGCCACTTCTCCAGAAGCAGACCTACACACTTCACACCTCACCGACAGCATCACTGATCCTCCGTTCCTTATCTATACTTATAGTTGTATATTATACTGAAGTATTATGCAGAATAAACAATATACGTGTTACAACAGTTAAGCGAGTAAGAGTCTTCATTAGTACCTCAACAAAACACTATATTACAGTACCGCAGGACTATAAATACATTGTCGTTTTCAGAAACAAATAAATAGACACGATGATTAATGTAGTCAACTAAAATTAGCACACTGGGAATTAGGCCTACTTCCGAAGGAGAAACTTGTCTTAAAATGAGTCCAAAAAACTAAAACTGTCCCTGTTATAGTCGATTGAAATAATAAAGTACATGTAACGATACATCACTACGACGTTTATATTTTTTTATTACTAATTAATACAATAAACAGTAATCACGTTCACAGTAAGAAAATTTCGATTCAAAGGGCGACCAAAAATGGTTATTACGTACAGTATTTACAATATTGTTAAAGTATTGCAATGCTATATCTCAGTTTTAAGTTTATTCTCAAAGGACCCATAAATTTACCTACTTCTGTTAAACCATGGAGAGCTCATAAATTTACCTACAAACTGGGAGAGATTGGAATGTTCCATTCATCGCAAATCAATACATTTGAATAAACGTATATTAAATCTATCAAAATAGTATTTTTTTAAGAAAATTGGCCTGTTTTCAACATTATGATACGTACTCGAGCTGTTCAACCGGTTTTCAGCCATTAAAAACAATTATCGTAGGAGGAGATAGGAAAATGCGAAGCATCCTCGTATTATTGTGTGCATGTATTTTTTAAGAGGACATCCATTAGACAGTCGGAAAACACACCTATTTGGGGCAAATCGTTGAACCTAAATTCGTTTTAATTGTCAATAACTAATTATCTAACTCAATTTAATTAGTAAACAGGGTTACATCTGGTGGTTTAAATCAGTACCGAGATTCTAACCAACTTTATATACCATCGAGTAAACACTCAAGAAATAAAGCGCGATTTACCGAATTTTGCCCTTACGTAAATTTATATATATAAATATATATATAATTCATATTATGTTTAAGTAGCGCCACCAGTGGTTCGGGAATTTTGATCTTTCAAAACAAGCTAATTTTTTGTATGTATGAAACGTCATGCGTGACAAAAAAATATTTTATTATTATTAGGCCGAATCTCAATTAATGTTATATTACGGTAAGCCAAGACATTCAAACTATTTAAGAACATTCAATAATTGTTTACTCGCGGTTTTCTTGAAAACTTAATGAATTTTGACTGGGTCCGTAATTTAATTAATTGCAAAAAAAGAATTAAAAACTTTCTAAACAATGACAGAAAAATGTTACAATTAACTTCTGGAATGTTCTGTACGCTACTAATATATCTACCAATTTTGATTGTAGAATTGGCCTACCCATTTTGGTTGTACTTGAGCACAGTGATAATAAATAGGATTTAGATTAGCACTGTGCCCTAGTATTGGCCTAACCATTTTGGTTGTATTTGAGCATAGTGATAATAAATAGGATTTAGTTTAGTACTTACGCAACTAAACCCATTCTGGTTGTAATTGAGCACAATGACAATAAATATGGTTTAGTTTTCGCACTGATGTGCGCTACTGTACCCATTTTGGTTGTACTTGGGCACAGTGATAATAAATAGGATTTGGTTTAGCACTGTGCGCTATACCCATTTTGGCTGTATTATACTAGCGCACATTGATAATGAATAGGTTACGATTACATTAAATCAGCAATATGTTAACACTGTGAGCTACTATACCTATTTAAGGTAGCTTGGTAGAGATATAAACGGTTTTCGGAATGGAACTAAAAAAACAGCTTAAATGGTGGTTGATATTGAAACTTAAATTTTGGTAGTCAAAAGAATAATTTTAACGATCTTATGTTTTACCGAGCATGAACATAAGCACAACGAAACTGTACTTTTATTTAATAACACACACAGGTGAACTTTATAGTATTTTATTACCTTAAACAAAGACATAATCAATAACTTAATAAACCTACCATATACTGGAAAAAGTTTAGAGCTAATTTATTAAAGATGTATTATCCCCAGAAAAAATAATTCTTAAAAAATTGTTTTCTAAATATTCCATTTTAATAGTTATTTACTTTGACCAAAAATTGGAGCGAAAAAAGATCATTTACTTGAAAACAAAATGTAATTTAAAGCCAAAAAATGGTCAAATTGGCTGTTAGCTAATTTTGTGGTTGAATGTACCTATTTATTTTGTCATTCTAATAGTAAAAACATTATTTTTTGTTCTGTTTTCTACGAAAATGATCAACTTTATTGAAATTACAAAATAACCTGATTTAATTAATCTTCATTTTCATGTTTTTTTTGGGAGACAACAAATCGTTAAGCAGTCCGCTTTAAACACATTTTAAAAGACCAACACAATATCATACTGTGTAAGCAATTTGAAAATAATTAGCTACGTTAACCAAATTCAATACCAGACTGAATTTAAGGAGTCACGTGACGACGGCCAACTGCTGGTTAATTATACTTTTAGCATTTTACTAAAAAAGTTAAGAGAATGAAAAAAAAAAACCAGAAATAAACATATAGATCTAGACGTCCCAATATCTAGTACCAGCAATATCACTGGATTTGTGTATTTGTCTCGAAACGCCAGTTCCTGCACGGAAATTACCTTATTTAAAGATATAATTATAGTCCCCTAAAAATGTTTTTTTAATATTTTTTGTTGAATATGCCATTTTAATGTCACATAATAGTTAACCAAACAGGATCGAAAAAGGTATATATATATCCCGCCTCGTGAATAAAAATACTGTAAGATGAGGGCGTATCAATTTGATCTCTGGTGCGCGTGCGTACAACTGAGGACTAGTGCTGTTCCGCCGTACCACGCCGAGAATGTTAAAGAGTCGCTATCCAATCGAGTTCGAACAATACCATGAAAACCCCAGAGGTCTAATGGTTAGGACATCTGCATATCAAGCAGGCGTTCCGAGCGAGTCTTGGTTGGGGCGACTTTTTCTCATTCTCACAGATTTCCTCATCTTTATCGTTTCAAATTAATTAATTAAATTTCAGTATATCACCGGGCGGTTTAGAATTAATGTTCTTTGCCTGATTTGTTTATATATATATATAAAAGTATCTCTTCGGAGATCCCGCCTCCTGAATAAAAATACTGTAAGATTAGGGCGTATCAATTTGATCTCTAGTGCGCGTGCGTACAACTGAGGACTAGTGCTGTTCCGCCGTACCACGCCGAGAATGTTAAAGAGTCGCTATCCAATTGAGTTCGAACAATACCATAAAAGCCCCAGTGGTCTAATGGCTAGGACATCTGCATATCAAGCAGGGGTGGCGCCAGGATCTTTCCGACGCGGGGGCTACATTTCCCGACGAGGGAGCTATGCGAGCGAAGCGAGCATCACTAGGCTGGGGGACAGGGGGCCGGCAAGGGTCCCCGGTGGGGGTCCAGGGGGCGAAGCCCCCGGAAGCAACGCGTTCTAGCGTCATTTGAGGTCATTTTAATCAGATTTAGGGTAGCCATTTTTTCCCTTTTTTAATATAATGCATAAATAAAATACTGCGTGCAAAAAAACGATGCGCGATGACTGTTTCAATCCATATTTTTCAATTTAAAAAATAAAAGTTCAAAGAAAATTTAGAAAAATAGAGTTGGAGGTCCCGGAAATTGGACTTATTATACTTCAAAACATGAAACAAAATATATAAGTCCCTATCATGGTTGTGACTGAGCTAAGAAATGTTTGAAAAATAGAGATGTTAGGTCCCGGAAAATGCACTTCTTGTACTTCGAAATATGACCAGCTTTATTGTTGGGGCTGAGCTAAGAAACTGTTTAAAACTAGAGCTGCAGGTCTTCAAAAAATTGCATTTTATACTTTAAAAACATCAGGCCTAGAGGCTTAAAAAACGCAAGCGTAGACCTTTTTCAGTCGGGGAAATAAGTTTATTCCTCCCAAGTGTATTCGTGCGTACCATCTGGACTTCCGAGTGGTGAGAAATTCATGACATACAGGACATTGAAAATGTAATAACTTAGCTATAATAAGATGTTGGCTAAGCGAAAATGGCATGTTTTTTTGTTTAGTAATGGATGAAAAATTTATTTTAGGTGCCCCACGGTACAGAGAAAGTTACTTGTAAATTAAAAAATTGGTGAACATACGAACAATTAACATAATTCGTTTTTGCTGCTGTAGTGTAGCGTACGTCGACGCAGTACACGACGTAACCGTCAGTAAACTTCGCCTGGAAAATAACTACAGTACACATTTTGGTCCCTGGATGGAACATGATATTACGCGTCTCGACCCAACGTTGAACGATTCGTACAAAGGGATACCGACAGACAAGTGCGTACCTAGCTATTGTTTAGTAGTAAGTTAGATCGCTGGCAATAATGAATGCATATAAAGTGCATAATATCACTCTGACGTACTCTCACGGTCAATGAAACGTCGCGGTTTTCTAGGCGCTGAAGCTAGCTACGAAGTGAACGCGAATGCTTTTTACTGTATATTATATTCCCCGACAAAAAGTACCCGTGTTCCCTTCGGTAACCTCCGGTAAACTTCGCCTGGAAAATAACTACATTACACATTTTGGTCCCTGGATGGAACTTGATATCACGCGTGTCGACCCAACGTTGAACGATTCGTACAAAGGGATACCGCCAGACAAGTGCGTACCTAGCTATTGTTTAGTAGTAAGTTAGATCGCTGGCAATAAATGAATGCATATAAATTGCATAATAGCACTCTGACGTACTCTCACGGTCAATGAAACGTCGCGGTTTTCTAGGCGCTGAAGCTAGCTACGAAGTGAACGCGAACGCTTTTTACTGTATATTATATTCTCCGACAAAAAGTACCCGTGTTCCCTTCGGTAACCGCCGGTAAACTTCACCTGGAAAATAACTACATTACACATTTTGGTCCCTGGATGGAACTTGATATCACGCGTGTCGACCCAACGTTGAATGATTCGTACAAAGGGATACCGCCAAACAAGTGCGTACTAGCTATTGTTTAGTAGTTAGATCTCTGGCAATAATGAATGCATAAAAGTGCATAATAGCCCTCTGACGTACTCTCACGGTCAATGGAACGTCGTGGTTTTGTAGGCGCTAAAGCTATATGGATATGAAGTGAACGCGAACATTTTTTACTGTATATTATATTCCCCGACAAAAAGTACCCGTGTTCCCCGACGGGGGGGGGGGGGGGCTAGGCTCCCCGACGAGGGGGATAGAGCCCCCGTAGCCCCCCCGCTGGCGCCACCACTGATATCAAGCAGGCGGTCCGAGTTCGAGTCTCGGTTGGGGCGACTTTTTCTCATTCTCACAGATTTCCTCATCTTTATCGTTTCAAATTAAATAATTAAATTTCAGTATATCACCGGGCGGTTTAGAATTAATGTTCTTTGCCTGATTTGTTTATATATATAAAAGTATCTCTTCGGAGATCCCGCCTCCTGAATAAAAATACTGTAAGATGAGGGTGTATCAATTTGATCTCTGGTGCGCGTGCGTACAACTGAGGACTAGTGCTTTTCCGCCGTACCACGCCGAGAATGTTAAAGAGTCGCTATCCAATCGAGTTCGAACAATACCATGAAAGCCCCAGTGGTCTAATGGTTAGGACATCTGCATATCAAGCAGGCGGTCCGAGTTCGAGTCTCGGTTGGGGCGACTTTTTCTCATTCTCACAGATTTCCTCATCTTTATCGTTTCTAATTAATTAATTAAATTTCAGTATATCACCGGGCGGTTTAGAATTAATGTTCTTTGCCTGATTTGTTTATAATAATATATAAAAGTATCTCTTCGGAGATCCCGCCTCCTGAATAAAAATACTGTAAGATTAGGGCGTATCAATTTGATCTCTGGTGCGCGTGCGTACAACTGAGGACTAGTGCTGTTCCGCCGTACCACGCCGAGAATGTTAAAGAGTCGCTATCCAATTGAGTTCGAACAATACCATGAAAGCCCCAGTGGTCTAATGGCTAGGACATCTGCATATCAATCAGGCGGTCCGAGTTCGAGTCTCGGTTGGGGCGACTTTTTCTCATTCTCACAGATTTCCTCATCTTTATCGTTTCAAATTAATTAATTAAATTTCAGTATATCACCGGGCGGTTTAGAATTAATGTTCTTTGCCTGATTTGTTTATATATATATATATATATAGGCAACTTTTTCTCATTCTCACAGATACCTCATCTTTATCGTTTCAAATTAATTAATTAATTAAATTTCAGTATATCACCGGGCGGTTTAGAATTAATGTTCTTTGCCTCTTGTGTTTATATATATATATATATATATATATATATATATATATATATAAATCCAAAGGCAAATTACTGAGAAAAATGACAATGCTGTGGGTATCAGTGGCTGGATATATATATATATATATATATATATATATATATATATATATATTTCTGAATGTTATTAAAAATTAACATTTTGTTGATTTGTAACTTTATTAAAACTGTAAAATGGCCAATCCAAGGATTGTATTAATTAATTTAATAATTTTACTTTTTTTTTCATGTTTTTTTGGGGACAATACATCTTTAACAATATCCTTTTTGGACAGATTATCCCATAAGGCTATAAGATGTTCTTTTCAACCAGTTCTTTTTCTTACTTTTGCTTTCGCTTCATTCCATGATATCCAGCTTAATCTCTTTCTTTCTCCACCGTGCGTCTCCAGATTGCTTTGTGTCGACTCGAAAACTTACTCGAGAAATACAATTTTCGATCCCCAGATCAATGGTCTGAGTTGGTATTTCGAATCCACGAGTCGTCATTGGTCAAATTATTTGCATTACACTTATATACAAACAGAACTGCATATTAATTGCCAGGAAAATCGATATATC
Organism: Antedon mediterranea; assembly: GCF_964355755.1. Taxonomy (NCBI): domain Eukaryota; kingdom Metazoa; phylum Echinodermata; class Crinoidea; order Comatulida; family Antedonidae; genus Antedon; species Antedon mediterranea. The sequence continues at coordinate 16,522,533 of NC_092678.1, forward strand.
GGTGACGTCATAAAAGCTTATTATAGTCATAAGCTCTATCAACACTATCAAACTAGTTTGACAACAAATTGTGATGTGCCTAAATTATTATAGTAGTGATATGCTCAATCAGTGACATGAGATTATCATGTCCATATTTGGGCACATCACCTTTTTTTTGTCACATCAAGTTTGATAGTGTAGGGCGGATATATTAAATAACACGCCCTCTGTCGCTCTCTCTGCATGTTGTCAAGCAATACTTTTTATAACGTTATAATAAACATGTACAGTTTTATAGCCATGTCAGGTTTTTGTTAAAGAACAAAATATTTACGCGCATGTATGTGTATTATAATAATATGCACATATATTATGAAAATACGACTACAATGACTGTTTTTCGACAACTTTATTTGAACGTTAAATTACGTTTACATTGTAGTTAAGATACCGTTGAAATAAACAATTTCAGTTACCTAGATACAGTGCGTAATCAATAATCATCTCCTTCAATTCACTGCACCAATAACAACAATTGCAAGAATAAAATATTCTTCTTCTCTCAAATTCTTACCGAACATTATGAAACATAACGTGAGGAAATTAAGCCATTTGCATGTTATATTGTTTAAACAATGATATCAGTTCCAGACTGAGCACATATCGGACGTATGCCTATCATGATAAAGAAGAATAAATTTAACATCATTGACGTTGAAAAGCGCTCTTCGCAAAAAATTGATCGTCTTGCACCTGACCCCTGACCAACGTACGCGGTAACTATCAATGGTGTACTTCAAGTGATACAGATACATATTACAGTTTGATACGCGCATGCGCAATAAGTGACTTTAACTATGTACGAATGTGTAGATTATCTTGGTTTTTAGAATAAAAGTGCTTTGGTCTGCTACACTGATAACCATATTTCATTCGAATGATATACAATATTAAGCAAATTAAAATTAGTAAAAACTATTATGCAATTACAATTATAAATACATTTTTAGGATTTAACCATACGAATTATTAAATGTCATTATACGTAAGATAAATAACAATAGCTGTACTGTAATTATCACAATAATAATAAATATTAAGTATGTACAAAATCTAGCTACAAATATAAATATTCTTAATTGATATAATTCCTATTATTTTTACGCAGCGCCACCAGTGGCCCGGGCATTTTATAACAAGTTTTTATATATGTATGAAACGTCATGCGTGACAAAAAACATTATTTTATTATTATCAGGCCGAATCGCCATTAATAGTACTACACATTCAAAATATTTAAAAACAATAAAAAATGATTCACTCATGTGAAAATAAAATTGAATTTTTAATAATTTATAGCAATACTTTCTGATACGCAATGCAAACACATTACAATTAAACAATTAAGTATGAATTGAAAATATTTTCTATGTAAATTTCAAAGTTACATTTTCGATTAGATTTAAAAACCACAATAGGACGGAAATCTATAATTGCATAATATTTTCGAAAGTTGAATATGACTTAGAATCGGGCCGCTGAAATGTCATGATTTAGCAGCAGTCTTTTTTCATTTTCAAAACTCCATTATACTTCAGGCCACCGTCATCATCTGTTGAAAAGATAGAAATGTGTTAAATGAGCATAGTGGCATAAAACATAATCATCATTATCACAAAAGTACACCCTTGCCAGTTGATTAGTTGATTTCGTATGACGTAGAACTGGTTATTTCATTCAATTCAATGGTCAGCGCATTTTTACCATTTAAGGCCCATTTACACTAGGGCGATAACGATCGACGATAAAATAGGTAAACATACATTTTTCTTTAATAAAACAAAATAAATTAGGGTTTTCGTTCTAGAACTATAGGATAATCATTTATGGTGTATTAAAAAAACATTTTTTTTAAATCTAATCAAATGACGTCATGATCAATAAAAACAAGAAAATCGTTGTATTATCACGATATTATTGCTCTTACTAATCATGACGTCATTTTATTGGACGTGTGGAAATATTATTGTCATCTAAGGCAGCATAGATGATAATCCTATAGTTCTAAGATGAAAACTTTTTAAAATTCTCTTTGTTTTAGTTTTAAAAAATGCATTTTTATCTTTTTCATCGATCGTTATCACCTTAGTATAAATGGGCCTTTAAGATTGTGGCACTTAAAAAAACTCACTGTAGTGTAAAGCAAAGACGGGTAGCTCAAGTTTGACCAATCACAAACGACAGTTCAGATGAGGCGTCAAATTACTCACATTGGACGTATATGGCAGTGAGACATTAATGGGAGCTAAATAGTGATATAAACTCACACAGCCAGTTGCCCTCACTAGTTCCAGCCGTCTTGAAGTCCGGCAAGCTTTTTGTCAAAAAGTCCCAGGCGTCTTTACTGATAAACACCCACGTTACACCATGATCGTTACTGCGCATGTAACTGCGCATGTCCATGTGAAGGCCATAGATAAGTCCTGTAAGCTGGTCAGATCCAATGACATTGTGTACGTTCATTGGTAGAGCTATTAAAGAATATTTATATTTTGATACATATTATAATGATAATAGTATAGGGATATATTTTTCATTTTGACATAAGAAAAATATTAATAATATGCAATGTTCTGTTTATGTGCCTTTTTTTTAAATCGAAAAAGTGAGAACATGAAAGTCATTGTTTTGTAGGCGCTAAGCATTCAAGGAAGGATTTATTGAGAAAAGAAATGTAGGCACTACGCCTAACCATTCATTGATAGTTGTCTGCAAATCCAAAAATCCCAGGGAGACAATGTCAGTGTTAGGCCTATTACTTATTGATTTATAAAGTTAGAGATTCCTCTTGCTGCCCATATTGATGTGTATGATGACCCGTGGCAGCAAAGCTCCAAGTATGGAAGGTTTTGATATATCAGCCAGCCTCAGGTCAGTGCTATTCGTTGAGGGACATTACGAAAACAATCGTCATTGTTTTACCTTTCCAGCGTCCATCTGGCGGATTATCTTGTACATAGCAGGACGGAACAATCTTGTCTGATACACGTCCAACTGAAGGGTTACAAGCAAAAATGACTTCATTATCCGGATTGTCCAACTTCTTAGTTATGACAAAACCCTGGTCATAATAATCTGTCGAAATAATACAAAAAACATCGATAAATTAATCCACAAGGCCTTATTCATCGATTAATTACATTGTGTGGAAAATATCTTGTTGATGTCGTATTGATGCTTCATAAACATTGCTAAAAGTCATATGGATAGAAACCAAACCATTACTGCTCCTCGTCTATGGAATGCTCTACCGAGCTCTATCAGATTTTGCAAAACTGTTGATACTTTAAACAAAATATTAAAAACACATTTATTCATTAAGGCATATGGAAATCATGAGGTTTCTTAAAGTTCTAGAATTGTATAGTATACTTTTTCCTGACCAGCATTATCTTTGGGGTGCCTCTGTCTTGGTTGTTGTCTCTGAGCACCCGGTCGTCTGTGGCAAGGCAAATGTGTATCCTGTTCCTTTGTTTGGTCACCTAGGTAGGCGTCCGGGACCGCGACAGAACGAGAACGGATGGGGACCCTCCAAAGAAATTGCATTTTATTTGTCGTGCATTTGCATGATTTGTTTTATTTTTTTGAATGCGCCTTGAGCACTCTTGAGTGGTATGTGCGCTATAAAAATTCTGTTATTATTATTATTAAACCATGTCAAGATGATAAAATAGGAACGAGGAGTGCTCGAGGAGTGTATAATAACATTATACTACTCTGTTTTGTTTAGGTAGTCATAATTTTAGGAGTTCTTGTCTATTTTTTTATATAGGTTACGCGTCAGTGTTGACAAAGTAATTTGAGTTCATAAGCAACTTGTGATATATTAGCTATACCGTCAGGCTCTTTATTCCAAACTTACCTGGAACTGGGCATTTACTAGGATCACTGACACACACAGTATGTTTCCCGTTTTCACACTTATGAGCACCAGCCACGCAAGCATCGCACTGGCTAGATGCCCCATCATAATGGCAGACGTCTGTCTGAGATTTGGTCCATTTGCTGTACCTCATCACAGCCTCTTTTGTAGGTCCTAGTACTGGTTCTGGTGTACCCTCATCTGAAGAAAATACTGGTTCTGGTGTTCCCTCATCTGAAGAAAAAGTATATAATAATGGAAATACTTTCTCTTATTTTGCTGAAACTCTTTTTCTAATAGACAATATTTGTGTGCTACTTTATTACAAAATTGCAGTTGTAACTATTCTAAAGGTATATTGTGGCAACCAAGTGCCCAATCTCAACGCAACAATTTGTCCTTAGGTCAAAGTTTAAAACATTATTGCATTTATCCTATAATTATCCGATTTGAATGTGGTTATTATCGGTTAATTTTTCTGCAGCGGAATCAGTTAAACCCCATTTCCACATGAACTTTATCGGTTAATTATCGGTTAAGTTTATCGGTTAAGGTTTATCGGTTATTGTTTGGCTGCTCTGCAACATGGTCTTGTGCAGTACGTAAGAACCATGGATTTAGCGTACCGTGTTCAAAATCTAACATATGATACTCGCAGATAGCTGGTAGGATAGCGGTGCAGTCCATTATGTCCCAGTCACCAAGATCAGTACGGACATCTCTTGTATCGTAGACATCTACAAAAGCCGCAGCTCCGCAGTCTTCAGTCAGACTTGTTCCGGGTCTGTTTGGTAGCCATTTTGTAAAAGACGCCGATGACCCGTTTGTCCACTTGAAAGTATCAGTACCCTAGAACATATAAATTGTTATAATTGAAGTCATAAGAAGTATTATAAACGGCATGCCATGTGATTAATAATAGACATGTCCTGTCAAAGTAAGTTACGTCCCCTTTCTCGTGTAGTTAGCATGGCCAGTTCATTACGGTGATTACGAGTGACACGGGGTCTGATAGCCATTCTCACCCCAACGTCTTTCAGCCCAATCCAGTATTTGTATGGCGAGAGTGCTGGAACGAGGTCGCGAAGAAATTGCTGTTCAAACGTATCTTCAATCATGACTAATTGCGCATTGTCTGCTTCACAGGCCGCCTTTGCTGCATCCCAAGTTTCTAGCGTGTCGTTGAACACTTTGTAACACGTTTCTTTGTAAGGTGTGTAACCAGACCGACATAAATCTAGAAGTACAGTGTAAGAGTCATAGAGTAATTATTATCAGCTGATTCATGTTTGTAAGAATCATAGACATACTCTTAATTACAACGTAATAGATCGATGACATGTAAACTTGTATCAACGAAAGTTGGTTTGGTCGAGGAAGTCACCGTTATGATACACATGTGATCCTGTATCTACAACTTATCTATGTTACAGGGTGAATTGTCGATACTTTACCGATATTACAATCATTATAAACATAATTCAGATTTGATAAGAATGGCTTTATGTTGTGAAATTTTTTAGGCGCCTTATGTTTAAAAACAGCAGTTAAAATACGGCACATGCAATCCTCACAACCTGGTGAGATGCGCCTAATATTCATTTAAACATGGTTAGAATATATGCAGACAATGTATAACTCTTTCAGATTACACTTACCACCACCACCAACATCTGGTCTTTCCGAATACATAAATTGAAAAGGTTTTGTGCAAGAAAGAACTTTAGCGCTATTAACAGTCGAGAACCACAACAAATCAGCCACGCCAACAAAGCGACGAGTGCCCGGAGCAGTTTTTCCGTTTTTGTCGATTCCTAGGCGTACACGGAAAGTTGGTTTTGCGGCAATCTGTATGGTTCCAAGCTGTGAAATACATGCGAAATGTTACTACGTCTGTCTTTGATTTCATTTAGAAAACCCCTGTCGACTTATATCATAAGTCATTAAAACAGAGAAGGTTACATTTCATAAATATGTACGTTAATGTATTCTGAACTTGTTACACTGAAGGTACTACACTGGCCATCCACCCGTTTCCTAATCTTTAAAAATGTATCAGCGCTGTAGGTAAACACCTAACATACTTAAAAGTACTCTTCCAGCTGACTGTGGGCACTACACATAATTAAAGCTGTTGATTGTAGAATAACTTACATTAAATCGAACAGGAGATGGTCCAGGCATGTTTGGGTTTACCGCTGGTGACTGGAACAGCTCTGTGTATTCTGATTCAAGTTTAATATATTGCACATTTTTCGACTTCAATATTGTGAAAGTTACATCTACTGCTTTTCCCGTTGAATCGTCATCGTGCCAAATACTAATCAGTATTATTACATCATCGCTGAAAATAACAACCAACAAATACTATTATCGAAATTAAATTAGAGTGGTACCACAATCACTATATCCCAATACTTATAGGATGCCAAGAGTGATTATGTGAACATATCTGCCGTACTTTGAGAAAAGGGCTTATCTACAAAAAGCTATTTTTTAGTAATTGACAAAAACAAAAACCTGTTTTTGTTTTTCATTACCAACGTTCATGTAATATTTTATTTTCAAATGAATATATTTCAAAAGTACATTATTGAAAAATATCTGACATAATATTCAATTATTACTTTTTTATTTTGGGAGTCAAATTGCAGATAAAGCCTTTTTCCAAATTAGTTGTACTTAAAAATGGCGGGAAATACCTTGAAAACCTTTGCAGTTATTTTCTTTTTTTTAAATCAAAATTTACCAAAAGATTTAGTAACTTTAGTTAAAATAAATTATAAATGCAATTTAGATTAGGTAATTTGTAAAAAGGCTTTTCTACTGAAAGTATTAATCTGCCTCATTATATATTCATCATACCGTTATCTGATTTTGTCAAACGACTCAAATGCCAAATGCCGCAGCCCAAATGTCAAATGCTTATGTACAAATTGGTTACATTTAAAATTCGTCAAACATGAACAATGATTGACAACGATCAAATACGACGAATGCAATTGTTTGCCAATTAAATAATGCACATCACAATTTCTGATAGTGTTCGCTAGTGTCAACTTGAACCATTCTAATTGATCTTATTTCATCCATACAATTCTACAATAATCAGAACAATTACTCTTACATTGCTTGTATCCAAAACCAAACTTACCCTTTATAAAAGGAATTAAATTCGTATGTTATCTTGAACGACATCTTAGGCTTCGGAACTTCATTTATCAGCGTATAAACTGGTACTTCTCCAACCCAGATGTGAGCTCCGTCGCCATTCTGCATTCCAAGTCCTAACCAGTGCTCTGATCCATTGACCACCGCGTCTGTATCGTCTAGGACAACTTCAATTTCTAACGCCAAGATGTTATTGTAAGCATCTGGGTCATTCACTTCAATAAATCCGTCAAACTGTGTCACCGACCAGTCTTTAAGGATGCCGAAATCATCATCGTTAGCAATGTACTGCGTCTGAGGAGCGTAGTAGCAGAACTCTGTCGAATATGTACACGATAAGGAGTCACTGACATACGAAACGGACACTTTGCTGATACTCCACTGCTCGCTTGTCTTGTTAGTCGTAAAGTTGTATGGTAGTGTGACTTCAATTGTAGGATCAGCGGTACCTTTTGGAAACTCAACAATAAGGTTCATATGCACCTTTTGCCCAACGTTAACATAAACATTGCCATCTGCAGACTGCTCAGTGATGTTCATCACGAAATGCGGTAGTTTACTAAAAACTGCGTTTGACACTCCTTCTGCGGTGACTAAGCCATTGAATATGTCAGTTAATTCAGCAGTTATAGTTACACGTAAAATAACTCCAGGTTTTACATCGGCTACAAAGAAATTTATATAACAACAATAAATATAGATTATTATTGTATGTCTAAAATAATGCAAATTAGGAAGACATTAAAACTATAATGTTCACTTCAAAGACGTATTGGTGTTATATTTCTTGTCAAATACATGCCTTAAACTACGAAAGCATAGTTTTTGTTAGCACTTGCTGACATAATTACGATTTTGTACAACAAAGCGATGTATACAGTTACCGGAGGGATCTATAGGAACTGTTATAATGTGATATGGTTGGTTGGGGTCTGCACATTAATTCATAATACTTTTACAAAAGAATATCAATTTGATAATAAATCTGATCTTATACGCTAACGACATCGGTTTTATAGGAACAAGGATGTGGTAACACTCATTTGGGTTCAAAAGCTTACAGTGTAATTTATTATTTTGGCTAAAAAAAAAAAAGATTCGGTTAAAATACCATTAACAGTGGAATTGATGGTTCCCTCAAATTGAATGTCAGATGAAAATAAACTGTTATTACTAAAGGACAAAGTAATTTCTGATGCGGAGACCAGTGTGACCATGAAGTTACTCTGAAAAAATACAATGAATCCGTTAGGAGTGGAGCTGTGGCTTGGTGGTTAGGAGTGGAGCTGTGGCTTGGTGGTTATGATGCTTGGCTACCAATCTAAGGGTCCTGGGTTCAAGTCCTATCATATGTCAGGGTTTTTTTCTCATGACAATTTACAACTCCACTCCCAAAGACTTAATAATAAGTCTTTGTTTATGTAGAGCATCTTGTGTATATGTTTGTCTTGTGAAATTTTAAATAGTTTATCCATCCTGTAATTGGCGGGTTACTCGCTGTTGGATGAGTATGAAATAAATAAATAAATAAATAAAAACATCTCATAGCAAATCTGACTTAAAAATAAAAACACAGTAGATCGGTCAAATGAAGAAGAAACCCAGCAATAGGTAAATATCTTTAGCGGTAATGTAAATAGAATCTCTGAGATTAAAGTCGGCAAAGTCGGATCTTCTACTTCATTTTTTCCGCACGCCCAACCAACAATTATATTATAGAGAAAAGAACTATATCTATTGTTTTACATACCATTACATTAAGTTGTATTTAATTATTTTACTGCTAAAATCACACGTCACACTATTTATTTTGACCACAACTTTACCCCGTTAACCAATATTTTAAAAAAATACAAATCAAAATCATACCGTCATGGTTGACTCGATGTTTCCGTTTCCTGTTAAAGTCCATATAAAAGGATCTGCAGACAGGTTGAACTGAAAAAAGATGTTTACTATAAATACCCGATTATCAGTGCTGTATCTAGATTTGCCCAGTTTCATAGGAATAGTTGGTAATACAACATCTCATGTGTTTCACATGTTTCTCATGTGATAATAATAACCAAATATTCCTCTCATACTTGGAAACTACATCTCGTAAATACAGCACTGAGAATCGGGTAATAATTACATCCAACCGGTATTTAGTATTATATACATGTTCCACGTGTGTTATTTTTTGGATAAACGAACGTATACGTATATTTATCCATGTCGACACACGACACATGAATTCGTAGCTTGTTTCTTTTGGCCAAATTCATTTTACGTACGTCAGTAGGACAGACAAATGTGATCCATTGTTCGCAGTAAGCTTATGTTGGATTTATTTAAATTTTTGTTCTTGTTTATGTTTTTAAGAACTCAGAACTTCACTGATGAAATATGATATACAAATATATTTTCAACAATTTTAATTAAAAATCTCAATGGTATAGTTAATACAAAACGCATAGAAAATCCGGATCACGCACATGTGACGTATGCGCGAATTTCACCCATTAAGCGACTACGAAGTGTTCCTTTTTAGTTAATTACCTCCATATTCTCAGCTGTAAGGGTGACTTTCAAGCCTTTTCCTGACCCAGTAGTGTTCACCAAGAAATCTGTCTTCACTTCATCTCCAATTCCGTAGTAGGTTGTTGAATCTTCTACGGTTGCTCCCGCATCCACGATGATGATGGGAGCTGAAAGTATAAGTTCAGCAATAAACAATTAGATAATAACAATAAAAATAAGAACAATTATTATACAAATAATTAATGTTTATTCCTTGAAAAACTGACTACACTATTTAACGAGGCATAATTGACCAATAACAATTTCAAGAATACATTCAGGTGCATTATAAATGTATCTTTGCGATGGTCTGCTATCAGATTATTTACAATCAATTTGTAATCAATTACATGTTATATCGTTTTTTAATAGTTAAATGTGTCATCAAAAGGATATTGATTAATTTTGTTTGCATAATTATTTCGTTGTGTCCAACCTAATAGTTTGTTGGCAATACTATTTGAATAAGTTTAAAAGTTTAATTCAGAATCATAATATTTTAAAAACAATTATTCATTATTAATTTAAAGCTTGGTTCCCATTAGAAAATACATCCTCGCGTTGTGTTTGATTTTTGGCAGAATCCATTACTACAGAACGGGGAAGATACGGTAAAGTTATTCACAATCGCCTCTATTTTGGGTTTATCATTGAAGCAAAACGAAAAAATCTGCGCGCAATGCATGCCGGTATTTAAAGCTAGCCGCTTAAATTATTATAATCCACTTCTTTTTCAGTTTTTACCCGTTTAAAACAACAAAAAGCACGCAATATAGGCCCATTTAGGGCTCATTAAAAAAAAATGTAGTCTATACACAATATTTAGGGAAAATATCTTATTTCTATCAGCTCATAGTTTAATATGTTACTCTCCAATTCTCCACTATGCGTTTGAATCACAACACGAAAATATTTCGTCGATTTTAAATAATTTCGGGAACTGAGTGAACATCGCGTCCAATTTCGTCCTAAAGAGTGTTTTTACTAGCACATTTGACTTAATTGTAAATGTAGGTACTTAACAAAGGTAAATAAAAAATGGGCTTTTTGATCACAAATTTACTTTACTATTAACAGGCCTATACTGAAATAGAAATATAAAAGCAACGCTAATGGAACGTGTGCCATTTGCATCTTTAACAAAAATTTGAGTTAGCAATTTAATTTGAATATTTGAATATTAAAATAGAATATTTACTTTTTAAAATATATAATCCTCTTGGATTATTAAGTCGACTATCACTACTTTCCTTTGATGATACTCCAGTTGTTATATTAACTCGATATATACCACCAGATGTGTCTGTCCAGTAAAGATAGTTTCCATAAATATCTATACCCCACGGGTAATCCAGCCCAGTTATAATCGTTCTACTGTTAGTACCGTTAAGGTTAGCTTCCTCAATTAACTTACTGCTCCAATCACTCCAATACATCTTTTCATCTTGAAAATAATAAAAAAAAAACAAAAATGAGAGAGAGAGACGTATACGATTGAATACTGTACTTGAATAAGCGTATAAAGTTTTAACAAAACGAAAATTTCAAGCAAGTGACCTTTTAGTAGGCGCGCAAAAATGGATTATCGTGCAATTAGTTTAAATGAAGAAAAGTTCTCAAGAAAATAAATCACAATGTAAAACTAAAAAAAAAAATAATTGAGAAAAGTGTACTCAACTGTAAGCATAACTTTGATTATGGTGTCTGAGCAACATACTTTGTGCTTAACAAGTAAAAATATCAGTATGCGATGTTCATTCGTTTCTGAACGTGCGCAGGGTTGTCTTTTTACTCAAAAGCCGCGTGGCGCGTCGTTTGAACGCAAAGTCGCTAATGTCAGGAAGTAAAGTAAGACGCAGACTCTACTATATCCAGTACATTGCATGTCAAAGTGATAACCCCACGTACATTTGACATGATTTTGTAGTATCATGCACGAGCATTACATTGCTGAGCCAGTCACGAATGCGCACACAATGCTTACATATAGAGAGCGTGCACATTGTTAGCCTAATGTTGTCAGTACATGCATTATATCTACTACCGGTACATCTTTTCTATCTTGTAAATAGTATATCAACACAGTAAGGAAGAGAGAATGAATTCAATATATTGATAATATAGTTTGTTCATATGCTTGCTTATCCTTATTATATTATAAGTGTTAACAAGTCAAATTATGTTAAAACGGTTTAGTGTGAATATATGTTGTAACATCCATAGCACTTATCAACCACCGCCTTGCCTAATCGTTATGTGGATAACTTTAGACATAGGCCACGATATGTAATCGATCGTTGTTTTCGTCATTAAGTTCTACAGGCTCAAAAGTTGGTAACATTTTGTTTTTTAGCCTACAAAGTTACTCCTGTTGCAGGTATAAATACGCAACGTGGCCAGAAATGATCATGTGATTTATAGTAAGCGACTTTATGTACAGGCATCAATAATCATGATTATAAATAGTTAGTAAAAGTCTACATAATACGGTAGTACTAGTCTACATAATACGGTAGTACTAGTCTACATAATACGGTAGTACTAGTCTACATAATACGGTAGTACTAGTCTACATAATACGGTAGTACTAGTCTACATAATACGGTAGTACTAGTCTACATAATACGGTAGTACTAGTCTACATAATACGGTAGTACTAGTCTACATAATACGGTAGTACTAGTCTACATAATACGGTAGTACTAGTCTACATAATACGGTAGTACTAGTCTACATAATACGGTAGTACTAGTCTACATAATACGGTAGTACTAGTCTACATAATACGGTAGTACTAGTCTACATAATGCGGTAGTACTAGTCTACATAATACGGTAGTACTAGTCTACATAATACGGTAGTACTAGTCTACATAATACGGTAGTACTAGTCTACATAATACGGTAGTACTAGTCTACATAATACGGTAGTACTAGTCTACATAATACGGTAGTACTAGTCTACATAATACGGTAGTACTAGTCTACATAATACGGTAGTACTAGTCTACATAATACGGTAGTACTAGTCTACATAATACGGTAGTACTAGTCTACATAATACGGTAGTACTAGTCTACATAATACGGTAGTACTAGTCTACATAATACGGTAGTACTATTATATAACTTACTTGCATTTAACATGGTCATACAGTAACTTACCGGGAACTGCTAAAACAAGTCCTTTTGATATTGGTACGTTTGTTACTAAGACGGTTCTTGTACTCAAGTCATTTAACTTCGCTCGCTCTATCCTTTTGTTTCCTCTATCAGTCCAGTACAGGTATCTAAGCATAAGTATAATCTATGTTACTACATTCTGTTACAAGTAGTTCACGTCCTTTCCACAGATAAAAAATATATTGAAACTTACGAAACTACTGAAGCTGATAAGTTATTAATGATTTACGAACAATGTAAAAAGAAATAACTCTTTATTACTTCCTTTATTGAGTGGTATTAATGCATTATTATTATTACGTTTTTGCTTATAATCAAAATGAAGAACCAAAAGAATGGAAATAATGTGAAATTCATAGTTGATCTCCCTCCAACGTGAAAAGAGGTTTACTGTCTATATAAGGTGACATTACCCGTTAGATATATCAAACGTAACTAAAAAGAATTGAATATAACTTTAATACGGCCAGTCTTTTACTAATATTAGTAATTAATTTAGTAAAAGTGGTTCAATACAGTGTAGCAGTGTATCACATGTGACACATGTATAAGCCTAACATAACTTTAACCATAACATAGTACAGGCGCCATGTGAAGCATGTGGCAAGGTATTTACAGAATTAGCCTATACTGGACAGATTGTACGATACGGTGCAGAGAATCGGGTGTGAAGTATAGAAGCTTCTTAAGTTGAGATGTTATTAATGAAATTCATTTCGTTGAATGTTTTAAACGTAAAGGCAATTCTTTTTTTAAACATTCTTATTATTAAATTTGAATGAACTTAAATGTATGGTTTAGATGCATTAATAATATACAGAATACAAGTTCACCTGAGATGTGATCACACAGTTCATTTCCTTTGGATGAGTGGAAAAAAATAGATAGATGTACGTTAAGAGAGAGTGACATACCCGTTAGCTGTATCTATCTCAATTGCATGTGGTTTTTCTAATCCTGTGTCAAACAGAATTGTTCTGTTTGTTCCATCCAGATTGATTACTTCAATTCGGCCTTCTTTTTTCTCTGTCCAATAAAGTTTTTTTCCAACTTCATCAACGGCTAAACCACGCACACCTTAAATAATGATGACAATTAAACAATTACTGCAATCCTAACCTATGAAATTTACTTTATATGCTATAGACTAAAACTGTGTTAACACATTTCAAATGATGCTCAACCCTCGGCTAGGGTTATGTATTTTATTTTACGAAACTTTAGCACGAGGACGAAAACGTTTAATTTAACGGATGACGTAAACATTAAGTTATTTGCATAATAGTGTAGTTCATGATTCAGCAGTTGCGATACCCTTTGGTTAACGTTTTTCACGTCGCTATTATTCAGAAATAAGGTTCACGACGCAACTAACTGTAGTTGTTCGTAATGCTTGCCCACGTAGAATAAAAAAGTATGTTTATATACGGTATACATATAATTTAAGGCGTATCTTAAAAAAACCAAGGCAGTGTACATTTTATGATGGGAACATTATATAAGTTATGCGTTCGGAGGCCTAAAACAGATTCAATTTCTTTTAATGAAGTTCAACATCGTAAAGGTCAGCACTATTTTAGATTATAAATTTCAAGAATCTGCAGATTTAGGTACAAACAAGTTTTAGTGAGATTCCTTAGATATTAGTTAGTGACATTGCAAGAGATAGCTTGGGTTTTACAAGAACATTGATCCTATTGCAGAGAAATATTAATTAGATTTGGTGGCAATTTATTTACAAAATAATTAGATAATGTCTTTATGTTTACAGAGCATGATATATTGATTGTATTCTATGTTGTTTTTAACAGTTACTTTTACTGTCTGGTTGAATTTTTTTTGTAAAATTCTGTTTATGATATTCATAATAATCTTCTACGTTTATTTCTGTAGGTTTTATTATTTAATTATGTTCGGTGATTTGATTCCTAGTGTTTATTGATTCTATTTATCCTTTATTATCCCAGGTGTTTTGTTTAGTTCTTCTATGCAGTGGAAATGAAAAAAGAAACATTTTTGTTTGCGAAAGCGGTATATAAAAGATTGGCCTATATAAATTACAAATATGCTGTAAAATGGTTTAACTTCTCCTACTCTTTTGGACTAGGGGCTATCTTTCCTAACCTCACATCTGCCATCAACCCTTACTGAAATCTTTCGATTCAGGAATCCTAAATCCGACCTCGTTATCTAAAAAATCAGAGGAATTGATAATTGGTGCTTATACTTATAACATAACCTATGCAAAAAGAGGTAAAACGTAAATTCTTAACGACATTATTTTAGTTTAGTATCCTCAAACGTTTAATTATGATTATTAAACAACAACGTTTAGTTCAACAACACTTGGTTCCACCTTGAAAAGAGTTGGTCTATTTAGGCGATGTAAATCTAACGAAATTATAAACTTGCTACTAAATAATTAGGCCTATTCTTAAAAAAAATAAACATTAACAAAAAAATACATTTCTTTTGCATACAATTTGATTTAAAAGTTTGCGAAACAAATGCTACAAAATATCGTGATGCTTATTTTTCCTAATAAAACATTTAAAAATGAATAGAATATTACTAGAATTTGATCCCAAAGATACAAACACTTCATGTTGGTTGGTGACAAGTGAAAACCGTTCAATTGTGTTGGTGTCGCCATCAGACCAATACAGTGTTAATCTGCTAATGTCATAATCGACAGCGTAGGGTTCAGTTAATCCGACATTCTGAATAACTGATGCTAAAGTCAAATTTGCGTTGTCACTGGAACTAAGGTTTGTCATATATATTCCAGGAGGATCCTCTTTGTTGACTACAAACATAACATCACCTGTATTATTAAAACATAAAAAAAAAAACGTTTACTTGAATAATAACACCTAAATAAACAATAAGTATAACAAAATTAAACATTAACACACTAATTATTATTCTATTAAACATTAATTATTGGGATAAAGTTCTTTGCTGATTCACAAATAAATGTACGAACAAATCAATTAAAATACTTATGCACAAAACAAAAGCGATTTTGCAAAGTTCCAAAGGACTAAATCTGCTTCAAGAGGCGACTTACAGGTCCTAAAGTAATATTGGAATGTTTCTGTCGTTCTCTTAGTTATTTTGCGACACATTTAGTCTATATTATGTATTACCATCTGTTTAAAAAAAGTATTTCAATATCAATTCCTTTAAATTTAAGTTTTAAAAATGTTTCTATTCGTATTTTTTTATATCGAGTGTTATATTGTAAAGAGTTTAACAAAGTTAAGTATTATAGATGTTTATATTTTAAAGGCCTCTGGATACTAGTTGGCCTGAGGATTCAGCTAGAAGGGTTACCCTCTCTAAATAAAGTGGAAACAAGTTAATAAAAAAACAACATCAAAGCCGATCTCTACAAAATTATTAAAAGCATTCACTCCACATTTTCATTAACAGGTTTCTTACAAGCATTGTTCAGTCCCACTATCGCAATATTAAAACTGTAGTTACGCCTTACGCGTCTTTTACACCTAAAAATCACCTCTTAACTTTTCATCTTCACGACGCGCAAGGCGCGGCAGCTTGGTTTCCATTAAATCGCTGCACTGTCGCTACGACAAAACGTCGTAACGCTGTTCCCGACGCAATCGCAATCATCGCAGTCAAATCGCCAAAGTTCAACCAGGCTCAACCTTGCAGATTTGTCGGGGACGAATCGTAACTATTATCCAATCACACGCTGAATATCAGTCGACGTCACTCGTGGCGGGAATCTGCTCGCTTGTGTTCATTATGATCCACAAACATCGCAATGATGATAGCAGCTAGCGACAAACAATTTTGACGTGCCTTTTCTTAATAAAGTCAGGGAATTTCGTTGTCTCTACGAAAAAAGTAATACGAAAATAAATACGAGAGAAAAGCAATGCCTAGAGTGAGGTGGCGGTCAAACTCGGTCGTACTGTTGGAAAATGCATTCAATGGTACCATAGTGTGTCCGGATCACATTTTCCAGGTTGGCCTAGAACACTTCTCTATTTAACGCCTACGATATATTCTCCATCTAGCCAAAAGTATCCCGTAGGCATTTTCAATCATGCGTCTGGCCCTTGAAAGTCTGTAATTGTAAACATTTTCTGTACTTCGGTCAATCCTTTGCCTTGGTATGACTTCATCATCTATTTCTTCAATTGGAAGATTTCGTCACATACTAAGAAAGTTTATACCCACTCACTTCTTCTACAGGGCACTGGCACTACAATCCCGGGAACAGAACCGCATCGTTGTCCCTTCTGTATCCCCTGATGTTAACATAGGTGAATGTGTATTTAGCATCACAGATACCCATGATTACAATACTATGGAAGTTCTTGTAGAAGTTCTAGTTAGAACACCCATTACTGGGGCATTCTATGCACACATGTTTGCCATCCGCAGCTCCTAAAACATGCGAAAAATTTCATCGGTCAAAAATTAAGTCTTTTGTAGTTGATGGCATCCGCATGTAAACAGGCATTAATACACTCCAAATAGCTGAGCATGTTTCTATTACCACGTTGCTTATAGTGAATCTTCTAATTTTGAAATTGAACGCCTGCGAACTTGAGAATCACCTATTGCCAGATATATAATAGTTACAGAAAGGCCACAACTAAATTCACACATTTCATTAAGAAGAGACACATCGAAATGATAATTTAAAAAGATATTATTACAAGTTGAATAAATTAATCAACAAGATTTAAATGTTTGATATTTCATTGACCTATTAATATTGCATTCATGCCAGAAAGGAATATAGAGAAAAGACTACGACAGACTGATGCTGAAAAAGGAGACCAGACACTAGTACCTTTACAGTCATCAATGTCCTTTCATGCATCGTGTATGCCATTTCTGCATTAACAGCATCATCTTCGATAGGATTGGATTATAAAAATTAATTGATTTCCGCTAAAAATGATACAATCCTCAGATTCTGGTAATGTCTGCTTATATCCATGATATGACACGCACCTCAAAAATATGTTCCTCTGTACACAAATGTTATTTACAAGGCAACATTGATTTTGAGTGATTTAATTGGAATCCACTATCTTTGTTAACGAGTATTGACTCGATATTGATTATATGATTTATATTTGCCTGGTAGAAATTAACATTTTTATTAATAATGGTTTGCCTATTTTTCTAAAACAATATGTCTGTACTATAGTGCAGAGATTTTGTCAAACGTGGCACTACACTATGCAGCATACTGTAAGTTGTAATACTAAAAACATATTTTATATATGACACAGTATACAGTCAGTTATCTTGATAACATAGCATACCGTAAGTTGTAATACTTAAAACATATTTTATATATGACACAGTATACAGTCAGTAAAAACATTTTATATATGACACAGTAAACAGTCATTTATCTTGATAACATAACATCAATCATCATGCATAAACTATTTTACATGAAACATTATACTGTTAATGTAATAACTCATGATTACATAAACATCAGTGGACTATTATATAAAATAGTTATGATCATTTTGTTTACATAATAGAATCATTTATTGTGATATAACACGAGGTGGACATAATAAACAAAATTATAAAATATCTGACAAAAAATATACATAAATAGATATACAGCAGTGAGTAATAATACATGATAAAACACTGTATATGACTCAGGTAATAATTGATATCATTATTACAAGAAGTCATCATATTCATATTTCTGGTGTAATAGGCCGGCTGTACTACAATATGCTCTGCTAAGCCAAGCCCACTAATAATATGATTACATAGTCTAGTAAGTAGGCTTTGGTAAGGCCCAGCAGGCTAGACCAAGTACATTGGCCCCTAATATAGGCATAGTACTTGGTAGTATATAGTAAATACTCTTCTAGCCTTAGTATTTAGGCTAGCTAGGCTTTATTTAATTAATATTGTAATAATACTTACTAGGCCTAGGTACTAGCTAGCCTAGCTAGGCATATTTTTAGCTACAGTAGGACCAGAGTATAGGCTATATGACTGATGTCCTGATAGGATAGGCCTCCATCATAGGCTAGAATAGTTTAGCTCTAGCTAGGCATAAACCTGTGTAGAAGGCCGGTTGACATTCTTAGCTATCTGTTAAAGTACTCTCGGTCTTTTTTAATCCATATATCTTTTACCGTATCTCAAGAAAATATTTGTCATAGAGTGTTACTTTTGGTGTCAAATTGTTTGGAACATATATTTCTATGTAGACTTTTACAACTGTTTGCCCTAAAATGCTTGGAAAAAAGTTAATTTATTGGCATATTTCCCTTCAACAAGTAAAATATACTAAAAAATCAAAGAGATGCAGGGTTGGAGTATTATGAATCCAAATCACTAGTTGTAAATCTGTCATAAAACATGTTTTGAATTGTTACAAAAAGAAAATATCTAGTCAACAAATTACAAAGTATGTCAGTAAGTTAATCAAAGTTGGTTAATTAGACAAAAAACAATTGGCAAATGCCTATGTACACGGCACATATCCATATTGTAAAAAAAAACAAATGTTAAGAGAGCATTAACGAATGGCGTTTAAAGTCAAGGTGTTCAGACACAACAATCACAACATTCCATGCCTGATCATTATTTCTATATTCAGATATTCATGACAAACGCACTACAGTTTACATTGTAAAGTTGTTTTTTGTTTAGCCACCTATATCCCCAAAGGACTCATTCAGAAGCTTTATCAAGCGGAAAGCTTATTATCTACGGCTGACATTTTTGGTATTTTGTAAACTCGACTAATTGATAGGTCCAAGCTGCTGGACCAAAACAACGTCATGGAAAAGAGAGTATATGATTGATCACGGTTGAACGATTTTGGCTGACTTGACGCGAATCAACACAGTGAAGTGTACTGAGCAATGCATGTCCAACACACGCGAACATAATGTATAGAAATTCATTGAATATTAGTTTAAATAAACACTGTTTTTTATTTAATAAAAATGTAATATCAAATTTGATTGGATTTTACAGTGTTGATATACATAATATGTTACTAAAAACCGTATTTTTAAAGTTCATACAATTGCTTACTGAGGGCAGAATTTATTTACTTCGTTCGTAGCTAAAAACGATTCGTTTCGGCGATGTTTTGGACTCAAATTTTTATAATTCCTTCTTTATTTTATTATTGATACAAAATATCAACCGGCAATTCATGCATGCATCGTTATCTCTAGAATGCTGCTGATCAATGTTGAAGAAACTTAAAGACCCTTTATTTGCATACTTTCAGTAAGTTGCTTCAACATTTATCCGCAGCATTCTGCTACAGTCATTCATCATCTTTGTGTTTGTTGTTAGGTCACAAGCTACATTTTATGTACAGATAAATCCTATATATGGGCATATGGCGTTAAATATTTGTTCGTCTTATAAACAGTTAAAATAGTGATAAGTCTAGGCAGGCCGAGTAGAGAATTCTCTTTTAAAACAAGGAATCACCTAGTTTCATGTTTCAAAATGTATAATAAAAAAAAAATCTATTTTAAATTTAAAATTTATTTTAATTCTCACAGTATCATTATAGTCGATATCTTTCTTACATTACATTCAAGTTATACTTCTATGAACAAAAATAATTATCGTAATTTCTATAATTTTAATTAAAATATGAAAAAAATAACGTAAAAAGCACTAATTTACTTATATACCGCATTGGGAGAAAATCGTTGTTCGTCGGTATCTGGCGTTACGCCAGTTACCGGCGAACAAAGTTCTCGAACAAAGTACAGTACTGCATATTAGTGGATGTTTAAGAAAGATTAATTAAGCTTGTGAACAAATTGTCTCTATAATTTAACTTTATTATATCCGGGACATAATGTAATGGAAGTTACCAACTGTCGGTGATACAATGTAGCGATTTAATGGAAATCAGGCTTCATGACGTGCCATTATTTTTACTCGATATGCGTACATGTGGTAGATTGTATAATGCTTTAGGAAAAAATAAGTAATACCATTATCTAGTTACCGATATATTTGATTAATTTACCGTCACCCGTGTGTGAACGAATAACAAGAACCACAGGGATAATAGAAATGTTAATGTGTAAATAAATTTTGATTATTAAAAATGTTTAGTAATGTTAAAAAACTTAATTCCGAAAACATTTTTTGTTAAAGATGTATTGTCCCCCTGAAAAAAAAATGTTTTTCAATATTTTTGTTGAATAGGCCATTTTAATTGCACATAAAAGTTATTCACTTTGACCTCAATTTGGATTGAAAAAAATAATTTTTTACACGGGAAAATCGCAATTTAATGCAAAAATTAACCAACCGGAAGCTATTTGTCTGGAAGACAAATGTGTTCCGGTTTAATTTAACCCTTGACCTGAGTTAGCTCATAAATATTCATATTGTATGGATACATCGTGTGGATGATGATGCTTTCCAAATCAACAGCCAACAACGATAGCAATGCATGCGTGCGCAAGAGAGTCGAGTAGTGATTCGAGACGAATCTTGAAGAAAACACGAAAACCATAGCTAGCAGAATGCTAAGTTAGAATTACAGTTGGTAACTTTGATGTTGAATCTTATTCATTTAGGTGAGTTTTTGTTTTGCTAACAGGAGAGGCCTAGCTAGGCCTAGGCCCGAATTTGCTGTTACTGTACTACTAGTCGGATTTACTACTACTACTAGCACTGACAGTCTCGAGTAGCCTAAACTGCTGCCTACTTCTGTCTCTAGAAGTAGAGTGTAGTAGGCCTAGGCAGTACACTGCTAGCTAGGGCTACAGTAGACCACCACCAGAAGGGATGTATTTTTGTTTTAATCATGATGAATTGGTTTAATTTTTAAAGATTTCAACTATCTATTCAGCAGTGAAAATAAAAAAAAAAAGAAAATCTAAATATTGTTTTGGATGTTTTACTGATGCAATATTTAAAAAATATTTTCTGTATCAAATGCAACAGGTTCAAATTAACATTCCGCAAATAAACATTTTATGCAGATATTTTGACACAAATTTCTTTTTTTTTTTAGGTTGATTGATTGAACAATAAGAGCAAGTAGTGAGAAACATAAAATGTATCGTACAGTGGCAACATTCACAATTTATTGAAACGTTTCTTACTATTAAAATGACACTTTGTAATGGATGTGAGCGATCTTAGAAGACTATAGCTGTCGTAATTACTGCCACAATCAACACATTGATAATTAGTAGACAAATTGACACAAAAAACAATACCGGAATTCAATAAGATATACTGTATATATATATTTTATTAACTCCTTTTGCACTGTAATATTTACAGTAAAATTATGAAGTGCAAGTAAATTTGAAGAATTTATCCTGTGTACTGTTGTAGTAGTTTTTTTATTATTTATTGAATGTTATGTTTACAAAATAATATACTGTACATATAATACAAAAAAATATACAATATTTTACAAGCTGGACAAGAACATATTAGCCGAATGCAGCAGGAGAGTCAGAAATATTTTTCCTGCAATATCCATTCATATTCCAATACCGAGTCTATCATTGTTGTCTTTGGGTGACCTCTGTTCCAGTCTTCATCAGCTCAACGTCTTTAAAAAAAGTAAAAGCAAAGTATGAAAATCTGGAAAAAATAGATCATGCATATTTAGTGCAAAATTGGGCTAGTGAAATTGCTTACTTTGACAAAGTCAAATAAGTATACTACCTTTCTATGGTAATTAAAACACATTACTTATAATGTTATAACTTATAAAAAGAGAAAATAAATATTTGACTTACTACAGTACAGAGAACATTTGTTTGTGTTGTAAAATGGCTAAGCTGGCTTTTCCCCTCTGTCTACTTGTACAGTGCTGCTGTAAGGTTCTCAATTTCAGGCTTGTATTGCAACCATTTTCCCTGAAAAATGTTTGTTTTATTTTTATCATAAAAATTAGTTAAACAAGCTTCAACTGTAAATATATATGGTACAGCAAGCTGGCTGTATTTTCGGAATGTAGCTAAGATTGATGGCATATAGCCTAGGTCAGTCTATGAAGAGTACAATGTATAGGGCCTAGCTGGGCATCTTCTGCAGGGACCCGATTGTCACAGTCTGCTTGCTACTAGCCTAGTAATATGCAGCAGCATGTATTAATTATTCTAGGCCTAGCCCTGAACGGAAAAAATCCCAGGCTAAGTTAATTAATTTACCTTCCTGTTATTATTGCGTTATATATATTATTATATTTAAAATAACCGTCTAGGCCTACTTACCGACAAATTAACAGCTCAGCCTTACATATTTATACGATCAGGCCAGGGAAACCCACAGTCGAGTCGCGTCGATCTCTGGTGGTGTTGTTGTACATACAACGTGCATCGTCCATTGTTAGATCAGATCTCTGCTGTGTGGATGCTCATTAACATATCATGCATATGTATGAGTTAGCTCTACCGGCCTAATTTCTGAGCCGATGAGTTCGAAAAAATGGTAAACTTATTTTGATTTTTTTATAAGCGAAATCAATATTTTTTTCGGATTTTTTTTCGGTGGAAGTGAATAACTTTATGTTAACTACAAAACGGTCTATTCAAAATTTGATTTTTTTCATCTTTATTTTTCATTTTTTGGGGGACAATACATCTTTAAATAATAACGAAGTAATTCATATTGAAATCTTAAAATACACAGTAGCCTACTTTGAAGCGCATAAAAGTTTCTTTCTTAATGTAGAAGCAGTTGGTGGGAGATACATTTACATCATTGGTAAATACTAAAATAATATTAATAACGTACCTTTACTTAAATGTAGAAAGGTGGAAAGAAAGAAACAGATGAATTTCCAACAGGCCATTTTTTAAAACAATCTAACTTCACAGTCTGTTAATAAACAATGTTCAATTACGTTGTCAAAGACGAATGTGCAGCAATCACACGGTCGCAATATTATAACTAACGCTATTGTCATGACGTCATTTGTTTTTCACTTTGGGCATTGCGCGTACGATAGGCATGCTGAGCAAAATCTATATTAAATGGTATCGTGTGAGATATTTATGCAGTTTTTATCATGTATACTGTTATTTGTAACCCTTAGGGTGAGTTTGAATTATAGTCAACAATTAATATGTTGTGCCGGGATTTGCGTGTGGAGTCTTTTTGTTGTTTCACCTTTTGAATTATATAAATTGTTTGTTTAAGCAGTTTCATATCTCTAGGCATCGCTCGTTATTATGCCGTTTGATTTGAGTCGGCGTACGTGGTCTACTTCTTCCTACTATTATTTACTTCTTTCCCTTTTCAGGGATTTTATTAGTTCAATATATATTGACCTTTGGCCCTAATACAAACAAATAAAAAATAACTATAACTTAAGATAATGATTTCTTATTTCAAAAGCAAAGTAGACGTATTTTCCTAAATTATAAGTAAAGTTTGTGTTGGAAAGTAATAAACATAGCTTATTAATAGAAGGAAAAACACGAATAATTCTTGGAATAAAATTTTTTCTAAATCATAATAAAATGTGCATTGCAAAATAAAATGATATTCATCCTCAATAATGTTCTTTTTACATAATTTACACGTTCTCTTACATCTTTCTACACCCTAACATCTGCCCTTTTCAATTTCTAGCTCTAATATCCCTAAACGTAACTTAGTTAATAATCTTCTTTGTTTAAAATTAATGATGTTGGTCAAGTGATAATTTAAACATATTTCTTTTTTATAAAGAGAAAAGAGCCTTAACTTATTATGTAAACTAAATGTTTGAATGCATTTTTGTTTTCAATATCACATAAGCTCAACTTAAATTCTCTCAAAAATAAACCTTTACTATTAACATATTGTTGTAACCATATACAACCAAAACCAGTAGAAAAAAAGTAAGTGTTTGACCTGTTGTGCCCAACAATTCTCATTACGGTTAACTTTTCTAAGTTGAAACTCATAACACTTAAAAATGAATCTGTCATGATCTAAAGTAATAACATGTAACCAAAAATCTTATAACTGTAACTAAACAATCCAAAGAAAGTGGTAATCTACCTAACTCAGAAGTAACAGTAATAGAGGGGGTAGTTCCAATCCATTTTTTTATATGGAGTGCCATAACGCTCTGCTGAAAGTAGACAATACGCGCATGCGCGAGAGTAGTTGGGGCGGGGTTAAGCCACGCCCATTCATGTAAATTGCCCACGTTCGTCCGGGAAAAAAAAATTACGCCTACGGTACATTATCTGATACATAATCCCGACTATAGAGGGGGTAGTCTTATTATTATTTTTTATCATCAGAGATTAGATATATGTTTGGAAGTATTTATTGAATATTGTATATATTTCGTGTAATTTTGGTTTGTTCTTCTTTTACAGTTGTTGAATAATACTAACAGTACAAAATATTGTTTAAACTCGATTGGATAGCGACTCTAACATTCTCGGCATGGTACGGCGGAACATCACTAGTGCCTCAATTGTACGCACGCGTACCAGAGATCAAATTGATACGCCCTCATCTTTCGGTATTTTATTCATATTATATATAAACACACAAGTAAATTTTAATAGTATTTTATTTCCTTTAAAAAATACAGAATCAATAATTTAATAAACTTATGTTATACTGGATAAGTTTAGAGCTTAGAAAACAGTGTAAGCAATTTGAAAATAATTAGCTACGTTAACTGCTGGTTATTTACTCAAAATTTTAGAGGAATGAAAAAGAAAACAAAGACAATTTTAAATGTGTGGATCCAGACGTCCCGATATGAAGTACCATCAATGTCACTGGATAGTCTCAAAACACCAGTTCCTGCACGGAAATTACTTGCTTAAAGATATGTTGTCCCCTTCATTTTTAATTTGTTGTTAAATATGCCATTTTAATAATGCCACATAACAGTTATTCACTTTGACAAACAACTGGATCGAAAAAGATTCCTGAAAAAATGTAATTTAAAATTTTATTTTAATTTAAATAAGTTAACTTTATCAAAACTGCAACATGGCCTTTTCAAATACTGATTTTATTAGTTTTTATTTTTCAGGTTTTTGAGGGACAATATATTTTTAACAATATCCTTTTTGGACCTATTGTCCCATAAGGCTACAAGATGTTCTTTTCAATCAGTTCTTTTTCTAACTTTAGCTTTAAGTTGATCTCCAGCATGATCTCTTTCTTTCTCCACTGTGCGCCTTCAAGTTGTTTTGTTACTCGAGAAATAACATTTTCGACGTCTGGATCAGTGGTCATGAGATGGTATTTCAAATTCACGCGTCGTCATTGGTCAAATTATTTATTTCTTTGTGTCGCGTCGTATTGGGAACATGGCTTTGTATACAAGTTATTTTGTTTGCAGCGTCCAGAAAAGATTGATTGTCAGTGACGTCATAAAAGGTTATTATAATATTATTCTTAGTTATACTTATCTTCATGGGCGAAAATGTTAAATAACACGCCCTCAGTGTCGTAATCTGCAATTTTCGATGTAATAGTTTTATAGTGTTTTCTTACATAAACATATACAGCTTCGTGTTTTTATAGCCATGTCAGTTTTGTTGTTAAAGCCTAACATATGCACGCGCATGTATGTGTATTATGTATGTACATAATAGGAAAATACGCCTACAATGACTGTTTTTTCGACAACTTTATTTAAGCGTTAAATTACATTGTAACTAAGATACATTTGAAATAATCAATTTAAGTTACCTAGATACAGTGCGTAATCTATCATCATCTTTTTCAATTCACTACACCATTTTAACAATTAGCACTAATAAAATACCTATTTAAACACGGTAACTTTTTATGTTTTCGTGACAGAACTCAAATTCGATGATTTAGAAGATAACATAGGCCGTAGCACGTTAGGTCACGGAACAAGTGACCGCCCTCAATATGTTTCTAATATGCGAACTACTGTAGGGACGTTACTAAAATATAGGATGTGGACTTTAATAGGCCTTTTGTTTAATCCACATAATTTACATAGCCCATAGTGTTGTTGATATTTCTCAATAACAGGCAATTTGTACAGGCAAGTTGCACTATTACAGGCTTAGTTTAGCCTTTGTCCAACTCAGAAAGCACTGAGTTTGATCTGTACTCGATCAAAGATATGCTTTATATCTACTATACTTTAGTATTCACTACAATTTTTACTGAACATCATAAGACATAACGTGAAATCAAATGTAATATTTAAGCAATACGCTGGATTGTGCAAATTTTTACCGAACATCATAAGACATAACGTGAAATCAAATGTAAGATTTAAGCAATACGCTGGATTGGGCAAATTTTTACCAAACATCATAAGACATAACGTGAAATCAAATGTAAGATTACAGCGCCAGACTGAACACATATCGGACAAGATATGCCTATCATGATTAAGAAGAATAAATTGAACATCATTGACGTTGAAAAGCGCTCTTTGCTTATAATTGATCTTCTTGCACCTGACCCCTGACCAACGTATGCGGTAACTAGCAATGGTCTTTGTACGTCAAGGATACAGTCTGATAGAGATACATATTATAGTTTGATACGCGCATGCGCAATAAGTGACTTTAACTATGTAGGAATGTGTAGATTATCTTGGTTTTTAGAATAAAAGTGCTTTGTTCTGCTACACTGATAACCATATTGCATTCGAATGATTTACAATATTAAGCAAATTATAATTTAGTAAAAATATTTATGTAATTACAATTTTAAATACATTTTTAGGATTTAAAAATACAAATTAATAAATGTCATTATACATAAGATAAATAACAATAGATGTACGGTAATTACAATAATAATGAATATTAAGTATGTACAAAATCTAGCTACTTATTATAATTATGCTTAATTGATATAATTCTTTATTTTTACGCAGCGCCACCAGTGGCCCGGCATTTTGTAACAAGATTTTGTATATGTATGAAACGTCAAGCGTGACAACAAAATTGAATTTTTAATCATTTATAGCAATACTTTCTGCTACGCAATGCAAATACCAAACATTTTACAATTAAAACAATTAAGTATGAATGAATACATATTTTCTATGTACATTTTAAAGTTACATTTTCGATTGAATTTAAAAACCACAATAGGGCGGAAATCTATAGTTGCATAATATTTGCGAAAGTTTAATATGACTGAAATGTCATGATTTAGCAGCAGTCTTTTTTCATTTTCAAAACTCCATTATACTTCAGGCCACTGTCATCATCTGTTGAAAAGATAGAAATGTGTTAAATGAGCACAGTGGCATAAAACCTAATCATCATTATCACAAAAGTATATTCTTGCCAGTTAATTAGTTGATTTCGTATGACCAAAAACTGGTTATTTCGTTCTATTCAATGATCAGCCCATTTTAAACATTTACGATTGTGGCACTTAAAAAAATACACTGTAGTGTAATTATTTCAGTTTTCAAACACTAAAGCAAAGACAGGTAGCTCAAGTTTGACCAATAACAAGCGACAGTTCAGATGAGGCGTAGCTAAGTGATTGGTCAAATTACTCGCATTGGACGTACATGACAGTGAGACCTTAGTGGGAGATAAATAATGATATAAACTCACAGAGCCAGTCGTTTTCACTAGTTCCAGCCGTCTTGAAGTCCGGCAAACTTTTTGTCAAAGAGTCCCAGGCGCCTTTACTGATAAAAACCCACGTTGCACCATGATCTTTACTGCGCATGTAACTGCGCATGTCCATGTGAATGCCATAGATGAGTCCTGTGAGCTGGTCAGATCCAATGACATTGTGTAGGTTCATTGGTAGAGCTATTGAAGAATATTTACATTTTTATACATATTAAAATAATAATAGTGTAGGGATATATTTTTCATTTTAACATAAGAAAAATATTAATATAGGCCTATGCAATGTTCTGTTTATGTGCCTTTTTTTTAAATCGAAAAAAGTGAAAAAAAAAAGAAATTCATTGTTGTGTGGTCGCTATAAGCAATCAAGGAAAGCTGTATTGACAAAAGAAATGTAGGCACTACGCCTAACTATTCATTGATAGTTGTCTGCAAATCCGAAAATCTCCGGGAGACAATGTCAGTGTTAGCCCTATTACTTATCGATTTATCAAGTTGGAGATTCCTCTTGCTGTCCATATCGATGTGTATGATAACCCGTGGAAGTAAGTATGGAAGGTTTTGATATATCAGCTAGCCTCAATTTGTGCTATTATATGAGGGACATTACGTAAACAATCTTCATTGTTTTACCTTTCCAGCGTCCATCTGGTGGATTAGCTTGTACATAGCAGGACGGAACAAGCTTGTCTGATAGACGTCCAACTGAAGGGTTACAAGCAAAAATGACGTCATTATCCGGATCGTCCAACTTCTTAGTTATGACAAAACCCCGGTCATAATAATCTGTCAAAATGATACAAACAAATCGATGAATTGTATTAAGTGAAAAATATCTTAAGTGTTGATTCTTCGACAAGTTTCTAAAAGTGAGACAGATAAAACCATGTTAAGTAGAAACGAGTCGTGCTCGGGGATATTCGTTTAGACTAATTTAGATATGTTTCAACAGTACTGAGACATGTATTGTAGATTGAGAAGTATTCAATACTTATATATATAAACAAATCAGGCAAAGAACATTAATTCCAAACCGCCAAGTGATATACTGAAATTTAATTAATTAATTTGAAACGATAAAGATGAGGAAATCTGTGAGAATGAGAAAATACTTATATATATATATATATATATATAAGTATATATATATATATATATATTTAGCTTTTCGCTTTTTATTTTTGTATCTCCATTGAGATCCAGCCACTGTTACCCACAGAATTGTCATTTTTTCAGTAATTTGCCTTTGGATTTATATATATATTTATAAACAAATCAGGCAAAGAACATTAATTCTAAACCGCCCGGTGTTCCGCCGTACCACGCCGAGAATGTTAAAGAGTCGCTATCCAATACCATGAAAGCCCCAGTGGTGGTTAGGACATCTGCATATAAAGCAGGCAGTCCGAGTTCGAGTCTCGGTTGGGGCGACTTTTTCTCATTCTCACAGATTTCCTCATCTTTATTGTTTCAAATTAATTAATTAAATTTCAGTATATCACCGGGTTTTTTATAATTATAGTTCTTTGCCTGATTTGTTTATGAATTGAATTGAATTTATTTGATGCTCAACATTAAAATAACAAACAGACAAAAGACAAAATAACGAGCATCAGGAACACCCATTAGGCCGGAAAAACCAGCCCATTTCCAATGGGGTCCAAATTGCACATAACAAACAAGAGAAAATACAACATTAATAAAACTATAAATATATAAATATACATTAAAATAAAGCCCAGTAAAACAGAAAAATTAAAATGAGAAAAATTGCACGTAATCAAGACCATTATAGTTATCAAAATTATTCTAAATATAAAATATTGCGTTCAAAATGTTTTTTAATATGAGATTTGAAGGTAGTTAAGTTGGAAATTAATTTTAAGTTTGATGGAAGAGCGTTCCAGTCTTTGATAGCAGAGAAAAAAAAAGTAGAATGAGACTGTTTTTTTCCTTTAAGTAGAGGTAAAACCAGATTAACATTACGTTGGCGTGTGTTATGTGTGTGGATTGTGGATGTCCGTGAGAAATGTTCAGATAGATATGGAGCTGCATTGTTATTGACAATTTTATGAACATTACAAAGCCTGAGAAATTTCACTCTACTTTCCACCTTAAGCATGCCAATGTCTGATAACTCCTTCTGACCAATATGAGATCGTGGTCCGAAACCGTAAATAAAACGCACAAATTTGTTCTGAGTGGTCTGTAGTTTTTGCTTCAAAACTTTGTCAATACCTTCATACCAAGTCGAAGCACAGTAATCAAACAAGCATTGAATTAAGGCAGAGCATAACAGTTTTTTCGTGTTTTTGTCCAAGCAACTAGCCTGACGATATAAATACCTTAATCTACTATTCGCCTTTTTTATAACACTTTTGGCGATGTTGTTACAAGAGGCAGAACTATCAAGTTCTATACCTAAATATTTTACTGACTTAGAACCCGTTAAAGTAAGGCCATGAGAAATAATATTGAAAGATCGTAAACGTTGAAGTCGTTTTTGGGTACAAAATATGATAGATTCAGTTTTACTGATATTGATAGATAGTTTGTTATCGACAAGCCATACTCTACATGAATCAAGAGCTTTACTAAGTTTATCAGCGACGACAGTCGGATCTTTGTGCCAGAAAACAATTGCACTGTCATCAGCATATAACAGCAATTTGCAATCAGGGTCGATACTTACAACCATATCGTTTATGAAACATAAAAAAAGCAAAGGACCCAGAATGCTACCCTGTGGAACTCCACATGAAATATCCATGGGAACGGATAAGGAGTCTTCGATTTTAACAATTTGGCTTCTGTTTGACAAATATGAACGAAACCAGTCTAATGAGGTGATGCCCATTAACAAAAGCTTTTCACACAATATATCATGATCGACAGTGTCGAATGCCTTACATAAATCTATAAGTACCATACCAGTATGTGTACCTTCGGAGTTATTATATACTGTATTATATTACCGGTATATATTATGTTTAAACTCTTAGAGTTGTTCTAATGATGCGACGGAACTCCTTGTGCAATATTAGCTATACTATATAGAATTCTTTTTTACCAAACTTACCTGGAACTGGGCATTTACTAGCATCACTGACACACACAGTATGTTTTCCGTTTTCACACTTATGAGCACCAGCCACGCAACCATCGCACTGGCTAGATCCCCCATCATAATGGCAGACGTCTGTCTGAGATTCGGTCCATTTGCTGTACCTCATCACAGCTTCTTTTGCATATCTTAGTACTGCAGACTCTGAAGAAAAAAAACGTACTATAACAATGGACGTACAACCTTACTTGTTTTTCTAAAACCCTCTTTCTAATAGACAATGTGTTCGTTTCTTTATTACAAAATTGCAGATGTCATTTAGTGGTTTTCCATGGCGATCAAGATAGTAAAGTATGTAGTCATTATCGAAAAACCAAGTGCCCGATCACAACACAACAATTTGTATTTAGGTCAAAGTTTAAAACATTATTGCATTTATCCGATAATTATCTGATTTGAATGAGATAATTATCGGTTAATTTTTCTGGAGCGGAATCAGTTAAACCCCGTTTCCACATGAACTTTATCGGTAAATTATCGGTTACGGTTTATCGGTTATGTTTGGCTGCAGAAAAACGGTCTTGTGCAGTACGTAAGAACCATGGAATTAGAGTACCGTATTCAAAATCTAACATATGATACTCGCAGATAGCTGGTAGGATAGCGGTGCAGTCCATTATGTCCCAGTCACCAAGATCAGTACTGACATCCCTTGTATCGTAGACATCTACAAAAGCCGCAGCTCCGCAGTCTTCAGTCACACTTGTTCCGGGTCTGTTTGGTAGCCATTTTGTAAAAGACGCCGATGACCCGTTTGTCCACTTGAAAGTATCAGTACCCTAGAACATATACATTGTTATAATTGAAGTCATAAGGAGTAAAATAAATGACATGTCATGTGATTAATCATAGACTTGTCCTGTCAAAGTTAAGTTACGTCTCCCTTCTCGTGTAGTTAGCATGGCCAGTTCATTACGGTAATTACGAGTGACATGGGGTCTGATAGCCATACTCACCCCAACGTCTTTTAGCCCAATCCAGTATTTGTATGGCGAGAGTGCTGGAACGAGGCCTCGAAGAAATTGCTGTTCAAACGTATCTTCAATCATGACTAATTGCGCATTGTCTGCTTCACAGGCCGCCTTTGCTGCATCCCAAGTTTCTAGCGTGTCGTTGAACACTTTGTAACACGTTTCTTTGTAAGGTGTGTAACCAGACCGACATAAATCTAGAAGTACAGTGTAAGAGTTATAGAGTAATTATAATCAGCCGATTCATGTTTGTAAAAATCATAGACACACTCTTTTTAACAACGTAACATATCGATCACATGTAAACTTGTATCAACGAAAGTTGGTTTGGTCGAGGAAGTCATCGTTATGATACACATGTGATCCTGTATCTACAACTTCTCTATGTTACAGGACAAATTGTCGATACTTTACCGATATTACAATCATAATAAACATAATTCAGATTTGATAAGAATGGCTTAATGTTGTGAAAGAAACATTTTTTAGGCGCCTTATGTTTAAAAACAGCCGTTAATTACGGCACATGCAATCCTCACAACCTGGAGAGATGCGCCTAATATTCATTTTAACATGGTTAGAATATTATGCAGACAATGTATAACTCTTTCAGATTAAACTGACATACTATCGTACACTTACCACCTCCACCAACATCTGGTCTGTCCGAATACGTAAATTGAAAAGATTTTGTGCAAGCAAGAACTTTAGCGCTATTAACAGTCGAGAACCACAACAAATCAGCCACGCCAACAAATCGACGAGTGCCCGGAGCAGTTTTTCCGTGTTTGTCGATTCCTAGGCGTACACGGAAAGTTGGTTTTGCGGCAATCTGAATGGTTCCAAGCTGTGAAATACATGCGAAATGTTACTACGTCTGTCTTTGATTTCATTTAGAAAACCCCTGTCGACTTATATCATAATTCATTAAAACAGAGAAAGTAAAACACACCACCCAGCGAAATAAAGGCTGTAATAATTGTAAACCTTTTAAATAATAACAAATCTGAAGAGTGAAAAAATCGCTCCCAGCCAAGATCGAATCTGTTATCCTGATGCAGACAGACGTTACACTTCAATAATAAGTATATGAATGTTTCTGAAAATGTTACTGAAGGTACTACACTGGCCATCCACATGTTTCCTAATCTTTCAAAATGTATCAGCGCTGTAGGTATACACCTAACATACTTAAAAGTACTCTTCCAAACCTTATTAACCAAGCTGACCGTGGGCCTTACACATAATTAAAGCTGGTTGATTGTAGAATAACTTACATTAAATCGTGTAAATCATTTAGAAAACCACTGGCGACTTATATCATAAGTCATTAAAACAGAGAAGTTTACACTTCATTAATAGGTACGTTAATGTATTCTGAACTTGTTACACTGAAGGTACTACACTGCCCATCCACCCGTTTCCTAATCTTTTAAAATGTATAAGCGATGTAGGTAAACACCTAACATACTTAAAAGTACTCTTCCAGCTGACCGTGGGCCCTACACATAATTAAAGCTGTTGATTGTAGAATAACTTACATTAAATCGAACAGGAGATGGTCCAGGCATGTTTGGGTTTACCGCTGGTGACTGGAACAGCTCTGTGTATTCTGATTCAAGTTTAATATATTGCACATTTTTCGACTTCAATATTGTGAAAGTTACATCTACTGCTTTTCCCGTTGAATCGTCATCGTGCCAAATACTAATCAGTATTATTACATCATCACTGAAAATAACAACCAGCAAATACTAATTATCGAAATTAAATTAGAGTGGTACCACAATCACTATATCCCAATACTAATAGGACTTGATTATGTGAACATATCTGCCGTACTTTGATAAAAGGGCTTATCTACAAAAAGCTACTTTTTAGTAATTGTCAAAAACATGTTTTTGTTTTTCATTACAAAAGTTCATGTAATATTTTATTTTCAAATGAATATATTTCAAAAGTACATTATTTAAAAATATCTGACATAATATTCAATTATTACTTTTTTAATTCGAGGGTCAAATTGTAGATAAAGCCTTTTTCCAAATTAGTTGTACTTAAAAATGGCGGGAAATACTTTGAAAACGGGGCACTTTTGCAGTTATTTTGTTTGGTTTTTTTTATCAAAATTTACCAAAACATTTAGTAACTTTAGTTAAAATAAATTATAAATGCAATTTAGATTTGGTAATTTGTAAAAAGGCTTTTCTACTGAAAGTATTAATCTGCCTCATTATATATTCATCATACCGTTATTTGATTTTGTCAAACGACTCAAATGCCAAATGCCGCAACCCAAATGTCAAATGCATATGTACAAATTGGTTACATTTAAAATTCGTCAAACATGAACAATGATTGCCAACGATCAAATACGACGAATGCAATTGTTTGCCAATCAAATAATGCACATCACAATTTCTGATAGTGTTCGCTGGTGTCAACTTGAACCATTCTAATTTAGCTTATTTTATTCATATAATTCTACAATAATAAGAACAATTACTCTTACATTGCTTGTATCCGATACCAAACTTACCCTTTATAAAAGGAATTAGTTTCGTATGTTATCTTGAACGACATCTTAGGCTTCGGGACTTCATTAATCAGCGTATAAACTGGTACTTCTCCAACCCAGATGTGAGCTCCATCTCCAATCTGCATTCCAAGTCCTAACCAGTGCTCAGATCCATTGACCACCGCGTCTGTATCGTCTAGGACAACTTCAATTTCTAACGCCAAGATGTTATTGTAAGCATCTGGGTCATTCACTTCAATAAATCCGTCAAACTGTGTCACCGACCAGTCTTTAAGGATGCCGAAATCATCATCGTTAGCAATGTACTGCGTCTGAGGAGCGTAGTAGCAGAACTCTGTCGAATATGTACACGATAAGGAGTCACTGACATACGAAACGGACACTTTGTTGATACTCCACTGCTCGCTTGTCTTGTTAGTCGTAAAGTTGTATGGTAGTGTGACTTTAATTGTAGGATCAGCGGTACCTTTTGGAAACTCAACAATAAGGTTCATATGCACCTTTTGCCCAACGTTAACATAAACATTGCCATCTGCAGAATGCTCAGTGATGTTCATCACGAAATACGGTAGTTTACTAAAAACTGCGTTTGACACTCCTTCTGCGGTGACTAAGCCATTGAATATGTCAGTTAATTCAGCAGTTATAGTTACACGTAAAATAACTCCAGGTTTTACATCGGCTACAAAGAAATTTATATAACAACAATAAATATAGATTATTATTGTATGTCTAAAATAATGCAAATTAGGAAGACATTAAAACTATACTGTTCACTTCAAAGACGTATTGGTGTTATATTTCTTGTCAAATACATGCCTTAAACTACGAAAGCATAGTTTTTGTTAGCACTTGCTGACGTAATTACGATTTTGTACAACAAAGCGATGTATACAGTTACCGGAGGGATCTATAGGAACTGTTATAATGTGATATGGTTGGTTGGGGTCTGCACATTAATTCATAATACTTTTACAAAAGAATATCAATTTGATAATAAATCTGATCTTATACGCTAACGACATCGGTTTTATAAGAACAAGGATGTGGTAACACTCATTTGGGTTCAAAAGCTTACAGTGTAATTTATTATTTTGGCTAAAAAAAAAAAGATTCGGTTAAAATACCATTAACAGTGGAATTGATGGTTCCCTCAAATTGAATGTCAGATGAAAATAAACTGTTATTACTAAAGGACAAAGTAATTTCTGATGCGGAGACCAGTGTGACCATGAAGTTACTCTGAAAAAATACAATGAATCCGTTAAAACATCTCATAGCAAATCTGACTTAAAAATAAAAACACAGTAGATCGGTCAAATAAAGAAGAAACCCAGCAATAGGTAAATATCTTTAGCGGTAATGTAAATAGAATCTCTGAGATTAAAGTCGGCAAAGTCGGATCTTCTACTTCATTTTTTCCGCACGCCCAACCAACAATTATATTATAGAGAAAAGAACTATATCTATTGTTTGACATACCATTACATTAAGTTGTATTTAATTATTTTACTGCTAAAATCACACGTCACACTATTTATTTTGACCACAACTTTACCCCGTTAACCAATATTTAAAAAAAATACAAATCAAAATCATACCGTCATGGTTGACTCGATGTTTCCGTTTCCTGTTAAAGTCCATATAAAAGGATCTGCAGACAGGTTGAACTGAAAAAAGATGTTTACTATAAATACCCGATTATCAGTGCTGTATCTAGATTTGCCCAGTTTCATAGGAATAGTTGGTAATACAACATCTCATGTGTTTCACATGTTTCTCATGTGATAATAATAACCAAATATTCCTCTCATACTTGGAAACTACATCTCGTAAATACAGCACTGAGAATCGGGTAATAATTACATCCAACCGGTATTTAGTATTATATACATGTTCCACGTGTGTTATTTTTTGGATAAACGAACGTATACGTATATTTATCCATGTCGACACACGACACATGAATTCGTAGCTTGTTTCTTTTGGCCAAATTCATTTTACGTACGTCAGTAGGACAGACAAATGTGATCCATTGTTCGCAGTAAGCTTATGTTGGATTTATTTAAATTTTTGTTCTTGTTTATGTTTTTAAGAACTCAGAACTTCACTGATGAAATATGATATACAAATATATTTTCAACAATTTTAATTAAAAATCTCAATGGTATAGTTAATACAAAACGCATAAAAAATCCGGATCACGCACATGTGACGTATGCGCGAATTTCACCCATTAAGCGACTACGAAGTGTTCCTTTTTAGTTAATTACCTCCATATTCTCAGCTGTAAGGGTGACTTTCAAGCCTTTTCCTGACCCAGTAGTGTTCACCAAGAAATCTGTCTTCACTTCATCTCCAATTCCGTAGTAGGTTGTTGAATCTTCTACGGTTGCTCCCGCATCCACGATGATGATGGGAGCTGAAAGTATAAGTTCAGCAATAAACAATTAGATAATAACAATAAAAATAAGAACAATTATTATACAAATAATTAATGTTTATTCCTTGAAAAACTGACTACACTATTTAACGAGGCATAATTGACCAATAACAATTTCAAGAATACATTCAGGTGCATTATAAATGTATCTTTGCGATGGTCTGCTATCAGATTATTTACATTCAATTTGTAATCAATTACATGTTATATCGTTTTTTAATAGTTAAATGTGTCATCAAAAGGATATTGATAATTTTTTTTGCATAATTAGTTCGTTGTGTCCAACCTAATAGTTTGTTGGCAATACTATTTGAATAAGTTTAAAAGTTTAATTCAGAATCATAATATTTTAAAAACAATTATTCATTATTAATTTAAAGCTTGGTTCCCATTAGAAAATACATCCTCGCGTTGTCTTTGATTTTTGGCAGAATCCATTACTACAGAACGGGGAAGATACGGTAAAGTTATTCACAATCGCCTCTATTTTGGGTTTATCATTGAAGCAAAACGAAACAATCTGCGCGCAATGCATGCTGGTATTTAAAGCTAGCCGCTTAAATTATTGTAATCCACTTCTTTTTCAGTTTTTACCCGTTTAAAAACAACAAAAAGCACGCAATATAGGCCCATTTAGGGTTCATTAAAAAAAATGTAGTCTATACACAATATGTAGGGAATATATCTTATTTCTATCAGGTCATAGTTTAATATGTTACTCTCCAATTCTCCACTATGCATTTGAATAACAACACAAAAATATTTCGTCGATTTTAAATAATTTCGAGAACTGAGTGAACATCGCGTCCAATTTCGTCCTAAAGAGTGTTTTTACTAGCACATTTGACTTAATTGTAAATGTAGGTACTTAACAAAGGTAAATAAAAAATGGGCTTTTTGACCACAAATTTACTTTACTATTAACAGGCCTATACTGAAATAGAAATATAAAAGCAACGATAATGGAACGTGTGCCATTTGCATCTTTAACTAAAAATTTGAGTTAGCAATTTAATTTAAATATTTGAATATTAAAATAGAATATTTACTTTTTAAAATATATAATCCTCTTGGATTATTAAGTCGACTATCGCTACTTTCCTTTGATGATACTCTAGTTGTTATATCAACTCGATATATACCATCCGGTGTGTCTGTCCAGTACAGATAGTTTCCATAAATATCAATCCCCCACGGGTAATCCAGCCCAGCAATAATCGTTCTTCTGTTAGTTCCGTTAAGGTTAGCTCCCTCAATTAACTTACTGCTCGAGACAATCCAATACATCTTTCCATCTTGAGAATAGTGACAAAAAAATGAGAAAGAGAGACGTATACGATTGAATACTGTACTTGAATAAGCGTATAAAGTTTTAACAAAACGATTTCAACAAGCAAGTGACCTTTTAGTAGGCGCGCAAAAATGGATTATCGTGCATTTAGTTCAAATGAAGAAAAGTTCTCAAGAAAATAAATCACAATGTAAAACGAAAAAAAAAATAATTAAGAAAAGTGTACTCAACTGTAAGCATAACTTTGATTATGGTGTCTGAGCAACATACTTTGTGCTTAACAAGTAAAAATATCAGTATGCGATGTTCATTCGTTTCTGAACGTGCGCAGGGTTGTATTTTTACTCAAAAGCCGCGTGGCGCGTCGTTTGAACGCAAAGTCGCTAATGTCAGGAAGTAAAGTAAGACGCAGACTCTACTACATGCAGTACATTTAATGTCAAAGTGATAACCCCACGTATATTTGACATGGTTTTGTGGTATCATGCACGAGCATTACATTGCTGAGCCAGTCACGGATGCGCACACAATGCTTACATATAGAGAGCGTGCACATTGTTAGCCTAATGTTGTCAGTACATGCATTATATCTACTACCGGTATATCTTTTCTATCTTGAAAATAGTATATCAACACAGTAAGGAAGAGAGAATGAATTCAATATATTGATAATAATATAGTTTGATCATATGCTTGCTTATCCTTATTATATTTTAAGTTTTAACAAGTCAAATTATGTTAAAACGGTTTAGTGTGTACCAATAGCTTCACGATATAAAGAATATATGTTGTAACATCCATAGCACTTATCAACCACCGTGCCTAATCGTTATGTGGATAACTTTAGACATAGGCCACGATATGTAATCGATCGTTGTTATTTTTGTCATTATAAGCTCTACAGGCTCAAAAGTTGGTAACATTTTATTTTCTAGCCTACAAAGTTACTCGTGTTGCAGGTATAAATAAGCAACGTGGCCAGAAATGATCATGTGATTTATAGTAAGCGACTTTATGTACAGGCATCAATAATTATAATTATAAATAGTTAGTAATAGTCTACATAATACGGTAGTACTAGTCTACATAATACGGTAGTACTAGTCTACATAATACGGTAGTACTAGTCTACATAATACGGTAGTACTAGTCTACATAATACGGTAGTACTAGTCTACATAATACGGTAGTACTAGTCTACATAATACGGTAGTACTAGTCTACATAATACGGTAGTACTAGTCTACATAATACGGTAGTACTAGTCTACATAATACGGTAGTACTAGTCTACATAATACGGTAGTACTAGTCTACATAATACGGTAGTACTAGTCTACATAATACGGTAGTACTAGTCTACATAATACGGTAGTACTAGTCTACATAATACGGTAGTACTAGTCTACATAATACGGTAGTACTAGTCTACATAATACGGTAGTACTAGTCTACATAATACGGTAGTACTAGTCTACATAACACGGTAGTACTAGTCTACATAATACGGTAGTACTAGTCTACATAATACGGTAGTACTAGTCTACATAATACGGTAGTACTAGTCTACATAATACGGTAGTACTAGTCTACATAATACGGTAGTACTAGTCTACATAATACGGTAGTACTAGTCTACATAATACGGTAGTACTAGTCTACATAATACGGTAGTACTAGTCTACATAATACGGTAGTACTAGTCTACATAATACGGTAGTACTAGTCTACATAATACGGTAGTACTAGTCTACATAATACGGTAGTACTAGTCTACATAATACGGTAGTACTATTATATAACTTACTTGCATTTAACATGGTCATACAGTAACTTACCGGGAACTGCTAAAACAAGTCCTTTTGCCCTTGGTACGTTTCTAACTAAGACGGTTCTTGTACTCAAGTCAATTAACTTCGCTCGCTCTATCCTTTCGTTTCCTCTATCAGTCCAGTACAGGTATCTAAGCATAAGTATAATCTATGTTACTACATTCTGTTACAAGTAGTTTACGTCCTTTCCACAGATAAAAAAATATATTGAAACTTCCGAAGTTACTGAAGCTGATAAGTTATTAATGATTTACGAACAATGTAAAAAGAAATAAATCGTTATTACTTCCTTTATTGAGTGGTATTAATGCATTATTATTATTACGTTTTTGCTTACTAATCAAAAGGAAGAACCAACAGAATGGAAATGTGAAGTTCATAGTTGATCTCCCTCCAACGTGAAAAGAGGTTTACTGTCTATAGAAGGTGACATTACCCGTTAGATATATCAAACGTAACTAAAAAGAATTGAATATAACTTTAATACGGCCAGTCTTTTACTAATATTAGTAACTAATTTAGTAAAAGTTGTTCAATACAGTGTAGCAGTGTATCACATGTGACACATGTATAAGCCTAACATAACTTTAACCATAACATAGTACAGGCGCCATGTGAAACATGTGGCAAGGTATTTACAGAATTGGCCTATACTGGACAGATTGTACGATACGGTGCAGAGAATCGGGTGTGAATGAAAAGTATAGAAGCTTCTTAAGTTGAGATGTTATTAATGAAATTCATTTCGTTGAATGTTTTAAACGTAAAGGCAATTCTTTTTTTAAACATTCTTATTATTAAATTTGAACGAACTTAAATGTATGGTTTAGATGCATTAATAATATACAGAATACAAGTTCACCCGAGAGGTGATCACATAGTTCATTTCCTTTGGATGAGTGGAAAAAAAATAAGTAGATGTACGTTAAGAGAGAGTGACATACCCGTTAGCTGTATCTATCTCAATTGCATGTGGTTTTTCTAATCCTGTGTCAAACAGAATTGTTCTGTTTGTTCCATCCAGATTGATTACTTCAATTCGGTGTTTTTCTTTTTCTGTCCAATAAAGTTTTTTTCCAGCTCCATCAACGACTAAATCACGCACATCTTAAGTAATGATGACAATTAAACAATTACTGCAATCCCAACCTATGAAATTTACTTTAAAGACTCTAAAGACTAAAACTGTGTTAACACATTTCAAATGATGCTCAACCCTCGACAAGGGTTATGTATTATATTTTACGAAACTTTAGCACGAGGACGAAAACGTTTAATTTAACGGATGACGTCAACAGTCTAGTTATTTGCATAACAGTGTAGTTCATGATTCAGCAGTTGCGATACCCTTTGGTTAACGTTTTTCACGTCGCTATTATTCAGAAATAAGGTTCACGACGCAACTAACTATAGTTGTTCGTAATGCTTGCCCACGTAGAAAGAAAAAAGTATGTTATATATATATATAATTTAAGGCGTATCCTAAAAATGCAAGGTAGTGTAATAATTGAACCGTACGATAATTTCTTTTATGAAAAGTTGTACATTTTATGATGGGAACATTATATAAGTTATGCGTTCGGAGGCCTAAAACAGATTCAATTTCTTTTAATGAAGTTCAACATCGTAAATGTCGGCACTTTTTTAGATTATAAATTTCAAGATTCTGCAGATTTAGGTACAAACACGTTTTAGTGAGATTCCTTAGATATTAGTTAGTGACATTGCAAGAGATAGCTTGGGTTTTACAAGAACATTGATCTTATTGCAGAGAAATAGTCATTAGATTTCGTGGCAATTTATTTACACAATAATTAGATAATGTCTTTATGTTTACAGAGCATGATATATTGATTGTATTCCATGTTGTTTTTAACAGTTACTTTTACTGTTTAGTTGAATTTTTTTGTAAAATTATGTTTATGATATTCATAATAATCTTATACGTTTATTTCTGTTATACGTTTTATTATTTAATTATGTTCGGTGTTTTGATTCATAGTGTTTATTGATTCTATTTTACCCTTTATTATCCTAAGTGTTTTGTTTAGTTCTTCTATGCAGTGGAAATGAAAAAAGAAAAAATTTTGTTTGCGAAAGCGGTATATAAAAGATTGGCCTATATAAATTACAAATATGCTGTAAAATGGTTTAACTTCTCCTACTCTTTTGGACTAGGGGCTATCTTTCCTAACCTCACATCTGTCATCAACGCTTACTGAAATCTTTCGATTCAGGAATCCTAAATCCGACCTCGTTATCTACAATTTCTGAAAAAATCAGAGGAATTGATAAATGGTGCTTATACTTACACCTTATGCAAAAAGAGGTAAAACGTAAATTCTTAACGACATTATTTTAGTTTAGTATCCTCAAACGTTTAATTATGATTATTAAACAACAACGTTTAGTTCAACAACACTTGGTTCAACCTTGAAAAGAGTTGGTCTATTTAGGCGATGTAAATCTAACGAAATTATAAACTTTCAAAAAAATAAACATTAATAAAAAAATAAATTTCCTTTGCATACAATTTGATTTAAAAGTTAGCGAAACAAATGCTACAAAATATCATGATGCTTATTTTTCCTAATAAAACATTTAAAAATGAATAGAATATTACTAAAATTTGATCCCAAAGATACAAACACTTCATGTTGGTTGGTGACAAGTGAAAACCGTTCAATTGTGTTGGTGTCGCCATCAGACCAATACAGTGTTAATCTGCTAATGTCATAATCAACAGCATAGGGTTCAGTTAATACGACATTCTGAATAACTGATGCTAAAGTCAAATTTGCGTTGTCACTGGAACTAAGGTTTGTCATATATATTCCAGGAGGATCCTCTTTGTTGACTACAAACATAACATCACCTGTATTATTAAAATATTAAAAAAAAAACGTTTACTTGAATAATAACACCTAAATAAACAATAAGTATAACAAAATTAAACATTAACACACTAATTATTATTCTATTAAACATTAATTATTGGGATAAAGTTTTTTGCTGATTCACAAATAAATGCACGAAAAAATCAAATACAATACTTATGCACAAAAACAAAAGCGATTTTGCAAAGTTCCAGAGGACTAAATCTGCTTTAAGAGGCGACTTCCATGTCCTAAAGTAATATTTGAATGTTTCTGTCGTTCTCTTAGTTATTTTGCGACACATTTAGTCTATATTATGTATTACCATCTGTTTAAAAAAAGTCTTTCAATATCAATTCCTTTAAATTTAAGTTTTAAAAATGTATCTATTCGTATTTTTTTATATCGAGTG
Source organism: Antedon mediterranea (assembly GCF_964355755.1). Lineage (NCBI taxonomy): Eukaryota > Metazoa > Echinodermata > Crinoidea > Comatulida > Antedonidae > Antedon > Antedon mediterranea. The sequence goes on from NC_092678.1 coordinate 16,566,431, forward strand.
TTATATTGTAAAGAGTTTAACAAAGTTAAGTATTATAGATGTTTATATTTTAAAGGCCTCTGGATACTAGTTGGCCTGAGGATTCAGCTAGAAGGGTTACGCTCTCTAAATAAAGTGGAAATAAGTTAATAAAAAGACAACATCAAAGCCGATCTCTACGAAATTATTAAAAGCATTAACAGGTTTCTTACAAGCATTGTTCAGTACCACTATCGCAATATTAAAACTGTAGTTACGCCTTACGCGTCTTTCACACCTAAAAATCACCTCTTAACTTTTCATCTTCACGACGCGCAAGGCGTGTCAGCGTGGTTTCCATTAAATCGCTACACTGTCGCTACGACAAGCGCTACGTCGTAACGCTGTTCCTGACGCAATCGCAATCATCGCAGTCAAATCGGCAAAGTTCAACCAGGTTCAACCTTGCAGATTTGTTGGGGATGAATCGTAACTATTATCCAATCACACGCTGAATATCAGTCGACGTCACTCGTGGCGGGAATCTGCTCGCTTGTGTTCATTATGATCCACAAACATCGCAATGATGATAGCAGCGACAAACAATTTTGACGTGCCTTTTCTTAATAAAGTAAGGGAATTTCGTTGTCTCTACGACAAAAGTAATACGAAAATAAATACGAATGAAAAGCAATGCCTGGAGTGAGGTGGCGGTCAAACTCGGTTGTACTGTTGAAAAATGCATTCAACGGTACCATAGTGTGTCCGGACCACATTTTCCAGGTAGGCCTAGAACACTTCTCTAGTTAAGGCCTACGATATATTCTCCATCTAGACGAAAGTATCTCGTAGGCATTTTCAATCGTGCGTCTGGCCCTTGAAAGTCTGTAATTGTAAAATATTCTGTACTTCGGTCAATCCTTTGCATTGGTATGGCTTCATCATCTATTTCTTCAATTGGAAGATTTCGTCGCATACTAAGAAAGTTTATACTCACTCACTTCTTCTATATAGGGCACTGGCACTCCAATCCCGGGAACAGAACCGCATCGTTGTCCCTTCTGTATCCCCCGATGTTAACATAGGTGAATGTGTATTTAGCATCACAGATACCCATGATTACAATACTGTGGAAGTTATTGTAGAAGTTCTGATTAGAACACCCATTACTGGGGCATTCTATGCACGCATGTTTGCCATCCGCAGCTCCTAAAACATGCGGAAAATTCCATCGGTCAAAAATGTGGTCAGAAATGGTCTGTTAGTCTTCTTTAGTTGATGGCATCCGCATGTAAACAGGCATTAATACACTCCAAATAGCTGAGCATGTTTCTATTACCACGTGCTTATAGTGAATCTTCTAATTTTGAAATTGAACGCCTGCGAACTCTGAGAATCACCTGTTGCCAGATATATAATAGTTACAGTAAGGCCACAACTAAATTCACACATTTCATTAAGAAGAGAAACATCGAAATGATAATTTAAAAAGATATTATTACAAGTTGAATAAATTAATCAACAAGATTTAAATGTTTGATATTTCATTGACCTATTAATATTGAATTCATGCCAGAAAGGAATATAGAGAAAAGACTACGACAGACTGATGCAGAACAAGGAGACCAGACACTAGTACCTTTATAGTCCTCAATGTCCTTTCATGCATCGTGTATGCCATTTCTGCATTAACAGCATCATCTTCGATAGGATTGGATTATAAAAATTAATTGATTTCCGCTTAAAATGATACAATCCTCAGATTCTGGTAACGTCATGAGGTAATTTCCCGATTGATCGTAATCAAAACGGTACTGGGTTTGGTCTACTAGCGTTCCTGCTCCCAACCAGTACATCCATTCATAGAAGCCTTAATGAAGTAAGCCTACCTGGTGGTGGCCATAGAACGGTCCCGAGATAACGACTAGGCCTATACTTCGGCTTTAGTCGATAGAAGATTGAATAAAATTGTTAGAGATAGAGTATACCATGTTATGATTATGTGTAGATATGTGATTTGTTCTTTTTATTCCAATGATGTTATGTATTTAATAAATTTGTTATATCAATTAATTAAATTATCGTAGATTGCATATTATGCGATGAATATTATTTAATAAATTTTTGATATATTATTATTATTATTATATTAATAAAAAAGATATTTGTTAGTATAAATTAAAAAATATAGATATAAGGAAGAAAAGCAAAGAGATTATGGAGCGGCTGTACCAGAATATACAACACTAAGTATTGTAAAGTTAATATATTAAAAATTTAGGCGATCTTGTCAAAGGTCAAGCGCCTTCAGCCTGCCACGTTTCGATATTCAATATTGAACTTGACCTGACGTGGTTCCACAATATCTTTATATGAATATGGTAGAGTGGATAGAAACAAAAATTAATTTAAATTTAAAAAGTTTACCTTAATAACTGGTTTTGAACTGCATCGGTTGATGTTTTATCGTTTATTATGTTCGATAAAGTGCGTATGCGTATAGAATGAAATGCTCGCGTTATGATGTACGCGTGTAATGCTGTTTATATCGTATAATAGATAAAGGATGAAAATATAGAAGGTATGATGGTAGAAAAATAAAAAAGCAGTTTAGGATGTAGAAATAGGAAAAGTGTGTTACTGCAAAAGTGTAGATTTTGAATGCGAGAAATGACTAGAAAGTACATTCCTGCTAGGCGCTATCTTTCCTAACCTCAAATCTGTTATCAACGCTTACTGAAATCTTTCGATTCAGAAATCCTAAATCCGACCACCTTAGGTACAATTTCTGAAAAAATCAGACGAATTGATAAAACCGGGTGCTTATACTTATCACCTATTCAAAAAGAGGTAAAACGTAAATTTCTTAACGGCATTATGTTACTTTAGTATCCTCAAAGGTTTAATTATAATTATTAAACAACAACGTTTGGTTCAATCTTGAAATAATTCTAAGAAGTTGCTCTATTTAGGCTATGTAAAATCTAACGAAATTATAAACTTGCTACCAAATAATTAGGCCTATTCTTAAAAAATAAATAAACATTGACAAAAAAATAAATTTCTTTAAATTAAATTTGATTTAAAAGTTAGCGAAATAAATGCTACAAAATATGATGCTTATTTTTCCTAATAAAACATTTAATAATGAATAGAATATTACTAGAATTTGATCCCAAAGATACAAACACTTCATGTTGATTAGTAACAAGTGAAAATCGTTCGATGGTGTGCTTGCTGACATCAGACCAATACAGTGTTAATCTGCTAATGTCATAATCGACAGCGTAGGGTTCATTTAATCCTCTAACTAAAGTGAATATATATATAAAAAGAAAAACATCAATGCCGATCTCTAGGAAATTTTGAAAAGCATTAACTTCACAGTTATATTATCAGGTTTCTTGTAAGCATTGTTCAGTCCCACATCACAATATTAAAACAAGAAAGCCACTCCGAGAGTGCATACCTCCGCCTACTGTAAAATTCTCCAACATAATATTTTTCCGGGGCGGGAATATATTTATGTGTTCTTAATGCTGTGGGCTAATTTCACTACAAGCATGTGTATGTAAACAGGTGAAATTTAAAAGAAATTTTTTTAAAACTACTCGTATAAAAAAACAAATTATGTTTTAAAATTACAAATCACAAATTATAACTCTTGCATCTTGTACAAAAATGAAAATTATACTAAAAAGTGGTCCAGAATTGGGACCGTGTTTTCAAAATTTAATGGAATGGTCCTTGACCACATATCTATCTGTATTTTCATTTTGGTAAATCGATCGATCGACTGCTCCTCTTTGGCGGGGGTAAAAAATAACTCACACTAGGAAATCACCTCTCAATATTTCGTCTTCACGACGCGCCTTCCGCGGTTTGTGATGTGCCAGTAATTTTACTCGATATGCGTACATGTGGTAGATTGTATAATGCTTCAGGAAAAAATATTTAATATCATATCTAGTTACTGATATATTTTATTAATTTACCGTCACCAGTGTGTAAACAAACAACAAGAATCACAAGGAAAATTATAATGTCAATGTTGTAAATAAATTGTGATTATTAAAAATGTTTAATAATGTTATAATACTCAATTCCGGAAACCATTGTTTAAAATAATAACAGTAACGAAGTAATTCATATTACATTCGTACAATACACAGTAACCTACTTTGAAGAGCATAAACATCAATGTTATTTAGACCAAACGTCTTTGTATTAACTTTTTAAAATTCTTAAAAACTATAGCAAAATAAGAGAATTAATGAAAAACGAGGTAATACGGAATACAAAGATTTAAAAATGTTATTGATGAAGTTTATCCAATTGTGACATTAAGAATAAAAAAAAATGTGATAAATAATTGTGATTTATGTGATGACATGAACGATAATAATGAATGTGAATAAAAGTGGTGTTTACGCCACAAAAGAAAACAAAAAAACATCAAGTTTCTTCCTAAATGTAGAAGCAGTCGGAGATACACTTTACATTTACAGCATTGGTAAATACTAAAATATATTAATAACATACCTTTAATTAAGTGTAGAAGTACGGAAAGAAAAAAACAGACGAATTTCCAACAGGCCATTTTTTCACAGTATTTTAATAAACAATGTTCAATTACGTCGTCAAAAACGATTATGCTGTATATCACACGGTCGCAATATTATAACTAACGCTATCTTGTTGCGATTTGTTTATTAATAACGCTATATTATTCAAATTAACTAATAATTAAGACCGACATGTTAGGTACTTTATATGCACACGATAAGCACAATATAAAAGTACTTTTAAGCTCATAATATACGCACCGATCTTTTAGAATATGACTCTCTTAAACAAAGACATAATCAATAACTTAAAAGTGGATGAATTTATTAGTATAGTCTCAGTATCTTTATCTTCGTGGACGGAAATATTTTAAATAACAAGTCCTCTGTCGTTTCGCAAAGCATTAATTTTTATGGCGTTCACTCAACTCGGATGCATCTTAAACTTTTTTAGCCATGACAGTATTTATAAAAATTAAAATATGTACGTGCATGTATGTGAGCATAATAGGAAAATAACAATGACTTATGAATTTATTTTAATTCATTTCTAGGTTAAAATAGCAATAACGCTAGTTATAACATAATTAAGTACTTTATATGCACATAAACACAACAAAAAATGTACGTGCATTTAACGGGGGAATAATAGGACAATAACAATGAGTTGTGACATTTTACAAAATAGCAATAACGCTAGTATTAAAATAAATTTCATATTGGCGGACTAATTAAGTACGTTATATGCACATAAACACAACCAAATTGTATTTGTATTTGATAATACACACAAGTAAACTTTATAGTATTTCATTGTCTTCAACAAATACAGAATCAATAACTTTATAAACTTACATTATACTTTATAACTTTAGAGCTCAGAGTTTTGATAATTAAGCGGGCCGCTTTAAAATCTGTTTAGAAAACAAAATACCCTATAATATGTAAGCAATAAAAATAATTAGCTACGGTACGTTAACACAATTCAATACCAGACTGAATTAAGGAGTCACGTGACAATGCACAGTGGGTCAGAATCAATTCAAAGTATGTGTGTTCCAAAAGTCCAAAATGGTAAATGTGGCAAAAGGATTTATTATATCACTGTGCGCTACTATGCCCACTTTGATAATAAATAGGATTTATAGTTTAAGACTGTGCGCTATTAATAGATCTAACAATTTTGATGATTGATTAAGATGATTCCTTATAATATAGCATACTAATTTAAACATCATTGCTTTTTTTTTGTCTTCTGTAGGATCGACCAACTTTTATTTCTTCATCAATAAAATGTTCGTTTCCAATGCATTGCACATGAGTAGTGTAATGATACAATACAATATAGCTGATATTAAATAACTTTCAGTACATCTGATATCTCACTCCTACTATTGCATATATAATAGTAAGGAAAGAAGAAAAAAAATATTTTCCGTCCTCTATGTTATACACTCTTACACGTGTTTCAATCCTTAACAATGTACGTATAATTTAACAGGATTCTTTATTTCATAACTCTTTTTATCTCTTTCAGGCTATCAACAAATGGTTATATTTTACTTTACCTAAATATCAATTTTATAAACGTTAATTGTATACCTTGTTTTAACAAGCAATTAAAAATTAAAAATTGTTACGGTCCATGATATCTGACCACATTCTGTTTGCCTTTTCTTTATTTATTAAAAACTCACAATGATTATACCTTCTAACTCAGCAGTAAACATTAACCATGGACATTTTTTAACAAGTCCAAGTCTATGTCTGACTTTACTTTTATAAATAAAGAAAGTTAAAATGGAAAATATTTCATTAATTTTGACATCATATTTTCCAACTTTTAACTTTGTTTTTCCCACCTAGATTCCAGTCTATAAAACAATTTTTGAAGTTGGTTTTTCCATATATTTTGTGCTTTTGGTTGTACGCACATCATTGCTTATCAAAGAAAATATACTTCTATGGTTAAAGGAGGTGGAAAATAATCAAGGTATGTTCAATATCTTGAGATGCTTTGATTGAGTGAATTAAGTGCAAATGGTGTTTATCAATTAAATAGAACCGTTCCCTATTTCCCTTTTTATGTCTATACGTTTTTAGGTTCGATTGGATAGGTATTCCTTTCACCTTATACAGACGGGTATAATTTTATTCTAAATTATACATACTAGATGGTACGCTCGCTTTGCTCGCGTACCATCTAGGTCGTGCCCACAGAAGGTTCTCGAATACACAGTAATTTCAGCGTAACAAAACTGGCGATTTCAAATGTACGTACCGCAGGACTATAATACATTGTTGTTTACAGAAACGAATAAATAGACACGATGATTTCTGTATTCAACTAAAATTAGCACCCTGGGAATTACTTCCGAAGAAGAAACTTACCACAAAATGAGTCCAAATTTTTGAATTTGTGTTTTGTATGTAACATTAGGGTTGAGGGATGGGAAAGCGGATAGGTACAAAGAGAAACAATTTTTAAATATATTCTTTATCCACTCAGTAACGAAATATTTTGTTCATGTTTTATAGGCCTATAAATAATATACCTCTAAATACAGTAAAACATTTGTCATTATAAAGTTTATTTGTATATCTAACAGTAAAGCCTACAAATTACCTAAAGTTGAATGATGGAAAGACAGAGTTTATTATCGTCGGGTCTAAATGTAACATCTCCAAAATCAACATCACACATATCAGAATCGGAAACTCTAACATCGCTCCCTCATCGGTGGTCCGGAATCTGGGAATCATGCTGGATAGTAATCTCACTATGGAAGCACAAATAACAACTGTATCCAAAGCAGCATGCATATCGATTAGGAACCTTGGTCGTATTCGCGGTAATCTTAACAAGAAAACAGCTGAATTGATTGTACACTCATTTGTCACTTCTAAAATTGACATTGGTAATGCCTTGTTGTTTGGCATACCAAAATCTCAAATACAACGTTTGCAGCGCTTGCAAAATATGGCAGCTAGAATTGTAACTTATACAAAATCAAACGCTCACATAACTCCTGTCCTGATGGATTTGCATTGGTTGCCTGTTCAACAACGTATTAAGTACAAACTTGCGTTGTTTGTATTCAAGATCCTAAATGACAGTGCTCCTGCTTATTTATCTGACCTTGTGGATCGTTACGAATCATCCCGCAGAGGCCTACGATCATTGTCACAAAACCTTCTTCAAGAGCGTAGAGCGAAAAATCAGTGGGGTCAGAGATCTTTTTACGTTGCGGCCGCAAGTGTATGGAACAGCTTACCAGCAACAGTTAAATGCTCAACTAGTCTAAACAGTTTCAAGACCAACCTAAAGACGTCGCTATTCGCTGATGTTCTCGCACGTTGTTAATGCACAAAGCGCCATGAGCGCCACATGGGTGGAGGATACCGGCGCTATATAAGTTTTCATTTATTATTATTATTATTATCCACAATCTCAGTAATAAAGTTTACTTGTATATTTTTATATTACATCTAACAGTACAAACATTCACAATAAGAAATGCTAGATTCAAATGAGGACAAAAAATAGTTAATAGGTATTTACAGTATTTTCAAAGTATTGCAAGTTTATTCTCAAAGGGCTAATAAATTTACCTACTTGTGTTAAACCAAACTCTGGCAGACTGAGAGATTGGGATGTTCCATTCATCGCAAATCAATACATTTGTATAATCATATATTAAATCTATCAAAATAGTATTTTTTAAAGAAAATCGGCCTGTCCTCAACATTATAATGCTGTACTCTAGCTGTTCAACCGGTTTTCAGCTATTAAAAACAATTATCGTAGGAGGAGATAGGAAAATGCGAAGCCTCTTCGCATTTTTGTGGCGGGTATTTTCCAAGATGGACATCCATTAGACAGTGTATACCACGATCGGAAAACACCCCTATTTGGGGCAAATCGTTGAACCTAAATTCGTTTTAATCGTCAATAACTAATTATCTAACTTAATTTAATTAGTAAACAGGGTTACATCAGGTGGTTAAAATCAGTACCGAAAGTACGAACCAACTTTATATACCATCGAGTAAATATTCTAGAAGTAAGGCGCGATTTACCAAATTTTGCCCTTACGTAAATTTATATATAGAAACGGTATATTTATAATAATAATAATAATGATAATAATGCCAGTTACAAACGTTTGAACCTTTGATTTCGACAAACGAAAAGGCAAATCTACTGAACTGTCAACTAATATTTTTATTTATGATAATATAAAACAAACGACGATTAAGTGAGGAAACACATGTTATGATTCAATATTTCGTCTTCAGGAATGCATGACATGAAAAAGAAAAAACAACTGTTATTTCTCACAAAAATAAAAAAAACACTTTTTACTCTATAACATTTGACAGAAAGAAAGAAAAATTAGCACATTTCGAATTTGTCTTCGAAGAAAATAACTGAGTATCTATAATATGTCAAGACGTGGTAAAGGAAGAAAAGGACGTGGGAAAAAGAGGCGCTAAGCGTCATCGTAAGGTGTTGCGTTATAACATCCAAGGTATCACAAAACCGGCTATTCGTCGTCTTGCTCCTCCGTGGTGGTGTCAAGATTTGATTTGATTTGATTTATTTCGGCATCAGTACATAAAATATCACAGACATACAATTAAAATTGGCAAATATAAAAATACCAAAATAAAACAAGGATGCCAAGGATAACTCATAAAAGTCCTCTACGGACTTGTTTCCAATGAGTTCCTTTGAAAGAACAGCAAAAAAGACAAACAATGCAACATATAAAAATTACAAAAAACAGCAAAAAAGGACAATCGAAAAAAGAAGAAGCGCTTATTAAATAGTTTCTAGAGCTAGTGAACGTTCCTGTAGATACTTTTTAACTTTACTTTTAAAACAACAAACAGTTTGTGATTCCTTAATGTTAATTGGTAAATTATTCCATTCTGTGCCATTGGCTTGATAGTTGGGATTCTAAAATTAAAATTGCATCCCCTAGTATTGTAATTATGACTGTCTGAAATTCTAATAAAACGATTGCATAAATAAGGTGGACAACAATGAACAAGAGAATCTCTGGTCATCTACGAAGAAACTCGTGTTGTACTCGAGGTATTCCTTGAGAATGTCATTCGTGATGCTGTAACTTACACTGAGCATGCCAAGAGAAATACCGTCACCACCATGGATGTCGTCTACGCCTTGAAGAGACAAGGCCGCACCCTGTACGATTTCGGTGGATAAGCAGTTATACAGTGTAATCAATTTAAAACCAAACGGTACAAAAGAGATTTGTTTGCCAAATGTCTACTTGTGTATAATATGAATAATCCAAATCAACATTGATTCACAACGTGAATCTACATCATGTTCACATTAAAATTGTTACTGTAAAACGAAACAAATGTCATAGATTAAAGGAGTATGTCGAAAGCGAAGACCATACGAAATCCACTATAACATAACAATCGCACGAGGAATAACTGGGTTAGGGCTTTTTCTCATTCTCACAGATTTCCTCAACTTTATCGTCAGATTAATTAATTGTCAGTATATCACCGAGCGGACCGCAAACTATATCAACATTTGATTTCACCAATTAATTTATTTGGAATTACACCTTCGGTTGCACACTTTCACATCCTTCACTATAACAATTAATTACATATAGAAACGTATAAAGGCAAACACAACTATCAACCCCTATCCTACCCCTCTTCCCCCACCAATCCCCCAATTTAAATCGATACATACAGTAGATCATTACTTTACACAAATGAATACAAAACTAAATATACTGTAGTAAAAGTGTATTAAATAAAATCCACTGATAAACACAGCTTATTAGGAAAACCCACCAACCCCCACCCTTTTAAATTTACTTAACATAGTAATTTATTGAGTCACGGAATTCAGTGAATCATTTTGAAATTTCCATGCTCTTTTTAGGTATATTTAACAAAAACTATCCAAAATATTTTCACACTCTTCATCAATTAAATTATCTGAGTATCCCAAAGTGTATTTAACAATATAATTACATCATGACGCTCATGTTCACATTGGCCTATATAATATTGTTATTGTATAACAAATATAATTTGGACTCTTTACAATGTTATTTTAACATAAGACATTTTTTAAGAACCTATGCTATTGCATGGACGTGTTTGTCAAATGTTCATAAAAGAAGACATCGTGCTTGTACTATTGTTTCAGTGGGGGATAATTCATATTTATTACCAGGTTAATCATAATTGTTTTATAAATGTAAATTTCAGTTGAAAAATGTTTCCTTTTTCCTGCTGCTAAATTTTATGAATGTATTTTTTATGTATACAATTGAATAAAATATACCAGTGATATATACCCGTTGTGATATTTTGTAAATTTGCGCCAAAATAACAAAGAACACCTTCCCAATAGAACAATCACAATAGATGTGATTACCGACTACAGCGCAGATGACCGTGATTGGTTACATCAGTACAAGCTTTTCGAAGGGCGAAAAAAAGGCGGCTATCAAGTACACCCAGACACTGGTATCTCCAGCAGAGCAATGGGAATCATGAACAGTTTCGTTAACGATATATTCGAACGTATTGCAGGAGAAGCATCTCTTCTTGCTCACTACAACAAGAAATCTACCATCACTAGTAGGGAAGTTCAAACCGCTGTCCGTCTATTGCTTCCTGGTGAATTGGCTAAGCATGCCGTCTCTGAGGGTACTAAGGCTGTCACCAAATACACCAGCTCCAAGTAAACATCATTTTGCTGTAATATCAAACCAAACGGCTCTTTTCAGAGCCACCACTTGTCCCAAAAGAGATTTTTTTAGCTTGTGATTCATTTATTTGTGGTTTAGTTAGCTGCAATAACATAATTAACTTAAATTAGCAAAAGACAAAGTCGAAAGAAACTGGCCGGTGATACACTGAAAACCCCTTTTTAAATTTTTTTTCCTATTATTAATAAACTATAGAAGGCATGAATATTCATGAGACATGCACGTGGTCATGACATCATACTTGATACATACAAGACACGTTTCGCTTGATAATACCAGAGGGACAAGAAGGTCTTGTATGACCCACTAACGTAATAATCAACCACTAAGGCTGGTTTCCTGTCGACGTAAGAGTCAGTTTTTCTAACGTCAGTTACGATTGTTACGTCGATTTTACGTAAGAAACCAACATTTGACAGGAAACCGCTTACGACAATATTTTGGTGAAATCGACGTAAACGCAAGAAAAATAGACGATCGACAGGAAACCGGGGTATCGAATCTCCGTCTGATACGTCGATTTATCGCGAATTTACAGGAAACCGGGATTTTATTGCTTGCGATCACTTGCGTTGCGTTATTAACGATTCTTACGTAAAGTTGACTTGGAGTCAACTTTACGTAAGCGTAAGAGTCGTAAGCGCAAGATATACAATGGAAAAGGATAGGCCTATTTTTAATAGATACGAAAATACGAATTTCATTAATAAAAGCAGCTTTTTTACAACACCTCTTTACCAAAAAAGGATAAAAATTAGCCCTATATTAAAAACGTACAATTATATTCAAGTTCTTTCTATTCACACTTTTCTTTACTTTATTGACATATTCTCCTTCCGGTAATTAAGTTCATTAACTATTCTTTTATTAGGAGAAATGATTCGATGTTTTTAAACAATTTAAACCGGCACTATTTGCTCCATCTGAGTTTTTCTAATCAATGTTTTTGTTGTTTGTGTTGTTATAAGAAGCATGCTATTATATTCTGATGCAGTAGATGTAATATTAAATACAGAAGGTAAGATATTTAATAACAATTAATAATAATGATAATAATAGTAATAACAATAAAGTTATTAAATAATATTGCCATTCAATATCCCTCCACAATTAATAATAAGAAGCATACAGTAAATACTTGTTAAATAAATTTATTTACAAATACATTCTGCACAAATACTATTTTATGGATTAGGCCATTTATATAAATTCTCAAAAATAATAAATGCATACACCATGGCATACAGAATATATAATACCGACAATCAAACCTTTAACTAAATACTATAATTACTTACTTATTAACTAAATACATTTTTAAAAAGCAAACACAAACACTTTTACTGATTACCGTAAGTGATATACAGTAACTTTCTTTGCACTTACTGTGTCACACAATATATATGATACAGGAAATTAAACCTTTAAATAAATCTAAAAAGTTGAGTACTAAAACTATAAACATATTTTTAACTCTGAAACTGTGGTACACTGTACTGTAATTTCTCTCTTTCAGATGGGGCTGAATTAAGACACAAGTTGATTCAATCTTTCTGGTGTCATTCTTGTATATCTATTTAACAAAGCAAAACAATTTGTAAATTCAACACATACACTTTCAATGTTGATACATTATCAATGTTAATATCAATGTTTTGTTTAATTTTCAGTGGTACTAGAAGCAGACTTTCTGTTCACATGTAAAAATGTTAATAATAAATAAGTGTGATCTTTCCTATGTACTGGGCAGTATTTACTTTGGAATCATTATAGGCCTCATTTTGTGTTTAAAATTTGCTCTGTAAAAATATTTAACATTTTAAGACTAGTGTGTTGAAGCTTTTCAATAATTATTTTAAATCAAAGAAAAATAATTAAACATATTTAAAGTGTTTTTCACTTGTTTTTCTTAAGTTAATGACTACAAATTTTAATTTTATAGCATTTTCCTGTTAAGCAGCTGAACTCTGTTATTAGTTATAATTATGTGTACAGTATGATAACATTTTTAGTTACAAACATTTAGTTTTTAAACACATTCCTACCAAAGGGCATGTAAAAGAAGAGTTTCACTGTAGATCATTTTTGTTGCAGTTTAGAAGTTGGAATTATTGTGTAGAGTGTGTAGATCCAATACATTAAAATGTTAAAATGTTTTTTTTTTAATTTGGCCTATCATATAAAATAAAGTAACACTAAAAAAAAGAGAGATTTAGGCCTAATTCCAAAGCTAGCCTAGGCCTACAGATGGGGTGACCACAGATGGTGGTCCACTTAATTGGGATAGGCCTAGTACTTGTTTGTAGGGCCTAGCCCAGTAGGCTAGTATAGGAGGCCTACTACTACTAAGTACTAGGGGCCTAGGCTATATAGTAGGTAGGCCTAAAAAAGGCTTTTTGTAGTAGGCTAGCCTAGGCCTAGTATTACTAAGTAGGCCTAGGCCAGGCCTACAAGAAGGCTACGGTCTAGGCCTAGGACATTTTTAGTACAGGCCTCTTGCCTATATTACAGTAAAATAGTAGTGGTTATGATGTAGGACTGGGCCTGGGCCTAGGCATGTTCCGTTTTATGTAGCTAGGCCTATGTACAGTATATGCCACACAGCATGTATGCCTTTCTAAGCCTAGGCTGCCTACCTGAAAAACAATTGCCTGACATGGGCAACCATCGATCGAGCAAACACAAAAGCGTAAGAAAAAATTTCAACTTTACGTAACGATCATAAGACGACCGTAAGCGCTTGAAGTTAAAAAAGTCAACTTTACGTAAGGGTCGTTATCGGCTCGTGAGCCTGCGGTTCAAAACGATCAAAACGACGTTCACTTTTGTTCAACTTAACGGAAGAGACGTAACAAACGCAACAATCGTAACAAACGTTAGCATTTCCAAATCTTACGTCGACAGGAAACCAGGCTTAATGTAACATTAACCACTAACGTAACAAAAATCAACCACCAACGTAACAAAATTTAACCACTAACTTAACAAAAGTAGAAAATGTTAAGGATGTTTGTCTCTTTGACTAATTAAAAAAAAAATCGGAAAAGTCATTTTGAAGTATCATAATAGTTACTAACTTTCACCAAAAAATTTGACGAAAAAAAAATCTGTTAACTGTTCAAAAAATAACTTTGATTTCCAGTCAAAGTTTTCGATAACAACATATCTCATAATGCAACGCGCTTGTTTGGCTAATATAATCTGTATGCATCATAAAACTCCCTCGCGATCTGTGTGAAAACCCCTAATTATCATCATGCATAATGCATATTCGTGGTTTGAAATCTTTGTTTACTTTCGTAGTAACCATATATTAACCAAAATAATGGTACATCTTCCAAAAAATTGCAAAGAAGTTGATTTCAACGGATTTATGTAGGTACTGTGGGTATACAGATATACAAAAAAAAAAGTAAGGAAGGATAGTGGGTGGGAAAAATATTTGGGGGGGGGGGGTGTTAAAGGTCATTGACCTCTAAAATGCTAAAAATGGTATCTTCGCAACAAAATATGGTATATGGTTGAGCTTGGTGTCGAAATGCACACAATTATGCCAGGAATTAAATAAAAATTAATTTGAACCCTTGACCTTCAAAAATCAGGTCAAAGGTCAATATACCCATTTTTTGGTTTAATACATACTTATAATGTAATATCAAGTCAATATTACATTATTTACATTTACATGTAAACTGATTTGTGTAGGTATGGGTATACAGATATACTAAAAAAAGTAAGGAAGAATAGGAGGTGGGGAAATTCTTTTTTTTTTCGTGTTAAAGGTCATTGAACTTCGCAACGAAGTATGACATAAGGTTGATCTTGATGTCAAAATGTACAGAACTATACTAGAAATGAACCACATATAAATATACACTATGACTATATGTTCATCGTTAAAAATTTAGGTCAAAGGTTAATATACCCATTTTTGTGTTTTACACATACATTAGGACAGTCCATCCTGTCCAGTATTGCATTATATTATAATTAAAAAAACACTAACTAAATTATTTATGACTTTAGGTCTAAGAGAAAACAAGTTGGAACATGGTTTTGTTTTTGGATTAAGGGTCATTTAACAGATTGTGTTAAATGATTGATAACTGTATATAATACATACAATTTGCGTAAATAATACATAAACTTATTGGTAATCGGTTTCCTCTTCATCACTAGGTTCGCTTGAACCATTCAAGCAGTGCCCACAGCACACCCCATATGCTGAAACACATGACAATCCTGCCTCAATGCAGCTGCATTTCAGTCATTGACACTGCATATCGCCTTCTTTGCAGCAAATTCTTGTTAGAGGAGCATCTGGTGTGATACTACATGTAATCATTTCCGGCCTTAGATTTCCTTTACTATCAAGATCCCATCCTCTTCCAACAGGCTCAAGAATGGATGTGTTCAGATGTTTCAAGACCACAACTTGTAGATGAACCCGAAAAGAGTTCTGTGTAGCTTCATTCTCTGTTGGTGGTAGATCCTTTGCTGCTTGTTTTTGAAACTTTTCATAATGAGCCTTTTCAAGAAGTGTATTTGCACTTCTATCTTTTCATTCAATCTTTTATTTCGGAAACTCTGGTGCATAGAAAGTAAATTACATATAAATGAAATAAATAAAATAAACAAAATTACTACTACTCATCTCAGGATGGCATTCCATCTGGAGAGCATCTTCGACTTAACTAAGACGTTGCTTATAATCGTTGAGATTAAAATATTTGTGCTTGCATTAAGTCTACACATCAGGCCATATATTGATATTCTTAACAATTCATAAATGAAGAGGGAATTCTACATTCAGTAAACATGAGGCTGGCACTGCAATGTCGAGGCCTTTGCAACAACATTCTTAAACCATTATTGTAGCATACCTGGAGAGATCGCAAGGTACCTTGATTATAGTTGTACCATAATGTAGCACAATACATATTTACACAATATGTTCTAAATAAAACACATTTCACATTGATAGAACACATACTAAATTGTCTGACCAAGGAGTTGGCTCTGATACACAAAGATCTGTATTGCCGCTTTATATCAAACTCATCACATAATCCAAGGATATAACTAATAAATGTGGTTGAGTCAACATATTCTAAGCTTTTGCCATTAATGGTAATAATAGGTTTCAATTGAATCCTCCGTGACTTAGGACAGATTATCATACAAGATGATTTCTTAGAATTGTAAACAATATCATTTTTGGCCGCAAAGCATTCAGAAATTTTAATTAGATGTTGCAACCCTGATGCAGAAGGTGATATAAGCACCATGTCATCTGCATACGATAGGTTGTTAAATTTAATATTATTTAACTCACACCCTTCTTTGCTGTTGCTAAGCTTAATGATAAGATCATTTATATACATATTATATACTTATTATAACACAATTTGATACATGAAAGGGCTCCGAAAAGGATTTGCCCCATTTCACAATAAAGCACTGAATATTATACCAAGCTTTTAGTACTCTAACAATTGGACATGGAGTATCATTAATAATTAATTTCTTAAAAAGTGTTCAATGATTCACCCTATCAAAGGCTTTAGAAGCATCGAGGTATATATGTAACCTATATGTCCCTGCATTGCTATTAACCCTGCTGTTTGGATGGCGTTATCAGTCGACCGTATATTCGTAAATGTAAGTGTAGACAGTATTGGGAAACTTGCATTTATATATTGTACATTTGATGTGGCCAAAAATGCAAGAAACTGTGTCGTTTCCTGACCAACCATACTTAAACAGAAACTCTTCCCTCACCGATATCTTTTTTAGATATATCAAGAGGTCATCAGCATCTAATTGTAGAAATAGATTAAAGCAGTTGCCAGGCCGATGATAACATAGTAACACTTGTACAGTTATCGGTGTATTGTGCTACTACGACAACTGGGGTGTAAAAATGTCACAGTAGTATTATATGGCTATGGGAATAAACCTTCAACAAAAGACCACGAACATAAATGTCGGATGACAGGGAAAAAGGTTTCGCAGACACTACGAATAAAACCAGAATTGATCATTTCTTGCCGCGACAGGGAGGTCTTTCTAGCAAATGAAAAGAACAAATCTTCACTAATCAAGATGATAACTACTAAGCTTATGCATCATAATATCTGTGTGAATCAAGCAGAAGATGACGGAGATGCTGTTGACATCTATGTAATATCTAAAATAGGTGACAATGAAGAGTTTCTGTTTTTACATTACATGGAGGAAATATATATATTTCCTCCATGATTAAACGATCATCACTTCTTATTATGGATCGATAATGGACCATTCCTTATTAGTGACCTCTCCTGAGGATCAGCTTCTCTTAACGACCACCACCTTTCGTAAGTGACTACCTCTCATAAACGACCACCATCTCTCATAAGGGACCGCTTCTCGACATAATCAACCACGTCTTCTAAAGGGACCATAGTGGTCACTTAAGAGAGATGGCCATATACCACACAGCAAAATTTGAAATTCTAAGCAAGAAAAAAAAATCTTGTTTTAAGAAAAAATTCTTAAAATAAGTATTTTTTTTCTTGTCAAGATTTAAAATTACTTAAAACAAGAAATAATTTTCTAGAAAAGACACATTTTCTTAAATTAAGTTTTGCAATATTCTTGAAAATGCTTATTACAAGAAATATTTTACTTAAAATAAGAAGTCAATATCATTCTCTTCTTATTAAGAATAGTTTTACTTAAAACAAGATTTGAAAATACTTAATTTGAAAAGTATTTTACTTAAAATAAGAAATCTATATTTTATTTATCCTTATCAAGAATAATTTTTCTTAAATCAAGATTGATGAATTATAAAAATTACTTAAAACAATCAATATTTTTCTAGGTAAGACAAAGTTTCTTAAATTAGGTTTCGCAATAGTCTTGAAAATACTTGTTTTGAGAAATATTTTACTTAAAATAAGAAGTCAATTTCACACTACCCTTATCAAGATTATTTTTACTTGAATCAAGATTCGCAATATTCTTGAAAATGCTTATTACAAGAAATATTTTACTTAAAATAAGAAGTCAATATCATTCTCTTCTTATTAAGAATAGTTTTGCTTAAAACAAGATTTGAAAATACTTAATTTGAAAAGTATTTTACTTAAAATAAGAAATCAATATTATATTTATCCCTATCAAGAATAATTTTTCTTAAATCAAGATTGATGAATTCTAAAAATTACTTAAAACAATAAATATTTTTCTAGGTAAGACAAAGTTTCTTAAATTAGGTTTCGCAATATTCGTAAAAATACTTATTTTGAGAAATGTTTTACTTAAAATAAGAAGTCAATATCATACTATCTTATCAAGACTATTTTTGCTTAAATTGAGATTCGCAATATTTTTAAAAATACTTATTTTGAGAAATGTTTTACTTAAAATAAGAAGTCAATATCATACTATCTTATCAAGACTATTTTTACTTGAATCAAGATTCGCAATATTCTTAAAAATACTTATTTCGAGAAATGTTTTACTTAAAATAAGAAGTCAATATCATACTATCTTATCAAGACTATTTTTGCTTAAATTGAGATTCGCAATATTTTAAAAAATACTTATTTTGAAAAATGTTTTACTTAAAATAAGAAGTCAATATCATACTATCCTATCAAGACTATTTTTGCTTGAATTCCGATTCGCAATATTCTGATTTTGAGAAATGTTTTACTTAAAATAAGAAGTCAATATCATACTATCTTATCAAGACTATTTTTACTTGAATCAAGATTCGCAATATTCTTTAAAATACTTATTTTGAGAAATGTTTTACTTAAAATAAGAAGTCAATATCATACTATCTTATCAAGACTATTTTTGCTTAAATTGAGATTCGCAATATTTTTAAAAATACTTATTTTGAGAAATGGTTTACTTAAGATAAGAAGTCAATATCATACTATATCCTATCAAGACTATTTTTGCTTGAATTGAATTCAATTCTATTTTAATATTCTTAAAAATACTTATTTTGAGAAATGTTTTACTTAAAATAGATTGTCAATATCCTATATTCACACAACGGTAGAGCAGTTAGCACTTCAGTTTCAACTGATGAAAAAATCTGGGTAATCAAACTGTTTGTGCTTTGAATAATCGATTGCACTGCAACCTAAAGAAAATAATATTGATTTAATATTTTTTATATTCAAGTTTTAATATGTTTAAAAACTAAGTTGTGCTTTAGTTGGGGAGCTATGCAGCCTAACAAAAAAAATGTTATTTGTAACAATGAAATTGGTCACAAAAAAATGGCCTAGTACCCAAGTCCTATAGTTACTATAGCTAATAGTCCTGTATAATAACAGTACCAGCAAGGCCTAGGAAATAGACGTATTTCTCTAATAAAAAATAGTTTAAAATGCATAATTGTTGTAATTTTAAAGCAAAATGGCTTACCTGTGGAATCTTGTTTCTCTCCTTTAATTTTAGTAGAAAGAAATCAGTATTTTTTATACTATTATCTGCTTGTTCATCCTCTAGTTAGTAGGCCTTCTTGCTGAGCATCAACAAGATAATTAATATTAAACAATCATTAACAGTATAACAATACTAGAATTATCACTACTACTATCGTCAGTTGATAAATCATCCCCGTTATAATAGTTTTTTTCTTCATTAACTTCGTCAGTCTCCTAGTCTAGGCCTAGTTCTACTTCATCCTCAATTGGCATCCTCGTTTTCTCCAGGCATACTTATATACTGATGTTTCCATCGTCAACTGCAGGAGGTTGCCGATTGTTATACTCGTCCTTAAAATGGCGTCTTATGACATGCTTGTAAAACGAATTGTAAATTCCAAAGCTTGCCGGGCAGCGAACCACCAATTCCACATGTTATTATTATATTTCCATGAATTGAATTATAATGCCTTAGCAAATAGGGTAGCAAATACTGTACCTACTTCAGTTTACTGGCACCAACTTATCGCTTTTTTTCGGACTGCAACAAACATGTGTCATTATTATTGTCTGTCGTATTACTGTTGGTCCAGACGTTTTATAGATTTGCTTTAACCACCATGGAGGTTTATACCTCCATGCTTTAACGTTGAGCAGTATAATGACCTTATACATTCTGGGTAAAAGGCCAGCGATAAATTTTTGGTTATAGTTGAAAAACAACACTGTGTGTGGTCGATGACCTAGCTCCCGGCGGGATCATGGCCAACGGTTTTTTAAAGTAATCATTCAAAATCTAGAGTTTGTAAGTAAAAGACACCTTTCATCGCAATTTATATATTAAATGCTTCAATAGGCCTAGTAAGATTAGTCTAATATAATGTCGAAGGAAGACGCTTTGTTGAAGATCCGAGAAATAGATGAAGAAATGGCCAACATTTTAACAGGTTCGTAGGCCTAATAATTATATTTTAATCTGCCAGCAGTCTAGGCCTAGCCTAGGCTCCTTCCTAGTTAGTAATACTGTAGGCCTGGAACTAGTAGGTCTAGGCTAGCCTACTATGCCTGTACTGACGGACAGGTGTATAGGTTTAGCTTAGCATTTTAGTTCAGACATTGACAGAGGGGACAAATATTGTCGGACCTATTTCAGCTAGGTATAAGGAAGGCCTAATATAATAGATAATACAATTATAATGTAACAGTTATTTTGTAATGTAGCCATGAAATATCTACGAAGGATTATACTGTACTGTATTATATACACATATTCCAATGAGAAATATAATGACATTTAAAAACACTTCTTTACATTTAATTGTATGATTGTTATTATAAACATTGATACGGAATAAAAACATCAATCAGGATTGAGCACCGTTTTGCGTATTGTCTTCCTAAATAGTAATATTAAAAATAAATGTAGACCCTAATAATTTAACTAAAAATAATAGATACAGCCAGGCCTGTCTTTGGGATCGGTATAAACAGGGCAAAGTTTGTGATTAAAAAGTTCAAATGCATATTCCACCCACCCTTATGTCTTATAATGTAAAATTATTCTTACCACCGTTCTAATATTGCGTCATGTTTTTGTGTTTACCGCCCCAGATATAGGACTCTAAAACCACACCGTACCCAATTAGTTGATGATGTTACACATATTTTAAATACAGTAATAACTAAAACTATATAAATCTCTTTTCATTTTTAGGAACATGAATAAAGATCCAGAATCCTGGTCTTCACGCCGATCAGGTAATATGCCGGTATTGCTTTTGGACACAGAAATGGCCTACATTAAAGTTTAGCAAACAATTCTAACTACAAAGAAAGCAAAATTAGATGAGGCTCTAGTTACTCTCCTCTCCACTTTTTACCTTCTGGATTTCGATTATCCAAAATGAAAAGAAGTAGGCCTCACTATCCTTTAACAGTTAGTGATTTGTGATGAAAACACACCTGTACACTTGACAAAGGCTGTTGAATCATCATTAGTATACATTAATAAATTTAAAGACACCTAATAGTTTAAAGCCCAGGTGCGGGAGAAGAATTTTACGAAATTTGTATTTTACCATTTTAATGTTTTTAAGTTTTCTTTTGATGGCATTTTATTATTAATAAAAACAAGTTTGTTTTAAAGAAGTTGTATATATTATTGTACCTAATGTCATGTAAATTGTAGTTCTTAATGAAAATAACAGTATTGTTAATATTATGTTTTATAACATTCTTGAATTATTTGTTTAAGTAAAATATTACTTAAAATGAGTATTCATTTATCGTTCTTAAAATAAATTTTTAATGATTTATATTTTATAGAATTCTTGTTTCAAGCAATTTTTTTCCCAATATAAGTAAGAATTTACGAATTTTAATTTGATAGAATTCTTGTTTCAAGCAATACTTTTCTTAAAATAAGTAAACATTTACTGGTTTTTATTTGATAGACTTCTTGTTTACTTATTTTAAAAAAAGTTTTGCTTGAAACAAGAATTCTACAAATAAAAATCGGAATATTCTTACTTATTTTAAGAAATATATTGCTTGAAACAAGAAAACTAAAAATATAAATCGGAATATTCTTACTTATTTTAAGAAAAATATTGCTTAAAACAAGAATTCTAAAAAATACAAACCGGAATATTCTTACTTATTTTAAGAAAAATATTGCTTGAAACAAGAATTCTACAAATAAAAATCGGAATATTCTTACTTATTTTAAGAAATATATTGCTTGAAACAAGAATTCAAAAAATACAAATCGGAATATTCTTACTTATTTTAAGAAAAATATTGCTTGAAACAAGAATTCAAAAAATACAAATCGGAATATTCTTACTTATTTTAAGAAAAGTTTTGCTTGAAACAAGAATTCTACAAATAAAAATCGGAATATTCTTACTTATTTTAAGAAATATATTGCTTGAAACAAGAAAACTAAAAATATAAATCGGAATATTCTTACTTATTTTAAGAAATATATTGCTTGAAACAAGAATTAAAAAAATACAAATCGGAATATTCTTACTTATTTTAAGAAAAATATTGCTTGAAACAAGAATTCAAAAAATACAAATCGGAATATTCTTACTTATTTTAAGAAATATATTGCTTGAAACAAGAATATTAAAATTAAAAATCGGAATATTCTTACTTATTTTAAGAAAAATATTGCTTAAAACAAGAATTCTAAAAAATACAAATCGGAATATTCTTACTTATTTTAAGAAAAATATTGCTTGAAACAAGAATTCTACAAATAAAAATCGGAATATTCTTACTTATTTTAAGAAATATTTTGCTTGAAACAAGAATTCAAAAAATACAAATCGGAATATTCTTACTTATTTTAAGAAAAAAATTGCTTGAAACAAGAATTCAAAAAATACAAATCGGAGTATTCTTACTTATTTTAAGAAAAATATTGCTTGAAACAAGAATTCAAAAAATACAAATCGGAATATTCTTACTTATTTTAAGAAAAATATTGCTTGAAACAAGAATTCAAAAAATAAAAATCGGAATATTCTTACTTATTTTAAGAAATATCTTGCTTGAAACAAGAATTCAAAAAAATACAAATTGGAATATTCTTACTTATTTTAAGAAATATATTGCTTTAAACAAGAATTCTATAAAATACAAATCGGAATATTCTTACTTATTTTAAGAAATATATTGCTTGAAACAAGAATTCAAAAAAATACAAATCGGAATATTCTTACTTATTTTAAGAAAAATATTGCTTGAAACAAGAATTCTATTTTAAAAAATCGATAAATTGTTACTTATTTTATAGCAGATACTGCTTAAAACAAGAATGAAAAAAGCAATTAAATTCTTGGTAAGAATATTGTTCTTAAAGTATTATTTCTTGGTAAGAATAATTTTCTTGATAAGAATTTGTGTGATTCTTGTTAAGAATTTTACGATTCTTGGTAAGCCAAAAAGTATTGAAATACGGACAAGTCAAAATTTACTTGTTTCAAGAAATATTTTGCTTGAAACAAGTTTTTTTTTTCTTAAAACAAGAATCAGAATTTTGCTGTGCAGAGGTGGTCAATTATGAGAAGCGGTTCCTTACAAGAGGTGGTGGTCCTATAAAAGTGGTGATTCCTTACTAGAGGTAGTGGTCGTTAAGAGAGGTGTTTGATAATGAGAAGCGGTCCCTTACAAGAAGAGGTGGTCCCTTAATAGAGGTGGTCGATTATGTTAAGAGATATGGTGGTAGTTTGAGAGAGGCGGTCATTTACGAGATGTGATCGTTACGAGTTGTGCTTGATTATGAGAAGGGGTTCCTTAAGAGAGGTGGTAAGTAAATAGGGTGGTTGCATATGATGTATGGTCATTTTAGGGAAGTGGTCACTTATGAGATGGCTGCTTTTGAAGGTCGGTAACTTTAAAAAATTGTGGAGACTGATAGCTAAAGTAAAGAGATGCATTTGCACAAATTTAAACATAGGATTGTAAAAAACACACAGGATTTAAACTGAACTTCAAAAAGTCAAAAATACAGGCGGGGGAAAAACACAACTATTGGAAGGGCATTGTCTTACGTTGCGGGGTTTGCGTTACGTTACGTCGCTAGTGGGAACCAGTTGTTACGTTAGTGGTTAATAATTCGATAGTCTGTTTCTCCGTTTTCTATTCGAATGACTTTCTGTTGAGCACAATCTGTTAACCATTCGAATACAAAAAGTAGCCTACTCAACGAATCTTTATGCTGACAACGAAATTTCCCATTCGAATATATACGACAATTAATTCATTCTTGCAAATACTGTATTAAGTATCGTAACTTGAAAAAGTGAAAATGAACTATCTGTTACGATCTTCAAATATCTTGACTAAATTGGAGAAAATCCTACTTTTTATATCAATTGTAATTTGTATAACCTTGACAATCCCTAAATGGAGCAATTTTGGTTTATTATCTATTTATTAATAATAATAAACTGATTTAGCTAATGTTTCTACAATGGCTTCCATGTTATTATGGTTTTAACCTGTTTTCTTTGAGGAGATGGAGACCCCAACAATGTTGGAAAATTAAGTTAAGTAAACGACTTAATTGCATAATACACGCGCACGTTCTTATAAAGGAAGCAACAGCTAGTTATTGATTGACGTGATTAAAATTTGAAATCAACTCAAGGCAGAAATAACAATGAAACAACAATTTCATATAGACCAATTAAATTCAAATAATGTATATTAACAATAACAATTCAGTAAGACTTCCAACAAAGGAATCACATAGTTGATGTAATCAGAGCAGTAAATCGACGATAATTTAGATTGTTTTTAAACAATCTTCGATGACGATAGAACTATTAAAACAGTTCTATCGTCATCGATTATATTATCAATGTCACTTCTCTGGTGTAGTAATACCGCCGCCAAGTTACACGATTTACAAAGACGTATACGTACCTTTGAATACGTTTCGATGGAGATTTTTTTTTTAATATTATGGATAACCATGGACGAAATACTACTGAACTTTCTTACGCACTGCAATGTCACTTAGAGAGAGGTAATTGTCACAAAGGTAAGGCATTATTTATTTATAGTAACGATGCTGCTAAAAGACGTGGTCACATTGCACTGTAGTGATATAATACATCACTCAGTGTCAACAAATCCCACACGACAAAAATACGCTTACAAATGTCTCGTGTGTTATGGATATGACGATTATGAATAATAAAACGTCTGTAGCTGTATTAATAATATACAGAATGCGATGATGATTATGATTAAATTGATGCAGAGTAAAAACAAATTATTAATGACAAATCATTTTCTGTCTCTCATAAATCTCTTTCAAGTGTAGGAGAAAGAACATCGATTTTAGTGAAAAATTAAACAAAATGACGACAATCGAACTTCAACGTAGGTCAGGGGGTGAAAAGACCGCTACAAGTGCCGTCCTTATTATAGGATCGTGTATGGAGAATAGTTCAGCGCATGGAATCTCAAATATAAAGCGCGCACATCAGAATATCAGACGTCTCTTTTGGATTTGTGCTTTTCTGACGTCATTTTCCGTATGTGTGTGGCAGATTACTTTGCTAATCAGCGCCTACCTCGATCGGCAAGTCACTACCAATGTAGACGTCATTACCAAAACGAAACTAACGTTCCCCGCTGTAACCATATGCAACAATAACGGCATGTTAAAGTCATACTTACAACAAAATGAAGAATTATTCAATGACATAAATGGTACTGCCACTAAACTAGTAAGTAAGCTTAAATAATTATTTAGAATTACGTATATTTTATATATCATTGTATTTGTTGTTAAGCCATTTTGATACCGTGGTTAGCCTAGTCACTTTGATCAAAAGTTGGACCGAAAAAAGTCAATAGGAAGGCTATTGGCTCGGATAAAAGTATTTTCTGGTTAGCTGTAACCGTTTATTTTATATTTCTATAAGCGAAATCATTATAATTATTTGTTCTGGTTCGTGTTCGGTGAAAATGAATACTACTAAAAAGTAGGATTTTTTAGGACAGTAAGTCTTTAACATTCGATTTGAAGTGCTATATTTTAATAATTGTCTGTAAAAAAACTTTCTTAAATAGGATTCCAAGTTTCAATATTGGGACAACGATGATGATGAAAGTTATGAGGCTCCTTTTGATTTGATTAATCTTCTGACGGAACATCTCTCTCCTATAGCATACGATGACAGAGAAAGTAGTGGTCACCAGATCAACACAAGCCTGTTGTCTTGTATATTTAATGGAATTCCCTGCAATCCCAAGTATATTGAATAATGTTTATTTTATTTTAGATTTTTTATTTTTAGATTTTGCTTAAGTTCGTTTGATTTGTTTAAGAACTTCTTAGCTATCTTAAATTAAGCAACATGATTTTTAAATGTCAGCTCAGATCACGACAAGTATATTGTTGCATGTTTTAATGGAAATCCATGCACACCATCCAGGTATATTTTTTCAAGTTTAACTCTCCTCAGAGAGAGGCTTTATTATGTTTATAAACATTTCTTATTGTGTCAATTAAAATGTTCCTTTCTTGACAGCACATACAATACAATTTGCTAATAACTTAATCGTATGTTGGTTTCTGGATTTAAATAATTAAAAAAGTAGAACATATTTGAAATATAATTTGGAATAAGACGATTTCTTTCTTAATTATATAATGGGCAGTTACAAATAAGAGGAAAGACGTTCTCTACTTCTCCTCTGTTACATAGTCTACAAATACGTTCCGGACGCGGGAGCACAATCATCTCTGTGTATCTATTCGGGCTTCTATATTCAGAGTACCAGGACTTGCTTTAGTTATTTTTTGTTATTGAGTAATATTGTAATTGTGTTAAATAAAGCGTCAATGTTTTCACTTAACTATCTTGACATAAGCCACTGTACAACAAGCTTCGCTGTCCAGTATTCAATAGGAATCCATGCAAACCATATTACAAATGATTACGTTTGTAGTTGGATGTGAGCCGAAAGATGAAATACTGATGCAGTACTTAATTTGTAATGAAACCAAAACAAAAGAAATCATTGATAAATAAAATAATGAAGACAAAATTAAATAATATTTATATTATTTAATTTAATTTCTATTCTTTTAAAAACATTATGTTTTTTTAAAGCTCAGGTACAGGCATGAATTTTAAACATAATATCAGGTTAATTGCACATAAATCAAATATTTGTAATAGAAATCTAGACGAAAAAACATTAATATCCCTTAAAATTGTCAAATACAAAATTTGACAAAATTCTGCTATGAAAACCAGGAAGACTTTTTTCAGTAGTTAGGTAGTTTAGCCTAATGTCATGTAATAACATGTCTGTTGACTTCCTAGAAGGTCAAAAAAAGATGGTGGATATACAGTGGATACTTTTTGCTATAGCATAAAAATAAAACTCTGAAGTTGAATAAAAATACCAGAAACGTAAAATTCAAGTTATATTACCTATTAGTCATCTGATAAGATTTTTTACCACGCCGTTTATTTTTCATAGCTTTTTAACATTTGTGTATAAAAGAATAGAGATTTTGCTGGGTAATTTGAACTATCCCCCCACTGATAAGAAAGTGCTTATTTTCAACAAGCTCCAACAAGCTCGTGTAACACCAATAAAATCCCAAAACATGATAAAACATAGGACAAACTATAGATCGATAATTATTGGAATGTATGATCAATAGAATTTTTTTGCCCGCACCTAGCCTTTAAAGAAAGGAAAATGGTAGTCGAGTTGGTTGTTTGCATGAATGTTAAGAAAGTATTAATTAATAATATTAATTAATAACTTAATAATATTCTTACTTCGTTTTTTCAGCCATTTTTCCTACGTATACAATTACTTATTTGGTAACTGCTATACTTACAACAATGGTATGAAGTTTCGTGCCAGTAGCACCGTCAGTGCTGGTCCCATTTATGGTGAGAGTTTGATTTAAAACATTGCAAGCAACTGGTTGTTGATGTATTATAATACAATTAGGTCTCTAAACATTATATTAAAAGTTTACTCAAATCGGACTACCGCAAAGGTTCAAATTTCCAATGCATTTCACAAATTAAATCTTTATTAACATCATAAACCGCTACATTAAGATATAAACACAAGATGAATGTATTTTCTTTGCATATATATCACGCCTTATAGTGTTATTGTTATCGATCTATGGGAACAATAGAATATACGACAATGCCTTGAAGCATAAAAATAAATCAGTAAGACGCCAATCCACGCTTGATATAGTATTACTCATCTTCATTTAGCGGCTGAATGTTTTCCATCACAATCGATGCTGTGTTTGCTTTACCCTTACACCATCTATTGATTTTTCTATTGTTAGAGGAAAACGCAAACTAAATTGAAGATGGTAATATACGATTAACAATACCTATATTTAATGGAAGATTTTCTATGGCAAAATATCGCTAGAAGAAATTGATCAATGGTATTCCTTACGGTATCAAATGCAATTTCAAGATCCAGTTATCAACATTACAAAACGCATGATGGTTGGATACACTAATGCCATACCATTAAAACATTGCAATATAAAAATACAGAAACAACGTGAAATGGATTGCGTACTCTCAGAAACAAATTATTAAACCGTTACATCGACTTTATTCAAATCACAAATTTTATCTATTTATACTCATTTTAGGGTTAACCCTGGAAATGAACATCCAACAATCCGAGTACATTGCAGATATACGACCGGCCGCCGGACTGCGAATTCTTGTGCACGACCAACATGAAATGCCATTCCCTGAAGATAAAGGTATTAATGTTCCTCCTGCAAGAGAAACATCTGTTGGTGTATATAGGGTAAGTGTTTTTTATATTTAAAATTTGATAAACTATAAAGGAATATGATCGATAAACAACGACGATAAATAAATACATAATACATTTTTATTCAGAAGAAGAAAACAGTTTCCATTTGAGAACAATAGAATGGTTTATATGAAAATAATATTTCCATAAGATCAGAACAATACAATCATTGTAATTTATTTATTCTTTACATTGGGTAACCTCTTCAGTCAAAAATATAAAAAAATGTTCTCCCAGAGGGCCCAGTATACAAATCAGTAAAAGTAAAATTACAAAAAAATTTAAAACAAACCAACGATATAAATGCAAAAACTGTACAAGAAAGAATAAATAATACCCTACGTTCCAAATTATCCAACATCATTATTCCAGATCTGCGTACCCATGATACATAAATATCTTCTTCTACCAGATTCAGTTCTAGCCTTGGGTAATAATAAATTACTATTAGAACTGAACCTGGTAAAATAGTTATGAACATCATCAGCTAATTTAAAACTATTTTGGAGAATGGGGACCCTGCCACTCAATCATTTATAAACAAAAGTAAGCACATGGGTGTCCCGTCTTTCATTTAAAACGTATGCTAACGAATGAACAAGAACACTGGTAGCTCTATTCTGTATCTTTTAAAGCCGGTCAGACCCTTACCCCAATTTAAACTAAATCACAATAATCAAAATAGGTAAAATTAACGATTTGTAAAGTAAATTAAGAGATGTGTTATCAATATATAGGTCACAGTCTACATAAAAGGTAAATTAAGTTGCTTACTTTAACACAAAGTTTATCCACATTGACACTCCATAAGCGAAGTGTCAAACCAACCAAACTCCAAGATATTTAAACTTATCAACAACTTACATGGTAGAGTCCCCAATATTGATAAGAGCAGCTGCACCATGTAATTTCTTACAGGAACCAAGTAATAATGAGTTGGTTTTCTCAATTTTTTAAGAGAGTTTTGTTGAAGCATGGTTAAAGTATTTTTTGATGTACTTTTTGTTTAAACTTAACGTAATTGCACATACAGCACCATCAATTTTGTTTTCAATTCAATTGGATTTCTATTCCATACCTATCTAACATACATTAACCAGCTTGACTAAACTCTGAAAAAACATTCTCCATTATGATTTTGTATACGACAGACTGAGTTTGAACGATTACCACATCCCTATCCGTCCAACTGTAAACTAAAAGAGAGTCCGACGATATTCAGTAGAAGATTTCCTGGCATTGAATATAGCAAATCGGTAAAGTATTCAATCAACTTAAAACGTAATACTATAGTGGAATAGGGTATTTATCATAGACAGGAAAATATAGGACATATCATTTTACAATATTTTAGGCTTCCGAGTCATCTATTTCATAGAAGAAAAACCCGGTAACACGTTATGAAATGATTAACCACGTATTAGGCATGGTAATAGGCTTACAGTCTGTAAACTTAATAAAGTAAGATTTAGCATTCAACGTGCAATGAATCACTACCAACAACACTGGAAGATCATTATTATTATAATTATTATTATTACCACGGTTCGGTACGTATGAAGAATTGTGATTTCTTGAGTAATTATTATTTCTTCTAATTACTACTAATGTGTTACCGTTAGCAACCATAGCTATAAGCTATATTGACGGGTGTTATGTATTATAAATTGATATCTTGCTTTTCGTTAATGCATTGAAACATATTAGGTTTTACGCACTATTATGGTGACATCTTTCTAAGATTAAATGGGTTTTATCTTAAATGCTGGATTGAAATTAATTATCCGAGTGTTATTTACATCTGATTGTCCTTTAAGCTCCCTGACGCAAAGCTACTTCAAAGTAGTTCACATTGAGACTTACACATTGAATAGGATAAAGGAAGGCTTTCTTTTAAATTAGTTAAAATAAGGATTTTACTCCAAAAATATTGAAAATGTAGTTCTCAGTTAAAATTCAAACATAGGCCTACAAAGTAATTAGTTTCAGCCATGTAGGTCTACTAGACGGCATTATTAACTTAACTTTCCTTTTTAGAAATCACAAGAGGCCTGTCCCATACGGTAGCATACTAATCGATAATTTAAGAGCCATTGTCTGTAAGAATCAAAGAAATATCAAAAAGAGTGGCAGACTAAAAAAAATGGATTTCTTTCAAATTTTGCACATGGCTATATATGTGTTGAGAGAAATCAAATATGAAGTATTTTTTATTTCACACGTATATTTCCATGGCAACGGCCAAATTTGTGTTTTTGACAAATTTTGTCCTTTTTTAAGGTTTTTTAAAATGGATATTGGTACTACTTTGATGAACGATATTTTTTTGTTGTTCATTTAATTATAAAAAATAATTAGTGTATGCATAATAACAATGCATTGTGTACCTGTTTCAAATTTTTTTATTTTTTTTTATTTCATACCTTGGGAGATACCATTTATTTAAAAAGGGGTGTTTTTCACTTTTTTTAAATTGTTCAATGCAACTAAACTTTACTTCACCATAACGCCCAAAGTGGTGTATTTTTTTAGCTGATTTATTACAAGTAGGTAGTTCTAATGTTTAATAATTGATTTATAAAATAAAATACTGGGGTAAATTTAAAATCTACAAGCAGTGTTGCGAGTAACATAGGCATTTTTATATAAAAAAAAAACATTTAATATTAGTAAAAACATTTTATTTTCTTTGATTATTTGATTTGAAACTCATTGGTCAGAAAAATTCTTAATGTTTTATATAGTTCTAGTTGTGTTGTGAGAAAAAAAATTAATTTTTAATTATAGATTCTGTAATTCCCAGTTTTAATGTCATTTTATAGGTTATATCCTCTGGAAATTTGAATAAATTATCAGATCGTTGTGAATTTTAATCTTTGCAACAGATTACTCCTCTCTTATTTTGAAGCTCCTCTTTCATTTGTTTACTTCTTTTATTTGCTAACCTAAGCAGATCCTACATGCCCATCCACCACCACTTTCGACTACCACCGCCCCCCACCCCACCCCGACCGACTATAACCACAAAAAGATAAACTGCAACACCTTGGTCGATCATCCACTATAGAGTGTCAAATGCATGCATTCAAGCACCACCCACACTGCCGCTACTATCGCCCCAATGAATAGACGGATTCAAACTCCTCCATCCCATCCCCTCCCCCTTTCTCCAAGCCCCCACCCACCCCAAGTTAAAAATTGCAATGCAAAAGATAGGACATAAAGTTAAGTTTTTAGACCCTCGCCTACAACCAGCATGTAAAATATCACACTTTATTATTAAATATTGGTTTTAAATTCTATATTTTTTTTACTGTGATGGTTGGATTCAGTATTAATTATTAATTAATAATTATCTGATAATTATTTAATTTCCCTTAGTTATGCATAGCAACAGTTACTATGGTAACTAAAAATGAGATATTCTTTAGATTTTGCCTATTTATCTCATACAAATTTAAATTTGTAGTTTATTAGCAGGCATGCCTTATTTGCATTTTTAAATTACCGTTTCACAAGGTCATATTCGTAAGCACTTTCTTCTGTGATTATTTTTATTCATGAAAACTCCATATTTTATTTACAGCGGCCACCTCCCTTTAACGGACGCACTTTGAAAAGCCTGTTTGTTCTTCCTATCTAATTAGTGCATTTGGTGCTTACCGTAAGCAGCTGCGGGCACCTTTTTATACTAAAAATGAGATTTTTTGTAAGCGGCCAATCGAAAAATATTACTAATTGCATGGACCTATGAATTAGAGGTGCATGTTTATTGTATTTCTTTATATATTAGCTTTATTTTGAAGAGGTTTTAAAAACATTACTGTGAAGAGATGAGAAAACTACACAGATTTTGACCGACCATTTTTCATATGATAAAAGTTTTTAAAATTTGTCTGAAAATGCTAAAAAATACTAAACCACCTGATTATAAATAATAATAGGCCTACAATTAGCTGGAAAATTGAGAGGCTCGTTTCGTTAAGAATATCGTATATAGCCATAATAAGTGATTTTCGCCCTTTATTGGCAGAACCTCCCGTAAGGGGTCACCGGCCGTAAGCGGCGGCCACTTTTCCAGGTCCCGAGGGTGGCCACTTACGGGAGGTTCAACTATATTTAAAAAAACAATTATCCTTAGTTATGTATAGAAACAGGTTCTAAGATAACATAAATAATACATTTTGACATAACTTGACCCAACAAATGACCGTTTCACAAGGTCAGACATTTTCTGGGATTCAGTAGATAAGTAAATTTGGGAAAAGGTAGTAAAGCTATGTAATCAATTGTTTGTATTCATGAAACCCCATATTAAAAATATTGTACTTAGTTACGTATAGAAACAGTTGCTACAATACACTATAGGTAAAATGTTGATGTCATTTGACCTCAATATGTAAACAATTTTTTTTTTCATGAAACTCCATATTTAATTTTTTTTTTTAATATCATTTGTTACGTAAACAGGTTTAAGATAACACTAAAGGTCATTTTTTTTACCTTTATTCAGATTCGTCAAGACTTTCTTTCTGAGATTATTAGGATTCAGTATTTAAAGTAAATTTGGCAAAAAGTAGAAATGTAATTTGTAAAACTATGTAGAAAAAATGTTTTGTATTTATGAAAAACCCCTTATTTTTTTTGAAATTTTCGCATAGAAACAGTTACTATGGTAAAATGTTGACCTCAAAATGAATGAATTTACAAGGTCAAGTTTGTCATTAATGGAATGTAGTAGAAGTAAAATTGAGAAAAATTACAAATGCAATCAATTCTTTGTATTTATAAAAACACCATTTTTTAAGTTTAAAAAAAAAGTACTTTCCTTAGTTACACATAGAAATGGTTGCTAAGGTAACACTATAGGTAAAATAAGAAAATTGTTGAGAATTGTTAAGAACTATCTTGTAAATTTTGATCAAACATTAATAGTTGTAGTAAAGTGGGGACCTGTCCTGTTTTGCATTCTGACTCCTTTTGACCTCAAATGACCTATTTACAAGGTCAGATTTTTTGGGAGGTCTTTCTGTATCTCTTTACACAAAATAGATTAAAAAATTTATAAAAACCATTGACGCAATTATTTCCAAGTTTAACATTATTTTCCATCAACTACATATTTCAATGCAAAATACTGTTTTTCTGGAAATTAATTGAAATAAACCTGGCAACACATTCTCCTATTTTATCTAAAATATTCGTATGACTCTAGTAGCATTATGGCAAGCCACATATACATTTTATTATTGGATTAGCCATATTTAAATTGTGTTTCATGTGTTTTGTTTGTTGATATTTTGTTATATTTTTTGTATTTTTCATATTTTCCTGGCAACACAAAACCTATGTACGAAATTTACCCCAGTGTTTTTTTCGTGATTATTGTTGACAAACCTATTGACTATCAAATTAAAAAACCTCATTGATTTAAAAACACCACTTTGGAAGTTATAGGTACGTTTATGAGGTATACTTTTATAAAAAAATTATATTTTAAAAACATCCCTTTTTAAAATAATGGTATCAACCAAACTCCATTTTGTAATTAATTTTTTTTCTACATTAAATGGAACTCAATACATGTTGTTTACACTGCTATAAACAAAAACTGTATACTGTAAGTATTTTTGGTTAAAATAAGTATACAAGTTTGTACTTTTTCACTATAGAAAATCTGTGAAAAATGGCAAAAACATCAAAATTTGGATAATTGACCGTTGTCATGGCAACGGAGGCTAAAAATTGAAATGAATGTTGTAGATATGCTTTTTATTGAAATGTCTATTCATGGTAAAAATTTGAGAGAAATCCATTTTTTTACATCTGCCACCAAATCTTTGATTTTTACAGACAATGGCTCTTAATTGTTTATGTTTCCTTGCATAGGCTTGTCTAAAAGATTGTCTCTACAGACACACATTTCTTGAATGTGACTGTTACAATTCTCGATACACTTACGATTCTGAATCGCCAGTGTGCAAAGTTGGTGTGGAAGAGGAAGGTATCACAACTATTCTTTATTTTTGTGGCGTTGTTAAAAATGATGAGTAGGCTAGGCCTACAGTACCGGTAGGCCTACTGAATTTCAGCTGTTCTCTGCATTGTCAAATAATACAAATATGTCTAAATTTGACTAAATATAACGTACGATAGAACAAAAAACAAAACATCCTAGTCAGATACAGTTTATAATAACTTATTTACTTTCATTAATGTGTTTGTCTTTTGAATACGGTATTTATTTAGAGGAGTGCTTGCTTAATACTGAAACAATGATTGCAGAGGGTAACATCAGCTGTAACTGTGGGCCTGCATGCACGTAAGTCAGTGCTTTCAAATGTCACCAGCCCACTACCATCTTTTAAAACCTGAATAATAATGTATAAGTAGACCCTACATTAATTGCCGTATTTACCGTTCTTTTGCTATCCTTAGCTTACCAAATCACATAATCTGAATTTCCTTACGTTCCGTCATATGGAAACAAAGCATTAGAGGAACCAATGCTCGGCTAGTGATCTGGAGGTCGTTGGTGGTTCGACTTTGACTTAAATATTCTCATAATGTACTTAGTATAAACATGGAGGAAAAAATAATTTATTTTTTCCTCCATGGTCAGAGTAGGGCAACCATTTTTACCAATTATAATTATATTTTAAGTATAGGCCTATAGTAATAATTTCTTGTTTACGTTGGTTGTCCACAGAGAGGTATCTTACAGTACGAGCGTATTTTCATCGGCATGGCCGGGTTCAGAGTATTTGGTGAGATTTTCAATCACTTTTTCTAATAAAATACAAACTTTTTATTTATAAAATCAATGTGATATGTGATAATTTTAGAGTATTTTGAACTTGTCAGATACAGTTGTTACTTAAATTTCTTTTTCACACATTATTTTCACAGCCTAAAATCGTAGACAAACTTCTGAACACACCAGCAATTAGTGTAGAAGGCAACGATACCGAGAAATTCATTTAGTAAATATACCAATACTTATTTAACATTTTTTTCTTCTTCATATTTTCAGCGTTGTTTATATTTTGTTTGTTCTTTTTTATTCTCATTTGTATTCATTTTGTTTTTGTCTGTGATACCAGTGCTGTGACAAATATAATAAACAAATAAATGTTGTCAGCATTCATGTATAATATCTAGCTAGTAGGCTAATATGATATGTACGTTATAGGTACAAATATGGTCCTATACCGCACAAATAGTATACTAAAATATATCCATTTTATTTATTCAATTACCATTTATTTTCTAGTGAAAACTTTGCAAAATTGAACGTTTATTATGAAAATCTGCAATACGACTCAATCGAACAAGTAGCAACGTACACAGTAAGTTATAATATATATTAAAATCAGCTATGAACACATAGTACATTCTGAAATGCACGATATCGTACGTGTATTTCATTATTTTGACATTAATATCATCCGACATTATAATATATTACTGTTGTTATGAATTAGGAACCAGTTGATGAAATAAAAAAAACACACAAAAACATTAATTAATGTTAATTATTTCACATCGATTATATAATAATAATAATAATAACGCAAAATGCAGGGCGCCTCTAAGAGCGCTGAACGAATAACAAAAGTAACACTAATTAATTAATGTTAAAAATGCAAATTAAAAAGGTGGCATTTGAGGAGTTGTTTGAATGTGGCGATTGATTCGGCATTCATGATTGAGTTTGGAAGTGCGTTCCAAAGAGCATGCAGCAGCTGACTAGGAAAAGGCGCGTTGTCCATAACATTTTGTTTACGGCTTTGAGGTACGTATTTAGGCCTTGTAAGGAGAAATGATTATATAACAGCTATTGTTATTTTCTTTTTCTAAAGTTGCTATCACTTGTAAGTAATGTTGGAGGACACTTGGGTCTTTGGATTGGTATGTCGGCTTTAACGTTGATGGAATTTCTAGAGTGCATGTACGACGTGTTATACGTACTGATGTTCCGGCGAAAAAACGCGACACAGAACGTTAGCCAATCGGCTAATGGAGCTGAAAACCATTCCAGTGCGACCTTCAAGAACGATGCATTTTCACAATAGTAGCAATGATTTATTAGGTGATTTTGTAAAATTGATTTCAAAAAGATGAATTTAATATTAATGTTCAGTACTATTTGTAAGAAGCATTAGGCATTATGCAGTGAATGTAACATGTCTTGACAGGAGATTTTGTTGTAATGTATTTCGATAGGAATAACGTTCTGCGCATATTGACATCTCCTAAAAATAGGTTAAATTTTGACTCAAAATGGATAATACGTATACGATTGATAGATATACTCCTCGCTCACTCAGTAAGGTGGGGGGGGGGGTGGAGGGGGCGCATTTTGTTGGTGACAAAGCACCACTTAATACTACTGTATAATTATATTAGCCACCATTGGTATCTGAACTTTCTCATTAACATTATAACACGTGTTTCCAAAAAGGAAATACGTCTGCACAAAGTTGAGAATGTATCGGCGTATCGTTTATAAAGCCAACCTAACTAAGTTACTAAGTGCAGGCCTATACAGAAATAATTAATAAATAAGGTATGATTTTGTGTCGAAGTACCCGTTAGGCTTATTGTACGTAATCAAATACGTAGGCATATGATTTTTAAAAAACAGGTTACAATGTAACTTGAAAGAAGTTGGGGAAAAGGAAATGTAAGAAATCTAAATGAATAAAATAAAACTGGATAGATAAAAAAGCGGTAAAATGATGATGTAAAACTAAACAACAAAAAACTAGGTGTAAGATAAAAACAAAATGATGTAGCCTATACATATGGATAGATGTCATACTTTCTAAAATGTAAACATATTCATTATTTTGTTATAGGATTATGAAATGTTATCTAGTATCGGCTAGTTTTCAATTAAAAAATTGAATTGTGACGTCATTAATGTAATATTATTTCATGACGACTTTCTCCGGAAACAATACTTATAATTCAATGAACAGTATTAACTGAAAATAGTACTGCATTAATTAAACGAAATCAATATTAAAGATGTCTCATTTTGATCAAAGAGCGTAACTAATGTAAAATAAACATTCAAATTGTATTTAAGAATATAAATACGTCAAGAATTATTAGCTTCACTGTTGCAGTTTGTGGGGCAAATTAAAGTATAGTTTGGAATAGTTCTAATCAGTAGAAATCTAAATATATACTTATATATGTGGTGTTTTTATGTAAATGATTGTGTAATAAATAATTTACCATTTTTCGGTAAATGAATGTAGTAACAATAATAATTGTTCTCTTGTATATAATTTCCAATAATGAATAATAAATTCAGTTTGGAGTGCATGATAACCAGCAGATCCGATTAATAAATCCTAACTAATTATAATGTTAAATGATGTATCTTCTACCTGCTGATTTAAGAATAAAAACGTTTTGTTTCTCAAAGTTCAATCTAGGTTTTCACACGCATACATTTCTGCCGCATTTCACGCACATCTTTAACCTTTCCATTCAAACAAACTGCTGATTTCTTTAACATTTATGTTGCGCGGAACTCGAAACCGCCACAATGACGAAGAGTACAAATCTAGTGTTTTTAAAATTGTTTAAGCCCAAAGACATTCCATTATTCTATTTTGTCTCTCTTCTGCTATCTGTTACAGCATTAATGAGTTTTTTAAACCTCTCCCAAGTTTGTTTTTAATTTTTATTTTTTCATTTCAGTCCACCAACAGTAAGTCGGCGTTTCAATTTCTGTTGGGAAGGATTATACGTATGAAAGGCCATATGTGCCTAAATATTCATCTTTATCTTACTATAAATAAAAACAGTCTAGAACCTAGGCTGTGAGTTGTTGTTGTAAGTGAAAATGTGTTGTTAGAATAAAGAATAACACCAAATTATTCTTCTTATTCGTATTATATTTCAAATAACTGCAATAAACATAAAAAACAAGTAACAGTACGAAAATTATCACTTTTTAAAGTGTTTCTATATCGTAATAATATTTACATAAATAACTTATGCACATTTCTAATTATCATCACTGAGGATACAAAGTTTACAAAGAACAGGGATCAATTTTGTTTGTAACTAAAAGGTTAGATGTAAAACTACCTTACATTTCATATATTATATTTGCAGACGTCCTAACTTGGAAAAATCAAATATTGGGAGGTTTTACGTAATCATGTTCAAACTATAGAGGGCGCTATCATATTTAAGACAATACATACAACTATAGAGGGCGCTATTAAAGTTATTGTTATTTATAATACGTGCAAAAGGCGGAAAATACGATGTCAACTCATTGCACTTATTAAACAATACATTGATTAAAAACATCTTGTGGACTGCTTATTTAGCATATGGAGTAGCAATAGGAATTAGAAATATCGGGAGAACTCCCTCCATTATCGGAAGATTTGGGAGGTCTGTCTAATCAGTTTAGATCGGTTCAGACACATTGAATAATTAATAATAAGCACCTCCATCGTATTATACAAATTTGACTATATGACGTTCACCCTCAAATAATAATAGGCCCTACTATTAATTGTGTTTTTATTGAATAGGATATTTTAATTGTTAACTTCAAAACTACAAATGGCCTATTCAAAGTATGCTTTTATTTTATTTTTCCTTTTTCTAATGTATTTTTCACAGATATAATATTTTACATTTAGACTGGTGCGGTGATCGGACAAGTAAACCCTCATTATAAACTCATATACAAAACTTTAATAATTAGGAATTTTCATAATACATTCAATTATCTACTATTTTCGATGAGAATTACGTTTTGTTTTAAAAACTCAAAGTTCACTACCACTAAAGCTCTGTCTACACTATCAAACTAGTTTGACAAAAAAGCATGATGTGCCCAAATAATAAGGTAGTGATATTCCAACATATGGTAGTAATATGACATCACCGTGTCCATGGGCACATCACATTTTGCCACATAAAGTTTGATAGTGTACAGCCCTATAACACTTTTGAATTATTCAAGCAAAACACATACACTAAAAATATAGATATTGCCACAGAGGAATCATTTTAAACTAATTTACTCATGTCAAATGTTACCGGACCTGGGTGTTTAAATATGAGTAATATTATTTTTCTATGATATACTTAGATAATTTTAAGTCGACAATGAAGACATTTGGAATATTTTACACACATAATATATTGTAACTTTAATCTACAAACAAGAAACATTGTTGAAAAGGATTTAGTAACGACCTATGACGTCATAGAGATGTACTGTACGTCATTTTTGTCAAGTTGTCTGATCAAATTATTTGGTCGATTCTCTCAGACATTTGCATTTCAACCTTTTTTGGGTGAATTTTCTTTAATTTACAGAGCCTTGGACATTTTCTTTTCTCCATGCTTGGACAAATGACACTACATAATAAGTCATATCCTAAATCAAAACCTCTATATTCTCTACTATAATATTAGGCAAACCCTTAAATAGGCAAACCCTTAAATAGGCACACCCTTAATAGGAAAACCCTTAAATAGGCACACCCTTAAATAGGCAAACTGTTTGGTCCCAAATTGTAGGCACTATACAGTAATTAACGTAACCGTAAGTTAGGCTATATACATAATCGGTATCAGATAATAGTTGCAGTGATAAGCCATCAAAATCAGCAGTGTATACCCACAAAAATAACTAATTAATAACAATTGTGTAAATCGTAAAAAAAAAAAATTAAAATAAATATTCATCTTGTATATTTGTGCAACACTGAGTGCAAAATGCGACAGAGTGTCAAGGTTAGGATAAAGATACTGCAGTAACTATAACAAAATACTGCAGCAATTAAAAAATTAAAATTGGATATTCCCTACATGTACTTTACTTGCTTAAACAGGTTTATGGTGTAACTGTAACAAAGTACCTATTACTGCAGTACCTATACAAAATACTGAAGCAATTACAAAACATTAAATATGCATTTGATTGACCAGCTTTCCCATGCTGTTATATGAATTTGGTGGGTTCATTTTCTAGGCAATAAGCCATATATAAAATATATTTGTTTCATGGCCAGTTAATTAAGGCTTGTTAACCTCATATAACCTAGTTTCAGGATTTAACAACAATGTATATTTGATTTGCAAATTCTTTCTTTGCACAATTCTAAAATGCAAACAAATAGTTAAGTTGATAAGTTAAGTAAGTAAGAGTAACCCATAACTTTACAATATGTTTGTTGAAAGTTGTAATGGAACTTTAGTACACATTGTGCTTTATTAGTGAAAAGTACACATGGTGAAACCACACAATTACATATCATAGTGAAATAACATGGCTTGGTAAAATCACACGATGAATCCACATATGGATATCATGGTGAATATGGTAAAATTGAATCATTATGCAACCAAACGGTGAAATCACATAATGAAATCATGTCATAAACTCACAAAAATGTAATGTGGTTAAACTACATATGGAATAACATGGTTAAATAACATGGTATGGTGAAATCATGTGGTAAAATCACATGATATGGTGAAATCATGTGGTAAAATCACATGATATGGTGAAATTATGTGGTGAAATAACAGTGAAATCATGTGGTAAACTCACACAGTTAAATCACATAATGATAGGGTAAAATCACATGGTAAAATCACATGATAGGTGAAATCATGTGGTAAAATCACATGGTTAAATCACATAATGATATGGTGAAATCATGTGGTGAAATCACATGGTTAAATCACATAATGATATGGTGAAAACATGTGGTAAAATCACATGATGAATGAAATCACGTGGTAATATCACATAGTGAAATCATGTGGTAAAATCACATGATGAATGAAATCATGTGGTGAAATAATTCAGAAAACAAACTACTCTAGGGCATAAAATATTGATATAATTCACAATTCATACATGAAAATATGTACTGGACATAATAAAATCATTGAGGAATTTTGATCGAATGTATCACCCAGTATTGAAATAATACTAATTTAACACTAAGTACAGTACACAATCTTTATACAGTATGTTTATATGTTACCTATTGCAAAGAAAAACCACTATAGAGCTCACCACATAACGATATCATTTGGCTTGTTTAAATGTTCCACCAAACTACAGTACATGTGCATAATTTCCTAAAATTCTATACATTAAATGATGTATAGTTAGAATGTAAATATAGAAAATTGTTTTTCCTAGCAGCAGTTGGCTCCGCTCAA
Source organism: Antedon mediterranea (assembly GCF_964355755.1). NCBI lineage: Eukaryota > Metazoa > Echinodermata > Crinoidea > Comatulida > Antedonidae > Antedon > Antedon mediterranea. The sequence goes on from NC_092678.1 coordinate 16,608,749, forward strand.
GAAAACTTCCGTTATATCCTTATAAGCTGATAGCAACATCGTGGACTAGTGCTAAAGGTCTGTCTGCACTTTATGTGACAAAAAATGTGATGTGCCCATGTGTGAAAATAGCGACCTTTCATGTTTTCACGATGTGCCCCAGCTGTTGAGTTTAAAAGTCATTCTGCACATGCTATGATACATACAGTATAACCATGCACAGAATGAAAGTAAAGCTTAGTTCCTACTAGAACGCAACACAAGGACAACACAAGCGAGTTGACCAATCACACGTGACTGTTCGAATAATTCATCGCATGAGATTGGTCAAATCACTTTGCATTGCATTACGTTCTTGCGTTACGTTCTAATTGGAACCAAGCTTAAGACTGACTCAATAGCCAAGTGATGAAAACAAAAGGTCGCCAATACTGCAACTACACCACACATACATTGGATTAATATACAATTTGTTTTTGGTCAACTTCCTGCCACTGCTTGAGTTAAGCTTGGTTCCAACTGGGACGCAACACAAGGACTAAGCGTGTTGCAAGTAATTTGACCAATCACGACATGATGGATCATCAGAACGGTTGCTTGCGATTGGTCAACTTCCTTGCGTTGAGCCAACATCGCTGCATTGTGTTCAAGTGAGAAACGCGCTTTAAAATGAAATCATAATGGCTAGCTAACTTTTTTTTTAACAACCACATAGTACAGTATACTATTGATAGTATGGGATGTGATATGGTGTATTTTATGTTAATTTCATATAGGCAACTAGTATAATGTACGTTCTTTCATAAAAATACAATTGACTTAAATCAATTAACTTTTAAGTGATGCAAAATGAGCAGAACAATTCACCTTTCACGTATTCAATGAACATTTATTTTCTACCTAATATTTTAACAGTAATAATTAAATATTTTCTATGTAAATTTTAATTATTCAATAGATAAGGATATAAAATAATAAAAGAACCATGCGAGATCCATTTCGTTTCAATCCTCCTTGCGCCTGATTGGTAGCAGTAATCGTTCAAAGACTTGTTATAATATATACAATGTTCTTCTGTACAGTTTCAGTATATCAAGACGGTGATTTCGTTTCCGCTTAACATTTTGTGTTACAAACATAAACTTCATGGAATGACTACAACCTTTGACCCTTAATTCCCTCCAGTTTTTGAGTGGTTGATTAACCATTGCAATGTAATATCTAAAATCAAAAAGTTTTAGGATTAGTACATTAAAGAAATAGAAGTGTCTGAAATAACCCCCTTAAGCTCCATCTATTCTGACGAAATTTGCTAAATAAATGAGTTTTAAAATAATGTTTAAATGAGACAAAAGTGAAGAGAGGAAGCAATACAAGAAAAGGAGTGTCCACTGTAAGTCTTAGGCTGTGTTCAGACTTTAAACTCAATTACAATGTGTAACTTAAATGACTTTTGTAGCAATAACCCGACAAACTGTTCAGGCTAAAAAACAATTTACACATGTAAACTGAAAACATTTACCCAGCAAGGTCATATTTCATGAATCTTTTTACACTACTGTTTATTTGTTGCTTTTTGGGCTATCCTGGAAAGTCTTTTATAAATGTATTATTTGTAAATGTCCGTAATTTATGTAATATCACTTTGTATGTATTTTTTATGACGAGTTTCCAAATAAATTCAAATCAAATCATACTTGTTTGTGGTTAAAGATGTATTGTCCCCCCGAAAAATAATTATTACATTTTTTGTTGTTGAATAGGCCATTTTAATGTCACATAATAGTTATTTCTTCAACCAAAAATTGGATTAAAAAAATGTATTTACCTAAAAAAAAATGGAATTTAAAGCAAAAAAATGGTCAAATGGCAGCCAGCCAATGGAGTTTTGGTAGAATTTAACCATTTATTATGTTATTTTAAGTGAAAACATTATTTTTTTTTCGTTTTTTTTTCTTCGGAAGTAATTATCTTTGTTAAAACTACAAAATGGCATATTCGAGGTCTGATTTTAATAATCTTCATTTTTAATGCTTTTGGGGGACAATACATCTTTAATCAGCTTGGAGTTTGCAGGTGTAATTTAAAAATCCACATCATGAGTTGGGGTTTTTGAAACAGCTGGTTTATCTTAAAATTTACAACACATGCGACCATTACATATGTATATTTTCCGAAATAGGCTCTTAGTCTGGAAACAATGAAACAGAGGAGGGATAATATAATAATAATAATAAACTTACCAATATTTTCTTTGTTTTTACATGATATTGAGTAGCAACAGATTTCCCTGTCTTGGATTGCAGATAAATTCATTCTTTCAATCAGTTCTTTTTCATCCAAAGCCTCTGCTAAATCTTTCTTATTTCCGAGCACAAGAACCTAAAGAAATTAACACATAAATCAAACTATTTCATTGATTGCAAAGCATTTTTCAATTTCTGCACGTTATCATAATATGGCCATCTGAAATTGGATTGTCGTCTATTCACGTTGTGTAACCCATAGTCAGTTTGAAACTATGATTAACAGGTTTTGTACATCATAGCCAGTTTGTAACTATGCTGAACAGGTTGTGTAACCCGTAGTCAGCTTGTAACTATGGTTAACAGGTTGTGTAACCCATAGTCAGCTTGTAACTATGGTTAACAGATTGTGTAACCCATAGTCAGCTTGTAACTACAGTACAGAAAGAAAATACTGCAACTTTACCTACGAAGTAGCTTCGTAGATAGAACGTAGGCAACTTTGTTGGCTTCGTAGGTTCTATTGTTTGGCTTCGTAACCTCAATAAACAACTTTCAATGAACTGAATTCTGAACTTCGTAGGGAGTTCGTAACCTAAATAAACAACCCTAAGATGTTCTTAGTGAAGTAAGGTGTGAAATTAATGTGTTAAATTTAACTGGCGGAGGACAAAGTTGTAAATTAATAAAAAATAAATAATATTTTTTAATCGTAATCTTTTCCTTCGTGCGTGTTTACCTACTCAACAGCGAATATAAACATAAATTTCCCACGATGTATGACGTAGAGAGACACGATCCAACACAGGTGAACCGCAACGAACAAGCCAACTAATATAGTGAACGTCCAGTCCCATCCAGAAACGATGCCGAGAAAAAAAGATCGTAAACAATTCATTCTAAATATAGCATCAGGACGTTCAATCGGTCGCTCAAAAAGACTGCCGACAGAAGACCGTAATGAATACAGACCTAGTTTTTTTTGGTCACATGGCATGAAACGCGATACTCTCTCTGCTTACCGCAATCTCTCACACGTTTTTTTTTTACTCAGTACGAGCATGAGAGGGTGGCTACCGCCTGACGACGATAAAACAGTAATTAAGATCGTGTACCTGGATTTTGTGTCACATGACATGAAACATAATACTCTCTCTAAACTGCTCAGCTCACATGTTTTTTCCCCTCCAAATTCTGGTCGGGCCTTTTCCCGGGCCTTTTTCTTTATACATGTCGTAATCATTTTAAAAGGCCTATGTATGTTAAATCTTAATATGGAATATATATTTATTTTGCATATATTTTGTTGGTATCCTAGCCTAGTAGGTGTCGTTGTTTTTATAATTCGCTAACCCAACAAGGTAGGAATAAATAATTTATAGTGTAGGCCGCCGACTCTCTCTACGTGAGCTGAGGTCCACCGGCCCGATGTCGTTTCGTCGGCGGATTTCCGTCCAAATTAGGATAACCGATGCGTAGGGCGGCTACCAAAATTGACCTACTATCTTTAGGTAGGATTTTAATTAGCAAACAATACATTGTTTGTTTGCATTGTCCATGCTTCTACGAACCACCCTACGATCGAGGCGTAGCCTAGATTTCATAACAATACATCGTAGGCTAAGAACAATGCATCGTAGGCTACGAACAATACAGCGTAGGAGAGAACAATACATCGTAGGCTACGAACAATACATCGTAGGAGAGAACAATACATCGTAGGCTACAAATAATACATCGTAGGCTACAAACAATACATTGTAGGAGAGAACAATGACCTACGTTCTACCTACGATCTACCTACAAAAGCCTACGCGTAGATATGAAGCAGTAATTTCTTTCTGTACTGTATGCTTAACAGGTTGTGTAACCCATAGTTACTTGTAAACTAAGCTTAACAGGTTGTGTAACCCAGTTAGTTTTTAACTATGGTTAACAGGTTGTGTGACCCATAGCATGATTGATATACTCACAGGTATTCCTTGTAGCTGTGGTTTATCTAACAGATTGTGTAACTCGTTCCTTGCAGCTTCAAGCTTTTCATGATCAGCAGCATCTACCATATACCTACAAGTTCAATCATAATTTATTAACACATTGTTCTTAATATCTACCGACATACATTAGATGCAATTATGCTGGGCAGGGGAGGGGAGCAACAAAAACACAACCTTGAGATGTTAAATGTTGGTAAACTAACAGTAACAGGTGCAAAAAAGTGCGAGCAATGAAACAATTTACTGATGGCCCTTGGTAAAATTTGGCATTTTTCATGTGTTGGGTGCATGAAATCGAAAACAAAAGACTGTCCTACTGCTTGCAGTACAACAGACACTTACACAATACAATTAACACCTCTGCAGTAACGTTCCCACATACTCCTGAACCGTGGCTGTCCTCCTATGTCCCATAACTGAGAGTAAAAACAAAAAAATGATTAATTAAATATGACATGATAGTTCATTGCTTGAAACGTAAGGTAAAATAAAAGTTATATATGAACTATCCTATTATTATGCCAATAGAAGTAAGAAGAAAATGTTTTCACTAAAAAAAAATTCATTTGTATGTACTGTAATAAGTAGAAAGTTAGAAAACAAGATTGGAAATGTCAGAAACAGAAATAAAGTAATTCAAAATGCCGACTTTTTTTTCGTCTAAATTTGTTTCATTACTTCATTTCTCTAGCCGTTGGTCACGGTTCACTGCATAAGCCGGCCAAACGTTATAGCTGCTCCTGAACTTAACAGTACCTTGAGTTGTAACCACGTTCGTGCCCGGCCAAGGGACAGCCACCTAATGCCCGGCCCAGGGACAGCCACCTAACTTTGGGAAATGCTTACTCTGTATCGTTTGCTGCCTCAGACCAAACCGTGTGTAAATGCGGTCTAAAACAAGCTGTAGTAATAACCTACTGTACAGGGAGGTTTCGCAATCTTACGAATACGATAACGACAACGGATACGTCACGCACACGTATTCGTTTTTCGTAAGCCAGTAAAAATCTGTTTCGCATGGCAACGATATATTGAGGGCGCCGTCCAAAATATGACTGCGGTACATTTGAGCGAAGCGCAGGTACGTGTTGCTTGGTGCTTGGCTGCCTAGGCCTAGCGTAACATCAAAAGCGAGTGAAGACTTTAAAAACTGCTATTTATCAAAATTGACCTGGCATTTTAGTAAATTACTTTAGTAAATTACTTTCAATAAAGGTATAATTATATTATAGTCATGAATCATTCCTGATTCAAATGCAAAATGTGCAAAATAGATCAAAAACTATACTCGTTTTGTAGTTACGAATATGACTGGTGATATTCGTCAACACGAATACGCTTTACGAATACGAAATGGGGATCAGCTCCAAAGTTTCACAAATGTGTGACGTATCCGTTTTCGTATTCGTAAGGTTGCGAAACCTCCCTATTATGTCAATAACTACTAAAATACAAATTTGTTCTCATGCATTTTTCCTTTCATCCATATGGTAGATTAACAAGGGCATTGATTATACATAATTACTGTAGCTAGGTTACTCAGTATGAAAAAATACTAATAAAACAGTCAGATAGAAGATGGAATACTGTATGATGGACCTGTAAATCAAACTGCTAGTAGTAGGTATTATACATAAAAAACATTATGCCAGATATGGGTTGCATAATTAAATAATGCATGTGTTGTAATGTATAAGTTATCATCTGATGGCAAATATGTTGCTGAAAAGGTTTTTTTTCCCCAAGGCCATAAAATCTAGCCAATCTGAAAGTAACAACTTCATTGCTACAGTACATGCTGTAACTATGAATAAATATCACAAATTATTGCATAAAAAGTTATTGTTGGTAATGTAATGAAAGGCAAGGAAGTCATAGGTCAAAGTTCAACATAAAGACAATGCATAAAGTATGTAGCACATGATTATTCTGTAGTCAGGCCCTACAGTATCCAAAGTATATACATTTTAAGTTATGAAATTTAACTACAGTACCTGGAACATGCTAAGAACCGAGTCGTAAAGTCTATCAACTTATTTACCTAATGTAATACATGTATGTTTATAACTTGTATACTTTTTTTCTCTTATTGTATTTGTTGGTATGTTTTGTTGGTAATAAACATAATTTTGTTATGGTTTTTTTTTTGGTGTTTGTCTTTTTTTTTTGGTAGTTTTAGGGATGATTTATTGTTAATGTTAGAAAATGTTTTATTTGTGTTTTCTCTTGGTACTTTCTTTTTTTACTTTCTGAAATTATAATTAAGTTAAACCTTACCTTTATGGTAACATGACCCTTTGTGACCTTGCGCATGTTGAATCCGACAGTCGGTATCATATCTTCACAAAAATTACCAGACTACAAAATAAAAGATTTTGTTTTAATTGTAAAGTCAAAGTTCATAAAAATAACTTTCTTAGGTGGAAATTATTTATGGACGCGTAGTATAATAAAAAAGAGAAAAACATTTTGATGGTGAATTCAGGACAACCAAATTAATCCTAAATAAAAAAAGAATTATAGTTTCCATTGGTTGTAATGTTGATGCATTGTGACAAATATAATAATATACTGTAAGTTAAATTTACCACTAAAGCGTGTTAATATCATGCACATGACATCATTTTTAAAACCATACCAGGCGATATTGCCCCGGGGGTGTTTGTGTACAACAAAACGGGGAGGTGCAGCAGCCACTTCGAGGCATGAGGCACTTGCGCTACCCGTTTTACGGAAACCTTAATAAACTGCCAAGTTGAATATTTAAGAGTGTTTATCAGTACTCACTCAGTACAGTGAATGGAATATCATTTTTATTTCTCTCATTCAATAATATGAATAGGCCTACTTATAAATTATCATAACAAAATAAAATGTGGTTTATATGACAATAAAACATCATTCAATTAATTATTGAATTGGAAAAAAGTTTGTAAATGTTTCACTGAATGAGAATGTATTGCTACAAAATAGCAGATGGCCAGGCCCCGTGTGTCCAGGAACCATAAACTATTGTGGAAGCACGAAAATCCGATTCGGCGGTTGGTATTGCCTTTTGACCCTGAAACTGTATGTATAGCCATAGGCCTACTAGGCTAGGCTAGCTACTACTAGGGCCTAGGCCTCTAGGCCTAGGCCTAGACTAGAGAGAGGCTAGCCTAGCATACGTGCATGTCTTACCGCAATTACGTTCACGAAAGTCGTTTTCCCTGAATACTGAAGACCAACAAGCGTCAATTCCATCTCTTCTTTCCAAAATAGACTTTTTAACCAGTCCAAAATTCCTCTAAAAAACGACAGCATTTTGAAAGATGTTCGTTTATTGCACCCTAAAGAAAATTAATCGACGAGCAACGATAGAGCACTCAGAGCAGCAGCCTTGTGTGTAAAGCTGCTGGATATAAAGAAACAACAAAAAATGCACTTCCTGTTTCAACGCGACATTCGTCATGTGATGATGAGGTCTCCTCGTAGCCTAGCCAAATACAAGAAATTCTCTATTGATAAACGGATTTTAAATTATCTAGATATTACACTGTTTGTTGATCATTAAATTATAAAGACGAGAATTTTAAAATTTTATTTTGTATGATCTACCATTTTAAAGTTTTTTAATGGATATTTTCATTTTCATTAGATGTAATATTTACTGATTCCTCTGTCATAAATGTCACATGTTTTGCATTAAAAACCACTTGTCTTTTGTAGACTGGAGGTAGCACTAGCACTAGCACTAGCAGCACTAGTTTTGGTAGTGTTTGATGAACATGTATTCCTTATTAAACTCACTTTTGTTGGTAATTTGTCTGTGTTGCTTTACAGCAGTAAATGCAGATACACCAGCAGATTGTAAATTTGATGATTTAGTAGGAGTTTGGAAGTTTTCTGTCGGCGAAGGCGGTCATGATAATACTTTGAATTGTTCAGATCCAGGTCGGTAAACACTGTGTGTCATGTGGAGGTGGTCATGTGTGTGTGCGCACTGTTGTCTATTGATAAAAATAGAAATGAAGGAGGTTGGGTGGGGATGGGGATGGGGTGGGGTGGGGGTTAGGGTTTTGGTTGGGGTGGGGGTGGCGATGGGGTTGCGGGTGGGGATGGGGTTGGGGTGGGGGTGGGGGGACGGTTTGGGCTGTTGTCTATTGATATAAAAATAGGAATGAAGGAGGATGGCTGGTGGTGTTATTAGGCCTAAAAAAAAAAATTGTTTGTTTGCTGTCAAGTTTTTTTTTTTTGGTAGGGGGGCGGGTGGAAAAAAGTTTTTTTTTTTTTTTTTTTTTTAATGTTAATTTCTCTGTTAATTGTACGCGAATTTGAGAGTAACAAAACACACTGAATAAAACAACGAGCTCAAACATCTATTCATAATTTGTTTCACACTTTAATTCTGTTTTGGGCGCGTTAGGCCCCGTGTCTAAACTAGCCTAGGCCTGGCCTACTACTAGTACTACACAGTAGGTCGTTGTTAGCAGGCCTAATTAAATATTTTAATTTTTAGAAGTTAGTGTACCGTATATTTCAGTGTATAAGTCGCACCTGTGTATAATAAGACGCACCCGACCCCTAACTGAGAGTAAAATATCGGTATTTTGTATATCGTCGATGTATAAGACGGCCGCGCCCAGCCTCAACAAGAAGGGAAGTCCCCCATTCCGTCAGTTCTTTCTAACTTGTTATGAATGAGTTTCGCACGCCGCAACATCGAGTGACCGCACGCGTGTGTGGGCTAGCCTCGCTCTCGATCCTTTTATCGAGAGGCGCACGTTTTCACGGACTGACAATCGTATTCGATTAGTATCTATGTATCCTAGAAGTGTGTACGCTAGGTCTATGCTATAATCAACTGGAGAATAATAACTAGTCGAATACTGTGTACACAATGTGGTTGCCAAGAAGGGCTCGCTCGCGCTGGGGGTACGACGGTCGTGCGTATAACTATAATACTATTCCAATCGTAAACGTCGTTTTCAAATGAAATTTTATCGGAGCGCCTAAAACAGCTCCATAATGAACAAATCTTTTCATCATATTTAGTATAAAATCACGCTAAAATGCCTTGAAAACTAGCAGGTTGCTGTTACGCTAGTATACTGTAGCTAGGCTAGGCCTACTCTTTAGACTTTAGTAATACTAAATAGGCCTACTAGCCTAGCTAGGCTAGGCCTTACCTTAAAAAGCCCAGGCCTTACCTTAAAAAGCCCAGGCCTAGCCAACGAGGTGGCGATCTGTGTTTTGAGGCATTTATGTTCGGTGTATAAGACGCACCCTTAATTTAGAGGTTAAATTTGCGTGTCAAAAGTGCGATTATACACCGAAATATACGCTACGTTATTATTTTTATTGTTTCATCCTCGCACACTCGATTTTTACACCTTTTCGGCCAAAATAAATCATTAAAAAAACTTTTTTTTTAAAGCGCCCTCAACGTAAAAAAAAAACTTTTTCTTATTTCCGCCCCAAATTTTTGGCGAAATTAGGGGCGGCGGATGACAGCAAACAAACTATTTTTTTTTTTTGGCCTTATAATATCTTTTATTTTTAACATTCTATAAATATATGACTTAAAAAAAATGCACATACACCGTTGTTGACTAGTACTTGTCTAGGCCTACTGACGAGGCCTAGGATACGATAATAACCATTGTTTACACTGATTATTATAATAAATGCTATTCTTCAGTATTTCTATTTACCAGGGAAGGTGAAATTATTTGTTTTTATCTTCTCAACTTTTTAGGAAAATCTGTAAAAGAGGTGTCCATAGAGCTGCTCTTTCCGGATGTCGCAATTGACCTCGACTATGGTCACCAAGGCCACTGGACCATGATCTACAACCAAGGCTTTGAAGTGACTATCAACAACAAGAAATACTTTGCTTTTTCAAAATATGAGAAAGTTTCTGGCAAAATACAAAGCGTATGTAATGAGACGTTGCCAGGCTGGGTTCATAATGTTGATGGCAAGGACTGGGCATGCTATACTGGCATGAAAGCAGCACCGCCCTCAGTTGTTAGGTATGCTCCTGTCAGAATTTTTAAATTATCTTTAATGGTAACATTGCCCTCAGTTAAGTATGTTCCAATCTACACAGAGCTATGGAATGCCATCACCGCCAAGAATACAATTACAAACATACAATATATTCGTGGAAATATACAACGTACACGCAGAAACCTACAACGTACTCGCAGAAATATACAACGTACACGCAGAAATGTACAACATACTCGCAGAAATGCACAACGTACTCGCAGAAACATACAACATACTTGAAGAAAAGGACAACAAAAAGACATTCACAAAAACGTACAACGTGTTCGCTGAAACAGACAAAAACAAAAACGTACAACGAAGTCGCAACAATGAATGTGCAGTAAAATAACCATGGAATCATCCATTATATAAAGGGTATGGACATTTAGGATGACATCAAGCATTTCAAAGATAAAGATAATGCGGGTTTTTTTTATTTATCATTTTTCTTATTTGCAAGATTATCACTTCTGCAAAATGGGCCACATCCATGTTTTTTATCAGAATCATAAATCGACCGTATAAAAGTAAATATTTGCATTTTTCCTACCGTTGTTGGGGTCAGCTGAGTGGTCTTGGCCACGCAATAAATTTACCGCTATGGCCACCATTTTTTTTTTTTTTAAGAAGAAAAGGACAAGAAAATTGTGCAGCACGTGTTGCGAAACTACGCACGTGCACGTACGTAAATAAAACTAGTGAGACAGTAAATAGTTTGGATATTATACGTTTGTGGAACCAACCATGAGGAAGGTGCATCTATATAATAAAGAGAAAAAAACCTCGTTATCTTTATCTTTGAAATGCTTGATTGAATATTATACTACAGTATTTTCATCAGTAATGTCCATACCCTTTATATAATGGACGATTCCATGGTTATTTCGTTGATATTGTACGTTTTTGTGTTTGTCTGTTTCAGCGAACACGTACGTTTTTGTGAATGTCTTTTTGTTGTTCTTTTCTTCAAGTACGTTGTACATTTCTGCGATTGTTGTACCTTTCTGCGAGTACGTTGTATATTTCCACGAATATATTGTATGTTTGTAATTGTATTTTTGGCGGTGATTGCCTTCCATACAGAGCCATTATGTTATGGCTCTGAATATACAAAGGCAACACCGCCCTCAGTTAGGTACATTACGTCATTATATTCCATATTTGCCCATTTGAGATTATCATCACTAAATTGCTAACTATTAAAACAATGATTTCTTTTTTATTCTAGTCAGAAAACCAGACTTTATAGAAACAATCCTGAGTTTGTAGAGAAGATAAATTCAGTGCAGTCTTCGTGGAAGGCGGCGGCATACCCACAACATGAGACATATACTCTTCAAGAAATGGTGAGACGTGCTGGAGGAACATCTTCAAAGTCTTCAAGGAAGTTGGTCACATTCTTTACTTTTAACTAGTTATTACTGTATGACAATGTAAACATTTATGCCCAGAGAGGTATCTTTTATACAGTTTAGTAGAGTTAGAATATTTTATAATACAAGTAGATTCTTGTCATTTGATCAATGATTGGAAGATTGTGGGTCACATGATATTAAATAATTACTGTACTGTATTTGTTTGTTCGTTTGTTTTAATCTTTATACTGGGTGACCTCTTCAGTCAAAGACTGATCTCCCAGAGGGCCCAGTTGGTGATCAGTGGCTGTGATGTACTAATACACCGGGGTAACCCCCTACTCGTCTCGAAAGATGTACTAGGTTCTTTAAAGTGCACACGAGCAAGTTGTGTACTTGTGTAGCAATCTTGATTACATCATCGAGAGTCTGAAATCGTTATAATATGCAATTGAGTAACTACAAAATTGTTTTGTGTGTTGACGATCACGTTCTATCAACCTGTAGATTACGCCGTCTACATTTACTCTACTAAACGTCCAAAATTGGAGCACTGCCTTTCCGAATGAGTTATGCCTTAGCCTAGCCTGTTCTTAACACTTTGACTGCCAGAGGTTTTTCCAGTTAGAAACTGCCACCGCCAGCGTTTTTAGCCCAATTCGATGTTTTTATTAAAGCTGATTGAAACCATGTATGTGATCTGATTTATATGTAATTTAGACTAAAATAATCATAAAGATTTTAGCTTTACAATGGTACCAAGAACGATTTTTAAATCGCAATATGTAAATCGTAATAGTAAAATGAAAGTAACCCACTTTTTGAATTTTTCGTAGTTTCGCGCAAGAAAGTCGAGATATTCGCGATTTTGTGCAAGACATCACAATATGAAAATATCGCCCGGTGAGATCAACAAACAACGAAAAAGTTACTTACACGGCACCGATAGGCCTATAAAAACAAGTTATCACTATCGAAAAATGTATTACATTTATAAATCATAAATCTTACATCAATGTTTCGCCAAAATCCACATAGTAAAGACACCAGGCCTAGTTAACCAGGCCTAAAGTTGGTCCGGAACCGTTTTACGACTAGGGCTAGGCTAGCCTAGTACTACTAGCCTAGGCCTCCTAGGAGATAGTAAACTGATAATAACCATACCATTTCAAAACAAGTTTGTTGCATGAAACTCGGTAACTTTCAGTAAAACACCAAAACAATTAGGGTATACATACAATAATAAAATTAAAGACTCATATTGAAAATGACTCCATTATTTTTTATTCAGATAACAAACAAACATGTCAATCCACAAAAACCTTTGTAATGCTTCGGCGGCATAGCTAGCGCGCGACCGATACACAATGCGCCAAGCCATCGCTCTACGAGCTACTGTGATGCGCGGTGTTTGTTATTTCGACAGGTACCATTTTGACAGTCGTTCGTAACCAGATTAGTTACTTTCAAATTGTAAAATATTAACGGTCCAGACCGAATATAGTGTTCATATTTATAGTATATACAATAATTAACCTATCTACCGGATTTCGTAAAAAAACACAAAAAACGAAGATCTTCGTTTTTGGCAGTCAAGCGTTGTGTTTCCAAAAACGAAGCTCTTCGTGTTTGGCAGTCAAAGTGTTAAAAGCTTTTTCATTTATTTATTCGACACAATCGGCGCCATGACACGAGAGTGTCCGCAACCCCTAGCTGGTGTGTTTAAAACAAATAATGTATGTTTTATATTCATGAAATGAGGCAAATCTTTTAATACGGTGAAAGATTAAATGTTCTAACTGTATTCTCACCTCATTAAATTATTTACCCCATTCCACTCATAAACATTAATTATTGTAATAATGTATACTATTGACTGTTGCAGTTTACATGTAAAATCTTGCCATTCTGTACATGTAGAAATAACACTATGTGTGTTTGTTTTGTTTACACGCGTAAAATATGTGTACATATAATTGGTAAAATGTTAACACAAAATAACCTATAAAAATGCATGCCAAGTTTCATCAACCCTTGTGTATTTTCAGACGTTTGGCATCGGCAAAAGTAAAACCTGAAGTAGCAAAGATTGCTAGCCAGTTACCGATGGAGTTCGACTGGAGAAACATGGCTGGACAGAACTTTGTAACGCCTGTTCGCGACCAGGGTGGCTGTGGTAGCTGTTTTGCTTTTGCATCTATGGCTATGTTAGAAGCCCGATTGAAAATTGCAACTAATAACACCATAAATAAGGTGTTTTCACCTCAGGATGTAGTAGATTGCAGTGAATATGCCCAAGGTAAGATATCTTATTATTTTTATTTGTTTGAAATCTTACACAGACGTATAAGACAAAAATAGAAATATATCTATATATACATTTACAATACATTAGAATAAATTCTAAAGCACCTGTTGATAAACTGAAAATGTATTCATTTTGAAACGATAAAGATGAGGAAATCTGGGTGAATGAGAAAATGATATTCAAACTCAACAATTAACAACAATTAACAATTAAGAGGCTTTTTCAAAAGGTATAATTGTTCAAATGGAACAAAAATGTAAATATAAAATTGACGGGAGGAGATCAAAAAGTGAAAATGTACCTCTAAAAGCGGCCAATACCTAAATTTGAAAGAAGAGAACAGTATAAATTGTATCGGCAGACTGCTGCAAGCTTCTACGTTATTCTGTAGGTTCCCCCCCCCCCCCAACATATTTTCTACTAACCATGCTTGAAGAAGCATATATCCATTGTTTACTGCAGATGCCGATTGCCTAAGATTATTTTAGATAGCACCCTCTATAGTTTGATGTAGTTAAATTGTTTAAGGGCCCTCTCTGGCAATGCTTCCATAAATCGTTCAGATAGTTCACTTTTTCATCTTGTAACCTCTTGATGTCTGTAGAATGCTTTTATTACCGTATTCATGTTATATGGTATGCCACTATTGGAAAGAATCAGGACATTGTAATTGTTTGGAGTTTAGTTCTTTTATCAGTCACTACTATATTTAGTGTTAGCAAATTAACAAATGACCCTCGGCCCCCACATGATGTCTGGTTTCTTACTTGGCAAAATAGAATTTTGCTGAGCATATAGTTCTTGCTTTGTTTGTTTGTTCGCATTATAGCATCCTCATTTTTAGTTGCCTGGAAGCGACTCTATAGTTCACTATGTCGGTCAGTCTGTCTGTCGGTCCGGTATGTGTTTTATCGCTTTCTGACCTTATCTTGATATCAGTTTAATCTAGCTAAGTCAATTTTTCACAGTATATTATTCCTTATGGCCAGGAATCGATGTGGTTATGTTTTCACGGTGCGCAATAAAAAATTATGCGGTCTACGCACGATTTAACGAAATCACAATTGTAATCATATCTTCACAACCATGCATCACAATTAAATAAAATTTGGTACTCATAAATTTCAGGGCATAAATCATGATATGGTAATACAATTACGTGCGTAGCGCATGTAACGCATGCGTACGCGCGCTTAATATTTTCAAAATTTATTTTCGATGAAATAAGAGTACGTTTCAGGCAATTTTAAGCGTTTACAAAATTGCCATGAGTGCGCTGATTTTTGCGCGCGCACTGCACGTTAAATGTTATTGCGCACTCTTTTTGCCCGATTTCTGTTTTCTTGACTTACTTTTCAACTCGAAATTACGTTATACGAGCACGTCAAAAGTGACAGGCTACGCACGTGTAAATTAACAAAATATAACTGTTTTTAAACAAGTAATTTTCCCGGAAAATTGATATATTGGTTATGTCACAAAAGCTTATCTATCTTCAAGCTGAAATATTAAATAGCATGCCCTCTGTATTCTTTAACATAAGCCGAAAGTAGTGAGCCCTCTATCTCTCTATATTTTGCCAAGTACTTCACTCAGTTTCTGAGTGCTTTCATTTTGATATTTTGAAGGAACTACATATTCTTTATTGTAGGATGTGATGGAGGCTTTCCGTATTTGATAGCAGGGAAATACGCACAGGATTTTGGGGTTGTTGAGGAGTCCTGCACACCTTACCTTGGCAAAGATAGCTCATGTACCAAAAACAGCTGCAAGCGTTACTATGCTTCTGATTATTCGTACGTCGGAGGCTTCTACGGGGCTTGCAACGAGGCACTGATGCGTATCGCTCTTGTGAAGAATGGACCGCTGGCTGTGGGTTTTGAAGTTCTAGACGATTTCTTTCAATACAAAAGCGGGATATATCAGCACACGGGTTTACAAGACAAGTTCAACCCGTTTGAAGAAACAAACCATGCGGTGTTGGTTGTTGGTTATGGCACCGATGCAGCTTCTGGCTTGAAGTACTGGACAGTGAAGAACAGCTGGGGAGATGGATGGGGTGAAGATGGATACTTTAAGATCATACGAGGTGTTGATGAGGTTGGCATTGAAAGCATGGCATTAGATAGCTTCCCAATAATTCCATAATTTCTACCAATTTTTATAGTAATTCTATATTAAATTCGTTTAGTCATTTATTATTCCATAGTCTTACCATTTACTATGTTAAAAACATGCTTCTATTTTTCCCAACAGGATGAGGATAATTCTATTTGTTCTTTCATAAACATTATTTTTATAATAACCAATGATGCACCATTAGTATTAGTGAATTATATAATTATTAACGCAGTTTCTAATGACTACTATTATGATATGGCACAAATGTATGCGATGCAATGGTACATACATTTTCATGAGGTAAAATTATAACATGTTATCTTACTGAATGAAAATATTTGCTTCATTGCACGAATTCATATGAGCAAATCCCTAATTTTTTTTAAACATCTATAGGTTGCGCTAACCAAAATGAAGATAATTAAAAACTCTTGTTGCCGTTGGTTCAATGGAGTACATTTGAAATTGTGTTACCCACAATCCTCCAATTAAAAAAAATAGATCTACTTGGGTGTTATAGATTAGGGAAAGATGCCATCTAAAACTTTGTTAGCAATTCTGCTATAGTCCTTTATCTCCCTTGCTTAGTACAGTATTATGGCTAACACAATGGGAATTAACTCTACATATTGTTTATTATGTTTACTAATACTAATGGTTACTAACACCTATGTTTATAATACAATAGTATCAATAGGACTGTATTAAATACAGAATCTGTTGTGAATCGTAAATTCAAAATTGTTATAATTTATTTTCGTAATCTTTGTTTGATTTTCAGATATATAATTTTCTTTACAGTACTTAGATAATAATGTGTGATTGCAATAAAATAGTTTTTTTATATTATGCAGAAATAAAATATTTATACTGTATTGCAAAACTAGACTGATAAGATAGCGTTGTGTATTATTAAAACGAGGGAGAAGACCGCAAATGGCAACATATTTGTAATAATCGGCCATTTTAATGTTGCATAATAATTATATTACAATCGGTTCGATGTTATTTGTTTATAGTACAAATCGCGACTTAATTTAGAAATTAATTTGCTTCCTTTCTTCTTGTATTAAGTGTCCCTTTAAAATGATTTACCTCGATGGTTCCTCATGCTGATAACTGTGACGTCATCAGTTCTCTCTTCAATTCCATCTTGTTAAATCTACTGTAGGATTTTTTGTTTAATCTTAAAGTTCTTAGAAAGATACCGATGTCCGTGTCATGCATTGCTACTATTTCTCGAAATGGTCATTTTGTGGTGGTCTCTCCTGTTTCAACATTTTGGAAAATAAAAGATTGTTAGTCTCGTCGGTTTCAAGAGTGTAAAGTACTGCACCTGGCTATGCAAATAATTGACACTAAAAACTTTTTTTTAAATTTAAATAAATAATATTTGACACAGAACAAAAACAAAATCTTTAAATCTTTAAAATACACCATCCACAGTTGTAATTTTAGTGTCGATGTGGTGGGCGCGGTCGAGTACGGTAGGCCTACAAAGGTCACCGCCCTTACGCATTCAAAATCTGCAGAAAACGTCTCAATATTACCTGCTAAAATAATAAATCGGTTAGTCGGAAACGTTTTAGATAATGGTTGATGGACTATTTCTAGTGTCTACAAGATTGTTCAAGGAATTTTAATCCATCAGAAGTTCCCGTTTGATTATAAACTGTCATCACTTATTGACACGAATCCAAGATATTCTTAGAAATTGAATATGCTGTAATTGCGCGCGACCTTACAATGAAGATATTAATAATTGAGGGGTTAATATCGTCTGCTTATCGTTCATGGATGTGTATATAAATGCTTAATAATAATCATTTTCTGAGAAACATCTGCCACGTACATAAAACGTATATAAATAATGCATACATTTTGTATACGCCTTCAGAACTGCATCACTAACTACCTTGGATGTATTTGTCTTCTCACGGTCGGTATCAATCTTTTATTTAGGGTAAATTACATGGCTTGTGCATGCGCCTCGTAGTAAAACAGTACAACAGGAGAATTGGTAAAGCATGGACCTATACAATTATTCCATGGGTAAAGCAACACTACCGAATTGACCAATCACAAGCGACAGTTCGAATAATCCATCGCTTTTGATTGGTAAATTCGCTTGCGACGTTGATTGTGGCTTCATCAAACTATTTTATTTATTCAAACTCTCGTATATTGCATTCATAATGTATACGATTATTCCTTATTATAAATGCATATTTATCATAAATTATAGTAGTGCATGGCGTCATCCTACATAAGGATTACGTGTTGTGACTCAAACCATTATCCAACATATACAAGTTTTAGTACGACACGAAACCTGAAAATACCGTATCCTATAATATTCGCATTGTTACAAGCAGAAAACAAAGGAAGTCCATTCGTGCCACTAAATTATTATTGAATTACTATATCATCAAGTCTCTTTCTCCCACCCCCCCCCCCCCCCCCCCTCTCTCTCTCTCTCTCCTCGGGTGCCTTATCTACGGGCGTAGGCGATCATGGTCTGCCACAATTTTCTGCTTCTTGCTTTCTTTAAAAGGTCCACTCCTTGATTCGTTATTCCATTAACTTGCAACCACTCGATTAGGCTTGTCATCCACATTACATGTTTTCTACCCCTGCTCCTCTTTCCTTCAATCTTTCCGGTTATTGACTACAGGTTCATCAAGTAGTGGCATGAATAAGCTTTCGTAGAAACACATTAAAGAAACCTCAGTGTAGTAGTAAGCCATATCATTTTGGTCAAAATTTATTTTTAAAATCCATATAAAATTCAATAAAGTTTGGAAAGACTAATAGAAACAATGCATAATATAAAACGTATCCATAACTTACTTTATGATCAGCTCTAAAATAATAATAATAATAATAATAGTTCATTCTTATATAGCGCATATAAGCAAGCTCTCAATGCGCTGAACATTATTACCCCAGTCATTTCCTGATCAAACACCTATAGAAACATACTCCCACATAATAACAATAACAGGACAACTAGACATGTAACTCGTCACTTTGACGAGTTTGGTTATCCGCCGCGCAAGTGGTGCAACATTAACATTAAGGGGATAGGTTGAGGACAAAAGGAAGTGTTCACGTTGGCATTATGACCTGAACTGAAGAATATGATATGTTGTTATTGCTGAATTTTATTATTTAAATTCATATATAGTATACACAGTATAATCTGTATCCATATCACATACAGTGACATACATAGAATAGGTGAAATTACGGGACCCGCTATTTATTGCAATTTTTAACATGTTGACGGTTTTAAAATGAAACGCGAAGGTAGCAATTCCGAAAGGAAATTATCTCAGCAACAACGTATTAGCGTGTAGAAGAAATTTGAATACGTGAAATATTGATGCGTGCTCTTTTAAATGTAATGAATTATGACGCAAAAGATGAAAATACGACCTTTTTTTATTTAACTGGCCATATGATGACGTCACAACATCCGATTGGCAACATTTTTACATAATTTCATATCTACAATCCAATAGCTTCCAGAAAAAGTTTTAATCGTGATTATCACATTTTATTCTTACGAGCTATAACAGATTAAAATTTACTGTAAAGATGAAATTGATGCCACACGTGATTTAAATTTTTAGGCACGATGACGTCAAAAAAATTAAAATATTTTTCACTCATGCGAAAGATAGTTGATTGAACTAGACAATATCAAAATCGGGGTGAAAATGGAAAACGGATAAGTGGAGATGCGCTCTATTCAATGTGATGAGCTATGACAAAAGATACAAAAATCCTAAATTGTATATTCGCGTGGCCATACGATGACGTCACAATGTCCGGTTAGCCATATTAATACCTGATCTGATATCTACAACTCATCTACTTCCAGAATATGTCATCCACACAAATTTGACCGTCTAGTTTAGAAATTACGACTGTTTAAAAAAAGGCATATTTTAAACGAATTTTTTAACCTTTTCATAAAAAACGCGCGCAAATTGTCCAATTCGACGTGCTCGTATGACGTATCTTTAAGTCGAAATTGTTTAAAATTTGGAAAAATTACTAGAAAAGGCTGGAAAAACATAAATCACGCGAAAAAAATACGTTTTCAATGCTACGTGCGCACCGCACACGTAGAAATGTGCGCACGCGTGGGAATTTTTGACATGCTTAAAACGACATGAAACGCGTAGAAAGTTGATTATAAATTAATTTTGCGCATTTTGAAATTTTAAATGTGCGTGCGCGCGTAACTTTGTGTAAAACACGCAATTTTTTTTCAACAGAAAGTTAGCGCATGATATAAATTAAACTTTTGCAAAGTTTCACTTTAAAATGTTATTTGGTTTTCGATATATGTTAAATACGAGAAAATCGTTAAATCGCGCGTACGTCACGTTGCGCGATTGTAAACATCATGAAAAGCTTCGCTTGACGACGTTACATAAATGTCAAAATGTTAACATAGTTAACAAAATGTTATGTTTGCAAGTTTTAGAGAAAAGCGTTACACAAAAATCATACAGAAAGAAAGAAGATTAAGAAAAAGATGATGATGATTTCGTACAATCACAAGAGGTTATCCTGCAACTTCGTTGCGGATAACCAATTAAATACATAACATAGTAATAGAATTGATACAATTATCTAAATAATATTATACACTTTGCAGAATAGCTAAAAAACTACTAAATTAATAAGTTTAAAAGAATTAGGGCCTGATTTATAAATAATGTATATTCTTTGAAAACTGTATTTCTTAGCTCTCAATTAAGATTATCGGAAGTTCAATCCCAAGCCATCTTGTAGGCATATTACTTTTGAGTTCATACCCATCACAAAAACATATTTGTTAGGCCTATAACTTTTGAGTTCAAATTCAATCCCAAGCCCCTTGTAGGCCTATACCTGTTGAGTCCATATCCATTACAAAAACATAACTTGTTAGGCCTATAACTTATGAGTTCATATTCATCACAAAAAAACATTTGTTAGGCCTATAACTTTTGAGTTCATACCTATCACAAAAACATATTTGTTAGGCCTATAACTTTTGAGTTCAAATTCAATCCCAAGCCCCTTGTAGGCCTATAACTGTTGAGTCCATATCCATTACAAAAACATAATTTGTTAGGCCTATAACTTTTGAGTTCATATTCATCACAAAAAAAACATATTTATTAGGCCTATAACTGTTGAGTTCATATCCATCACAAACCAGCTTGTATGGCCTGTAACTTTTTAGTTCATATCCACTACAAACCAGCTTGTATGGCCTGTAACTTTTGAGTTCAGGTTCATTCAAACTGATCTTGTATACATAACGTATTGTTTCTCCAAAAAGCAACTAAACATGCGTGATTCATACCGCAATGGGCATGTAGAAAAATTAGGATAAATACACTTGTACTTTTTAAAAGCTTTCGTTACAATCATGATTTCCTAGAAAATATGTTAATTACTAATACACAAACATTTACTGTCTATTAAGCTTGGTTTCCACTAGAACGTAACGCAAGGACGTAAACGCAACGCAAGCGTTTTAACCAATGACAAGCGAAGTTATAGACAGTTAGCAATCACAAGCGAATAAGCCATCGCTTGTGATTGGTCAATTCACTTGCGTTGCGTTACGTCCCTGTGTTGCGTCGCTAGTGGGAACCACGCTTTATGGACCATGTCAAACATATCATACTGCAGTAACTGCGGTAACTATTATACATCTTTTCTATTATTTAACAAACCTTTGGTAACCAAACATACTGTTGATTATAATGCCTCCTAAACTTATAAATTAAAAATAACTAATCACACGTTTGTGTTTTACTGCAGTAACTGCAGTAGGATAATGCTTGATCCCTTACGGCCGGCAGTTAATTTTCAACATACATATATTCTGGGTATTAGTGTAAACAAACTTAATTTAATCAATAATATATTAAAGAATTAATAATGTACCCGTCTCAAACGTATAGAAAAAGGTAGTACATTTAAAATAATGGTTTTAATTCAACACAACTCGTCTGCAAAGCTATTGAGTCTAAAAGAATGGTTTCCAAAGTCAGAAAAATATGCACACGCGCAGAAGCTCAATAATTGCAAAGTCGAAAGTTACTTGAACGCAGGTAGTGCTCAATGACTACTGCCGGTACGTATTCGTTTTGCTCATGCTCAGAAACATATGAGCATATCATGCGCAGAATAATAGACTCAATATATTATGAATACGTCATTTTCTAAGTACAGAAAGACAGCAATAAGCAATATTTTTATCAGAGGTAACAATACTTCCACTGAGGCACTTTCGACAATGTGTTAAACGCCATCTTCACCTTATACATGGTCCATATCTCACGAAAGTTTTTTTTAAAACAATCACTGAGTAAAGTTAGGCCTAGCCATTGTAAAATAATAGTTAACCGAAATTAAAAGGCACGTTAAATTGAAAGAATAGCCATAAATATCCATAGAATGAAATAAATAATAAAACTTTATAAATATTATTTATAAAGATGCAGCAAAATGTTCATTTGGTGCAATGGCTGTTTAATCGCAAAACAGCTTATTTGACCTGATATGTGTAACCTTTCAAAAGTTACAATTTACTGTTATTATTACACATCCAGTGTGTTGTGTTATCGAAAAATAACTAAAATATTTGTTTTAATTGTAAATTAAGGTGTTGTGCGTTTAAAAAGCACGCATTTTTCTCTGTCAAATATATCCACAATCGAAAGTATTCATTGCACAACACGGCCCATAATGCATTCTGTTTGCAAAAGTCTTATGAAAAGTTGAAACTATGGTATAATGTTCATCTTGAACAATCAAACTCTTTGACGGGACGGATAGGAAGACGGGAGGTCGAGTCGACCATTCGTAAATGCAGGCCTCCTTCATGACGTAGGCTATGCTCCGTATTCCGACAACAGCTAAGGGGTAGGCCTAACTAGTTAAACGTTTATGTACATTGGGAACTGTCTCCTTCGCTTACTGTTCAAGCATATACGCCAGATAAACATAACAAACCAAGGCATAAAAAGAGCTAGGCCCATTCCGCCAGATGTTACAAGACTGAGAGAAATCCATATATCGTCTGTAATGTTGCCTCCTGTTCCGCGAATGTGGGAAACTAAGAGATATACACCGACGCCTGCCACTCCACCAAGAAGTAGAAGAATTATTAAAGCTGATATAAGTGTGTTTTCTTCTGATGTCTGAAAAATAAAAATGTTGCAATGAATAAAAGTTACATTAATTATAATAAAAATCTACATACATTCTTTAAATTTTCGATTAGCATCCTTTTCACTTAACATCCGTTTTCCTGTACCATACTAATTGCATCATTAGGCAAGATGCTTTACTCTCATTACCTTACCTAAGAGTCCCAAATGATCAGCAAGTGCTGGATGGATCACCCTCATTAAATATGGTAAAAAACACTACATGAAATCAAATCAGGCCTATTACTTACCGTCAACCGTGGAAACTTCATATATTTTTTATCATACTGCTTATTGCATATTTCACATATATTCGAGCCTTTTGTTCGTGCCCATCTCTGAAGACAATTAATATGAATATATTTGGAAGAACCAGCGCAACCACACGGCGATATCAGTTTGTCTTTTCCTAAACAATGAAAATAACATGTAGTTAATAAATGGTATGTCGAGAACTTACGCTATAAATTCGACCATTCACTTTATAATCATCAAGATCTTTTGTTTTTAAATTGTGACCCGGTGAATATATCCTGGATTTATAAAGCGCCTAATGCGAAACCTATAAGGGATGTAAATATTATTCCCAGGTCATTTTTTAAATCAAACATGTATTAAAACATACTTTCACATCTAATCATTGCAAGGTTGTGTCTTGACCTAACCGGGTACTCATTTCTACACCTGGGCAGAGGGAGAGGCAACATAAGTGATTTGCCTAAAGAAGGCAATGCGACAAAAGCATTGGATTCGAACCAACGATCTCACGATTCGTAGAACTGCAACAAACATCGAAGAAAATCAGGGTTGTCTATTCCTAAGAGACCATGTCAAAATTATTTTTCTGAATAACTACACTTTGTTTAAGCTTTATCCAATTGATTAGCAAAAAAACAAGGCCATATAAATGGCTGCAGTCGCGTGCTCAAGTTAGTGTTTACCGACCGACCAACCGACCGACATAGTGAGCTGTAGCGACAAAAAATAATACGGTAAATATGCCTACAAGTCAAAAGAATTCGTATTGAAATAAAATAAATGAAAGAATAATAAAGCAAGCGCGAAACGTTTGCGAAACGTCGTAGACCTAGTAAATTCTTTTTATTTTGTACTCATCTAGCTATCGTACTTCATTGGAACAAGAAAACAGACAATAATTATAATGCGATAATAATAGTAATAATAATAATAACATAAAAATGAATTTTAACAATTTTAATCAGAACAGTATCACAATTTCGATTTTAATGTCTTAGTAAATGTTAACGTCCTTTTTTTGTGGCCAGGTTAATAGTTTCTTTGTTATTATACTTATACTGATTTTATAATATTTTACGACTTATTGATGTTCAGAATGAGATTTTAATGTTTTTAACTGTTTTTTATTATTGTACAATTTGTAGAATGAATAGACCAGAATATATATATATAATTGGGATCAAAATGAATTTATTTCAAGAATCAAACTTACCTTTGCTCCCCATATTTTCCTGACATATACGACATAAAGGTATATCACTATTATTCTCTGTTAACATTTCCTCCAAATCAGATGCAGTCGTAAGATTCGAACCCGTATTTTGTTGAACATTCTCAATGTCGCTAATTGCTATTTCACCGTTCGGCTTTTCCGCAACTTTGATGATTTGTGTTTTTGAATTATGGAAACCAACCTGTGAAGATAAAACATGATACAATTCAAACACAATTTTATATTACGGTATTCCGTCATCAAATATTTAAGAGGCCTTCGAGAAAATTATATAAAACTTCTCCAGGGAAAGAATCAGTTGTTTTTCTAACGAAATGGGTTAGGCGTCTTTTAAGGGAAAGGGCATCAGTAAGAATTTCAATAATAAAGATTAAATAACCAGTAAACTTAAAAATAGAAAAATTATATTATCATAAGTGAAATGTGCCATTGTCGATAATCATATTTTGTCAGAACATCCGTTACGTACGTTTTATTTGTATAATATTTATTGTATAATATTGTACAAATTTTATTTGTACAATATATAGTACTGTACTGTACTATTATTTGCAATATTTTGATTTTCTTTTCATCAAGGAGATGAAAGAAATCTAAATTAACGCTCATTTCTGAAGTTTGTACTGTCAACAAATCAATCAAAATCGAAAATTAAATTTGTGATGATGATTAATCATCATTCAATCAATCATTAAGCAGAAAAAACACACCCCCACTCCCCTCCCCTACATTTCGAATAGATAGAACATATATCAAAATCCCGGATCTGTCACTGTAAACATATCTCTAACATGCTACCTTACCTAGCAATGATTCGGAATGTATAAATGACGTATATTAAGTCATGCTTGAATGCATGGTCAGTGTGATGCAACGCATGCATTCTCTTTTCCTGGAAAATGAATTCTGTTTGCAAAATACATATAATGATAGACATTTTTCTGGCAATGGTTGCCTATATTGTGGGAAGCCTAATGTAATTCGTGAGATTGTAATGTTCAAATTGAGTTCTTTGCAGATTTGGAATCTTTAGTCTAGGGTAGGTCTAGAATTAATTGAAATTGGGGGCCAATTTTTCCTACAATTTTGGATTTCAAAATGGCGCCTATTTAATTGTATGATCATTATCTGCCAGCATTTTCATTCATTTAGTAAAACAAAACTTTTAATAAAACAAAATGTATTAAAAGGTAAAGTATGTTATAAAACAATATTAATAAAAATTAATAATTACAATACTAATTTTACTATATTCACGACTAATTATATATGCAGGTATTTATTTACTAAATTTAAAATTAAACTACTCACAAAACACTGAGATATGATATCCAATTAATCTGTACTGCGCACTGCATAAAAGTGCAAAAACGGGATAAGGTGTTACAATTATGAATCGTTACATTCATCAACAAAACAGGAAAACGACAAAACTGGTTATATTACAAAAACCGACAATTCCTTCGAGACGTTGAAATGTTTCAGAGAAAAACTAAGAATCAACATTTAGGCCTCTTTTTACAATCACTGGACGGTTAATCAGCGGCGCATACATTAAATGTGTTCCTATGCGATTAATAAACTGTGCAGGTCTGACGATCTCGGGCCTACAGATAGGCCTACGTATGAATAACTAACGAGACACTGACGCAAACATGAAAGAAAAACTATAACAACAATCTCGAGGACTTATAGAATTACGTCCATAGCGGATTACCACTCATCGGTTTATGAGATCGAAAACAGACTTTTTCCTATCACTGTACTTTTCCAAGAAAAAAACTCCCCGCAAGCTTCATCAAAGGCCAAAACTGTCGATACCATACATTATGGGTAAGATTAAATCTTTCTGAAACACTACCAAAACACTTTCATAATGTGAGCACCCCTATCAAATAATGCAAAATTCCTTTATTTTGTTGTACTTTTTTACTCCATACTCATCAAATCATTATCAAAATAGCCGGCCACAGGAATCGTTTATGAATCGGAGAACTTACTAGGATTTATTCATTTAGTAAATGTTTTATTTACGTACTCGTGGCCGGGTCAAGGCCAGGTTATGGTTTTAGCGCGTAACCGGCCGTGGTTATATTCTTCACAAAATTATAAATGGCTACTTACTGTTGGATCCATTTATCTTCAGAACTCGCGATATTTTGATTCGCACGTTTCTAAATTGGACGAGTATCCACGAGTATTTTCAGACTTAAGCAAATAGGATTATGGCCATAAAAACTATAAAGACTGCGAAACAAAAGACGATAACCATCGACGATGAATGGATAAAGATAATTTTTCTTACATAAAACAAAAGAAATTAGATAAGTTTTCATTCTAGAACTATGGACTAAACATTTATGTCTTTTTGATAACGGTATCGAGAATGAAAAAAGAA
This sequence comes from Antedon mediterranea, assembly GCF_964355755.1. Taxonomy (NCBI): domain Eukaryota; kingdom Metazoa; phylum Echinodermata; class Crinoidea; order Comatulida; family Antedonidae; genus Antedon; species Antedon mediterranea. Next base: position 16,635,904 of record NC_092678.1, read on the forward strand.
AAACACAATGTTTCGACAGGGCACGAAGTTGCTCATCTATACATTTTATGGGTTTGTCGACGAAACGATTCCCGCACCTCCTGAAAAAATAAAAATGGTGGGTGGGTTTGTGGGGGGGGGGGGGGGGGGTTCCACCATGACCCCTCCTGGATCTGATCCAGTGCAACTATCCGTGCATCGACACTCATCCGTGTGTATTACCAGGGGTCTCCGTTAAGGACCAGTAAAATTACATTTTTACTGGTCCTCCACTCCTTTTACTGGTCACAGAATATGGGCCTACAGTAAATAATAGGAAGGCCTTCAATAACAACAAAAATACTGTTTGTACCTGAACATTAACTTGAAAAAACTAAATTGAGGAACAGAAAATCGATCTTATAGTTACATTAATCCAGGCGTAAAATATTTTGTAAATAAATATTGATGAGGTGAATTGAGTAAAATTATTGTATTTCGTCAAATTTTTCTGAAATTGTAACTGGCCAAGCAGATTTGTTATTATTTGACTATTTAACTAGTCCTCACTTATTCGCTGAGCACTTTTATTTTTCAGTTTTTCAGTCAGACCTAGGAAAAGCCACAGGTGGCGTTACTAGGTTTAAAAGTTGAAACGACTTGTCACTTGTGTTTGAATGCATTAATAAACTATCATCACGATAAAATTAATGCTGTGAGCAAAACGGGAAATGAAATCTAAATTTTAAATTTCCATTTCTCAGTAAACCTGCCTTAGTGGAAATGAATGTAAATTAATTGATGCAATATCTGTTTAAAATGATTCAGTAAGATCTAAATACTCTATGATATCGTTCGCTCAAGATATAACGGTGTAATTAAATTAGTAGAATCAATTTGCTCATGTCGATTCAATTTTAAATATAATGGGTATGAGCGTTGGGCAACGTTAGGCCTCTGTACTTCTGTTTTCTTTAATTTAAAAGGTTAAAGTTAATGTGAAGATCACTTGATTACATATAAGATAATGGTGACAGGGAGATGGCATAATTGTTACTATTATAAGCTTAAGCTCTGTATACACTATCAAACTAGTTTTGTGATGTGCTTAAACATGGTAGTGATATGCCCAAATATGGTAGTGATATGTAATCACCATGTCCATATTTGGGCACATCACATGTTTTTGTCACATAAAGTTTGATAGTGTAGATAGAGCTTAAGAGGGATTTCAATTAGTATACAAATAATATCATTTAAGTACATCGTCACTGCCGAAGTCTCTCTGTGAGGTAGACAAAACTTTCGAATACAATTAAGATTATACATCAAAATCAATTGGTGTGTAACTATTTAAAAAATATGTTTGGGCTGCATGCAAATTAATTCAATTCTCCTATTTTTAATTTGTTCCTAAGCTCTGTCTATACTATCAAACTTTATGCGAAAACAAAATGTGATGTGCCTTTATATGGATACGATGATGTCATATTAGTACGTCCATATTTAAACACATCGCACTTTTTTTTTGCCGAATTAGTTGGATAGTGCTTTACACTATCACATTTTATGAAGCAAAAAATGTGATATGCTCAGGAATGTTCAGCATCGCATGTTAGCCAGATGTGAGAACTCATGCATCGGAATGGTTTGTAAGATGTAACATGTGACAGTGTATTTATGACATTTATTAGGATACTATACAGATTACCCACACTGGAGCTTGACGTTGATAGTGAAATTGTATCATCGCAGTAGGAAATAAGCGTCATGTGAGGAAACCTCAGTGAATTCTTGGAAAAGTACGGTACGGTTCGGTCTCTTTCCATTCAAGTAAATCTAACACGTGATCATCCGTATTCAGCACGGAATTTTAATGACCACTAATGTCCAACAGACATTCTGAATAAATTAATATGAAATCATGACGACCTGCTCTCCAAAGTACCTCTGTCTTTACAACTTTATGTGACAAAAAATATGATGTGCGATAATGTCATTTTACTATCATATTTGGACATTGGATATTTGGACAAGGCCATATACATGGCTGCAGTCGCGTGCTCAAGTTAGTGTTTACCGACCAACCGACCGACCGACCAACCAACCGACCGACATAGTGAGCTGTAGTTTGATAGTGTACTATTATGTTCTTTGGTTGGAAATAGCATATCAGGCCCGTTCCTTATAGATTTTAGGTGGCTTATCTGATGAATAACAATTGGGTTTCCATAATAAATAATACCGGTACCCACTGTTTTAACAGATATTCTCGGCACATTGTTCCATTCTCAACGAATGAACTTGTTTGTATTGTTTTAAAGTCCATTCTTAATTTGTAACCATATCTAATTTGAACATTATTCTTTTTGTCTGCCCTTTGTTTTATCTGGTACGGTAATAACTAAAGATGTGTTGTCCCCCAAAAAACATGAAAAATTAAAATTAATATAATCAGACTTTATGCCATTGTGCGGTTTTAATAAAGTTATTATAAAGTTAGTGAAACGTCGTTATTTCACTTATAAAATACAAAAGAAACGGTTAATTTTAACCAAAAACCATTGTCTGACAGACGTTTTAGGTCAAAGTGAATAACTATTATTTGACATTAAAATGGCATATTCAACAAAAAATGTTTAAAAACAATTGTTAAGGGGACATTATATCTTTAAACTTCTTTATGTACTTTTAGAACACAAACTTCATGTGCAATTGGGACTATATTCGTTATTCTTAATGCAGTAAATTGTCTGTATTCTGAATTTGTTAGGGTGCGGGAAGTGTTTTTAAATAAGGTAAATGTGACTAAATGCAAGGAATGTAAACATTAACATAAGATTGGCATCGTCACCACGTGCATTTTGCGGTACCCTCAAAATTACAAATATGTTTTTGATTTTCGAAATAATGTGAGCAAATTGATTTTTTAGCTAAAACCGCATAAATCTCTGAGTATTTGGTTTTTCTGTGTATTATGGCTCCATCAAGTTTTCTAACTATTACGATAAAATTAACAGACCACAATACAATCGATACACTAAGGGTACAAAATGACTCATGGTAAACAATGCGGTTGTCACGACTACCTAACCAGGTTTCTCTCTCCCTTTCTATTTTCTATTTAAAATACAAGTGGACAGCCTTTAATATAATTAATATTTACAGTATATTTATATATTATTTATTTATTTAATGAAAATAATATTTCACAAGAAAATGACGTCATGTAGCGACAGTATCTGTGCTGTCTTGCAGGATAAAATGTTTTCTTTTTGTATACCGATTTATCTTCATCCGTTATAGTAGGCTATAAACGGACATTTAAATTTGAGAGAAAATGGGCATGATCAAGGAAGGCATGCGTGCCAATTATTAGGACTACGTACGTTTTGGATTTGTTGTATTTGCTATGCAGTTAATCTGATTGCTTTATTCAACAAACGTTAAGACCTACCGTATTAAACTCTACTTCTATAGTTAACCTAATTGAAATCAATGTCGCTTGGCTTATAGCGTGGTATGAAATACGAGAAAAGGGGAAGATCGAAATTACGAGTTACGATGTCGCAAGCTCGTTGTCGGAATGTTTACAAGTTTAAACAAATAATAACTTTATTCACAATCTCAGATCAAATTAAAAAAGTATACATGGACAAATTACAGTGTACTGTGATTATGAGTAAGAAAAAAAGGCCTAACCTAGTTGATGAACTAATGTTCCTGCTGGCTTTACATGAGCTAGGCCTATCTACACAGCAATTTCCCTGATAGTCTCTAGATTAAAAATTGTACTTCAGGAGGCGGTTCTTTCAACCCTTACAAATACCATGTGCTTAGGGCAAGATGTTTTTTTTTCTCAAACGTTTTACAATGTCATAATAAAGTTATCCATCCAACAGCAAATGACTTCGCCAATTAGCGGATTCAGGTTTTAGCACTCGAACTTAGTTACACCTTTAATATAACAATTAATTAAACTGGCAAAATATTTAATCTGGTTTTATTAATATTAAAAATAATGGCTGTACATGGGACGGAAAGCAAGTCAACTCCACAAGGAACAGTTACGCTAGTTACGGTACGCTTTACCAGGGTTTTACGTTTATCCTTCCTATTCCCACTGTCAATATGTTTTGCGCAACTAAAATACTTAGAATTGCGGTGAGTTGCTCGGACCGCTTATGTTGACACAATTTACTTGCTTTTAGTTCTAAGCCTCACTTACCATTCTTAAAAGACTGAATACAGGGCTGAAAAAAGAACGATCACGTAAAAACGACATGCTCACGACTGGATACCTTGCGTTTTCACGTTCTCCCGTTTTGGTACTTTCCAAAGCTGCTATGCACTTTCCCGTAATCTATAACAATGAGGAAATTAAATAAAAGAACGACAAAATTAAACAACGAAATGAACATTATTTATATAAGTGAAAAAAAGTCAATAAAAGAAATCCTTGTACCAGGTGGTTGAGAATTGAACCAAGACTAGTTATTGTTTAAGCTAGGCAATATACATCAAGTATCATTTATTGTCAGTTGTTTTAAGAAAAAAACATAGAAATTCTGTTTACTCTGTTGGCGGAGCACAATATCCAAGGGAAACAACACGAACCCCCCCCCCCCCCCCAAAAAAAAAAAAAAACATTGGAAATAAAAAGCCTATAATATTAGTTCATTTCTACTACAATTGGTTTACTGAAAAGTTAATTATATTTATACAATATTAATTTGAAACCAGATGATATTTTTTGAGAATCTACATTGTTTTCGATCAAAATGTACCAGTTTTGAAGTCATTTCGATAATCGTCACGTGTTTAGAAACAGGTCACCCGTGACGAGATGGGTAAGTGCAGTAACTTCTATTGAGAAATTTTAATTCATAATTGAACATGCAATCGGTAGCTGATTGATTGATTGGTTTGTCTGCTGATCAATGTATTTACCTATTTTTTTACACGTCTCATAAAAAAATTGTCGGTTTCCGTCATAAACCTAAATTAATTGATCTCTGTCAATTTCATTTCTTTGTTCAAAACTAGAAAATAAATTAGTAGCCGTTGATTAACAATAGTGTTTACATCCGTTTTCCACGATTTGGGATAACCTATCTCTAGGCCCTAATTGGTCCATGGCCAGACGACCAAACCCACGTCCGCTCTGCTGTTCCAGAAACACAAAGCCGGGAAATCACGTTTGAAGTGACAAAAACTACTTTATTAAAACAGGCCTAATTACCTTATTCAATCCCGCAAACTTTTAATGCAATGTCTTCATGACGACTCTAGATAAAAATTATATTTTATTTAATGTATTATTAGCATAATGCTTATAAAATACTTGGAATTGAAGTTCCAACTCTCGATTATTGAGGTGCAACGGTATATTGTTTTAATAACTGGTCATCGCAGTTTCGTTATACGAATATCATGCCGTTGTTTTACTTCTGCAAATTGTCCCCCAAAAACAAATGAAGATTATTTAAATATGTTATTTTGTAGTTTTAATAAAGTTAACCACTTTCGTAGAAAAAACCGAAAATGTTTTCACGTATAAAATGACAAAATAAATGGTTAAATTCAACCAAAAACGCATTAGATGGCAGTCAATTTGACACTTTTTTGCCTAAATAACAGTTTTTTTACAGGTAAATAATTTTTTTTCGATCCAATTTTTGGTCAAAGTGAATACGGTGACTATTATGTGAAATTAAAATGGCATATTTTAAAAAAATGTTTAAGAATTATTTTGTCAGGGGGACAATATATCTTTAATATTTGATTGGTATAAAATTATGATTATACCTGAAATAAGAATATTGTAGATCATGTTTATGCCTACCTGGGTGTGTTGATTTCAGAGTTATCACCTCGTAATATTGCTCGGAGTCGGCTAAAATATTACACTTGTTGCTGCTGCCGGATGTGTTATTCCATGGAGATTATTTCTCCGTGGTTATTCTTAAAACGTTATCACACCTTATGTTGGCCAAGAGTTCGTTATATTTTTTTAAAACGTTTTAATCAGTTTTATTACCAGTATATTTATTTGTTTATCCGCATCAAGCGCAACGCCTTTGATTGCGTTAATTGTCTTGTTTTGATTGACGAATATAGAGAGTATGACCAATGTTGTGTGTATTTTTAATAAAACTATAATCGGTACATTTATGTGGGTAGGCCTAAGTGTTTGTAAGGCGAAGGTCACACGTTTGTTCTACTTTGTTATGAACTATTTGAATAGTAAATTTCCTGATAATTATTATGTAAAATATTATTATTCGAAAGTAAAAGAACTTTTACGGTATAAAACCACGGTGTCTCTGTTTCAGCTTGAATTGTATTTAGTTAACAATAGACTGTTTAATTATGCTTGTGGTAAAAAGAAATACATGTGGTCCACTTGTCCTTTGTAACGAACTATGGGAAAGTTAAAAATACAGTATCAATCTCTAATATTAGGGATCTAATGAGACAAAGGTCATTTTACTTCTAATTTTGATTCCTAAAAATGTAATCAGTATAATTTAGGCCTTATACATATTAATCGTTTAATGGACGAATTTAGCATTTTTTTCATTTCTATTTCTTTTTTTTTTATTTACTTATCTCTTTTTGACCATATTTAAAGAGGGTGATCCATCCAGCAATTGCTGATCATTCACAAGACAAACATATACACAAGATGCTTTACATAAACAAAGTCTTATTACAAGTCTTTGGAAGTATGGGGAGATGTAATTTTGTACTTAGAAAAAATCCTGACATGTGGCGGGACGTAAACCCAGAAACCTTGGAGTGGTAGCCTAGCATCATAACCACCAAGCAACAACTTCACTCCTGTTTCTGTTTTAAAGATTTTTAAAGATAAAATTGAGGGGACAGTAAAAAAAACTATCCCATTGGAGAAACATGTCCGCTTTGAAGGGGTTGATTGTGTTAACACACTCCCATCTTTGTATACGTTCGTGCACCGACTGTGTCCACAATACAGTGTCCCATGGGAGCTCGACTGCATCTATCTCACATCATGTAGGCCTATATAATATAAACTTTTTCTTTTGTGGTTAACCATCATCTACGTCTCTATCTTAGACAGATCTTTAATTTATTTTTTTTACAATTTTCACACTAGTTAGGCCTACTCTTTTGGAATAAGTAGCGGTTCCAAGATTAGTAAAGTGTGAGTTGGGCAGTATAGGATCGCATTCTCAAAGTCTCTCGCACGCCCCACAACAGAACATTCAAAAGTTTTCGTCCCACACCCCAAGAGGTGTACCCCCACCCCTGCCCACACACACACATAAGAGCATTGCCTTTGCTAAATTGTTCGGTTTAAAAGCGATTGTGTTGATGTTTGAACAGTCTCATTTGTTCCAGCTTATGACTTGCTTTGTGTTTATCGGATATATTGTTTTTTTTAACTTTGTTTCTGGCCACTTACCGTGCTCTCCAGATGGTGTTGAAAATAGTGCTGGTCACATTGTTTCATTAATTCAATTATTTGGTTTGTTCACATTTCTACACAATAGGCCTAGAAAATATATACTTTAGCAGACCTACGGACTGATTGTCTTATTGCGTTGATATTATTATCATGGAGGAAAGAATTGTTACCGTACGTTATTAATTTGTGTCGGAATTCTAAATTTAATGTGACATCATTTTAATATAGGCCTACGTTCAAATTTATAGATGTTCAAATATTAACATTTATTTAATTTATTTCTTAATAAAGAAAAAATGTACGACATAGCCTCATTAAATATGTATTACTATTTGTTTTATATTCACATTTCTAAACAATATGCTACAAATCTACTTTATCAGGCCTAATGCCGATGGTCCTATTACGTTGTTAATAACTAATATACCGTAGTTAATATCAATTATCATGCAGTAAAAAATAATACTCAATATGTTACGTTATTCCGTCGTTATTCAAATTTATTATTATAAGGACATTTTTTATAAAATTTCACGTCATGTTAATCGTTTAAACATACGTAACATTTAGAGATGTTTCAAATATTAAGATATTGACATGATTTCGTAAGTGGTAAAAAAGAAAAAAGGTACGATAGGCTTCATCAAAACCAATTAAATGCAACGACTATTTTGTATAAAGCGAAAGAAACTCGCATGCCATTTTGGTTTAGGTATATAGGTCTACACATTTTTTAAACTCCATAGTTAAGTCAACTATACCGTAGTATAGTAATACATCTTTAGATATTTACTAATACTCGACATGATAATGATCAGGGACATCCATCCTCAGCTGCAGCGCTGTATTGTAGACACTAACATTAGTGTTACATACTTAATGATACAATTCTTTCAAAATAAAAATATCGGCCTAAATGTTTCATATACAATAAATAACCAACTGTAATTAAAATAATTTATAAAAAAGAAAATAATTATTGCCATGTTTTATCGATTATTCATTATTAGTGTATAGCTTCCAGTGTGGAAATAAAATCAAATTTCTTACCCGATATTGTTGTTTGGTGGTACGTGATGTCAGGAAAGACTGAAATACCGTCTGTGCTTCCCAATCAGAAAATGATTTTAAATATCCCTTTCTTTCGATTAGACTGTTCTTTGTGTTCTTTGTTGCCAACTTCTTGAACCTCAGAACAACGGGTATGTTTTGTTTACAGTGTTCCTAATCATTAGAGCGCCCTCTACTCAATATACCTTGTGGCACAAGGTCGTGTCACACCACATGTTGTACACAGTATAGTACGTTAGGAAATTCCTGCCTGTTACTGGCATTCTTCAACCAAGCAATGAAAGGTTTGCAGATTCAAATCAGTACCTACATTACAGGCCAAAACTCTACTAGACTGGTGATTTAGCCGCGACAACTTCGCTTGTACTAGAATAGGCCTGCCTATGCCATTCTATGCCTAGTAGTAGACATAGATAGGAATAGAGGCTAGCCTAGTTTATTATAGACCTGTCCTCACTAACCCGACCGGCTGTGCAGCAGTGAGTGTGGTTTTGGAGTCCTATCTAGGCCTAGTAATATTGTGAGGTATCTCGGCGGCCTAGGCAGTATAGTTTATAAATCAAACCGCGGAGGAATCAAACCATACAAGTTTTATCTAAATAATTATTATACATAATTTAAACAAATGTATACTCAACGCTACTACTACTTATCTATGAAAATATTTAGGCCTATAATAATTTTTAAATATATTATTAGTAAATTTCATATTATGAATGAAAAAGCATAAATAAACAGTGCCTGAAAAGGAGTATTATTTGGGCCTAGATATAAGTATAGTCTATAGGCCTACCTACTTTTGTGAATCAGACTTGACTCTTTTTATCTTGATTGAATTGTTATCCATGATTTTCAAGAAATGTTCTTTAAATTGTTCATACTGTATATACAGTATATATTTGTTGGTATCTTTATATTCAATCACAAAAAAAAAATACATTGCAGCATAAAACGATTGATTGTAGTATAGGCCTAGGCCTTTGTAGTATAGGCCTAGGCCTATAGGTAAATCACACAGATGATATAAAAAACACAAAGACATAATACAATTGAATGTAGATTCTGTTTTGCATTCAAAATTCACACAATTGGAAACAAGAGCCGAAATGAATTGATGTCAGTCAGTTTTTTTGTATGGACCCTTAGTCTGGCTCCTGTATATTACAAATAGGTAATAGTGACTGTGGAATGTCAATTCACTAGCAGATTGAATTTAATTTTTCAGGTATTCACATAGAAATCTGATCGTAAACATGTTCCGTCACCATGATTTTTTGAAGATACTTCGTCAGATGATGGAGAGTATGAGAAGGCTGTTATGGTCACCAGGATCTTGACCTAAGTCAAGAGTAGAGTAGTGCTGCTGGATTTTCAACTCAATGGCTCTACTTTTGTAAGGTGCGTGAAGACTACTTGTTATTTTAGTAGTATTTTTAGTATTTACAGTATGTGACTGACTCACTTTTTACGCATGGTATTGGACCAAAACCTCATGTACATAAAACATAAGAAAACTTTAATATAGCACAGTCGAGTAAACTGGTGATAATCACTGCGTTGTCCGCTGAACTGTGAACCATGTTTGCGTCGGTCCATGGCTCGAATCCCATAGTCGCTCTCTTGTGTGTTCAAACTGGCGGGTTGGAAAACATGTAGATAGCGTACTGTATTTCGAACGAGACTTTAATGTTGCACACAGCTGCTTATGTGCACATACTGCACTCTTCGTGCAAGTATAGGGATCGTCTTCCGGTGTACTGCCCAATTCACTGGAAACAAGGAGTGTAGTGGGTTATCATTTGGTGTGCAACACCAAAAATAATATTAAACAATTTACTTTTCACAAAGTAATACAATTTCTTGTCTTAAATGTATGTTTTATGGTAAATTATGATAAAAAGAGAGAAACCATTTACTACCTAAGTAGGTAGCTCTGAATGACGTTTCGTGAAAGGTCTTTAGCCTGGCTAGGCTTAGTTTGTAGGTTGTAACGTACAAACATCGTACACTAGCTATAGGCCTAGCTTAACGTTGTCTAGTTGCTGCATTAATTGTCTTTCTGTTTTTACCAGAATCCGTTAATAAAAATTTGGAGATATCTGGTACTTTGCTTGGTTTGACCTCACGATTGATTTTAAAGTGGATGAATTACAGAAAAAAAAAATATATATAAATCCCTGTGCAATGCATGTTGAGATTTGTAGTGGGACACTTAATGATTAGAATCGACCTATTTTTCACATTTTTAACCTTTTAAAGTTATCCCAATAGGACCATATAGTATTTATTTTTACATGAAATGTAGTTTGTGAGCTTAAATTAGATCTAGAAAATGTAGGAGCTGTGTTTAGAGAAGAAGGAATATTTAAGCACTTAATCAGCTAATATTCAAAGTGTTTTTGAAAAAAAAAAAATATCGATCCTCCCTCAGAAAATTGTTGAATTAATGCTCTCTAGTCTTAGAAAACATTTTCAGGAATCTGAGAAAAAATGTTGACCGATAATTCACTGCAAGAAAATTTGTTTTTTATTAGGATGTTTTTAAAATTGCGGTTTGTTTTTTTTTTCTTCATATTTTCTATAACTTAATACTTATGTATGTGTTATGCCACTAACTGTTGCTGTCACAACCCTTTGACTGCCCGTGCCACAATAAAATAAAATAAATAATTATAATAAATAGCCAATCAAACCCTTATACAGTAGAACCTTCATTTTACGTACGGTACAGGACCAAAAGGCATACGTAAAACATAGGATTCGTAAAATCCAGGTTGACCTTAAATTGACCCCCAAATACGTAGATCGTAGCTAAAAGGCTGTCGTGTTTACCTACTTGACTCATGCAGTGGTCACTAGCTTAGTCTAGACTAATGTATACCTAGCTAGATGTGAGGCCTAACTAGAAAAGTATATGCAGGCTGTGCAATGTTTAAATAAAGGGTTATATAAATAAACAAGAACAAGGCCATATACATTGCTGCAGTGGCATGCTCAAGTTAGAGTGTTTACCAACCAACCGACCGACATAGTGAGCTGTATCAATGTTTTTGTATTTTCTATCAATACAAGCAGTCGCTGCTGTAGGAGTAATGTCTCACAGCCTTGACTTTGTGGTGTGTTGTTAAATTGCGCCCTCAATGTAAGAAAATAGCACTATTTACTAAACATGACGTCATCGGTCATTTTATGCGTACATAAAATCCAGGGAACGTAAAATCAGGGTAAATAAAACACAGGTTCTAGTGTACATTAAACAGTTGCTACATGTATGACAACATTAATTTATCAATAATTAATGTGCCTGTTGAATGATTGAAATTTATATTAGGGTAGCTTAAAGATGTATTGTCCCCCTGAAAAAAAAAAATTTGAACAAAAAAGTTTGTTGAAAATTCCATTTTAAAGTAACATAATAGTTATCCACTTTGACCAAAAATTGGATAAAAAAAAATGTATTTACCTGAAAAAAAATGTAATTTAAAGCAGAAAATCATCAATTTGGCTGCCTGCCAATGGATTTTTGGTTGAATTTGACCATTTATTGTGTCACTTTTATAAGTGAAAACACTTTTTTTTTTCTATGGAAGTTATTAACTTTATTAAAACTACAAAATAACATACTCAAAGTCTGATTGAATTAATCTTCATTTTTCATGTTTTTGGGGGACGATACATTAAGTAATTTACTGATGTGTGTCCAATTTCGGCATCCAAAGCTATCAAGATGAACCTTTGTTTAAATTAACAGAATGAATTTGACTAGGCAGGCATACTGCAAGTACATACAATTGGTTAGTCTGGGCTCCAGACGGAGTTTTGTCTTAATATTAGTAAAAATATAAATATTTGTGCACATATGGCGTGTCATACGTGTATTACTTTAGTTTGGATACTCCGTCTGGGGAAACACGCAAAAGTCACGTGGTTTGACGCCAAGAATTCTTGGTGCATAGATTATCTGGTTGACTAGTTTCAGCTGCATGCGATTGGCTACTCACTCATACACTCATTTTAATATTCATATTTCAGAATTTCAAAGACGCAACAACTAAGATGGTGCGCATGCGCTATGTTACGTTTAGACAATGTGTACTTGGGTACATTGATGAAAGTTTCTGAAGGCTAGAAATGATTTTATATGCCAAGTAGTCTGGTAAACATTTGATGGGATTTTTCCCAAACATTGAATGGATCATTTATTAGGCGGAGATAATTTGATTTAATTCCCACCCTGTCCTGTTCTGTGGTGTAGCCCTGTTGTGTGCCGGTGGTGGTGGTATGTATGTTTTATTTGGCAGGTCATACGTGCGAGTTGAGTAGGACCTACAAAGGAGGTAAAAAAACAACTTGGCAACACGATTTTATATTTCAACAGTCTCGATCGTACATTCAGCACTGTACGTACTAAATCTTTTTCGTTTTAAAACAAAATGATCATTGGTTGATTCGAAATCCATATTTACATACCGGCCGCCCCATATAGCCAAATACGGTATGATAACCTACGTCATTCTTATCGGATGTTTGCGGTGTGCAAATCGATTTCTATACGTGTTTCACAAGTCTGTATTTTCAGACAAAAATCGCGGTCGAAATAAAAACAAATAAATAAAAAAAAAGACAATACAGACTTGGGGCAAGTCTAACAATTGGTTAGTGGGTCATTCCATGCCAACTCAACAAATTTTCAGAAAATCATGGCTGGGTACCCCCTCAGATTTTCTTGAAACTTTCATATACAGTAATATGCAACTATATGTCTCACGAACACACCAACAATTTCAGTTGCCAACTCCAAGTCGTTAAAAAGTTATGGCCATTTGAAAATGTGTCGTCTGTAGAATTTTTGGTCTTAATAAATTACCTTTTTGTAAAGTTGCATTTTTAATTAGCCATATTTTAAAAACTATTAAAGCTAATAAGCTGAATATTGATACACTGACATAATTTGGATCATAGATTAAAAATATATTTTTTAAATGGCTGTATCTCAATTAATTTCCGAGATTTTGGTCCCTAGAGACCCCAATTTATTTTGTCGCAAACAATTTCGGCAACTTTTACCCCTTATTTAAATATGAAAATACATTTTTAAATTGATTTTTTTCCTATACAATATTAATATATGGTGCTAAATGTATCCATACAAAAAAGTTCATCATTATTAAAAATTCATCTTAGGGGTACACTGCACGTCAAAAAGTCACTCAGGACACAAAATACAAAAAATCATTACTTTTTCGTTTTTTAACTTTGACCTTGTGGGCAATTATTCCCAAAGTTGAAACTCATCATACAAGTTTATCAATGCATAATTGAGCTATGTTCCAAATACCAGTTTGGTGTCTTTATTCCTTCATGTCTAAATATGACTATGAAATGAAGGCGTTTTGTGTATATTGTAGCAATTTCAATGTAAAACGTTCTATCGTCAATTTTCGGAAGATCATAATTTCAGCATTTTATCTTTTAGTGCTTTCAATTCATTCAATTTTAGACAATTTTTGGCCCTGAATCAATTTCTGCAACATTCAAAGTAACAAAATGAATAGTTTAAGAGATATACATGGTCAAAAATGGCTCAAGTGCATAATTAGTGTGCACATATTGGCACAATTGCGACATTTAAATAGACATTAAGTTTTATACTGAAACCCCTAGAACACATCACAACTTGTTATCCTAGCAAACCTTTTGGCCCTGAATCCATTTCTGCAACATTCAAAGTATACAAAATGAATAGTTTAAGAGATACACATGGTCAAAAATGGCTCAAGTGCATAATTAGTGTGCACATATTGGCACAATTGCGACATTTAAATAGACATTAAGTTTTATACTGAAACCCCTAGAACACATCACAACTTGTTATCCTAGCAAAGCTTTTGATCCTGAATCCATTTCTGCTTCATTCAAAGTAACAAAATGAATAGTTTTAAAGATATACATAGGCAAAAATGGCTCAAGTGCACAATTAGTGTGCACATATTGCTACAGTATGATCGCGATATTTAAATGAACATAAGTTTAATACTAAAACCTCTAAAACATCACAACTTGTTATCCTAGCAAAGCTTTTGATCCTGAATCCATTTCTGCTTCATTCAAAGTAACAAAATGAATAGTTTTAAAGATATACATAGGCAAAAATGGCTCAAGTGCACAACTAGTGTGCACATATTGCTACAGTATGATCGCGATATTTAAATGAACATAAGTTTAATACTAAAACCTCTAAAACATCACAACTTGTTATCCTAGCAAAACTTTTGATCCCGATTCCATTTTTGCAATCATTAAATTAACAAAATCAATAGTTTTAAAGATATAAGTGCTCAAAATGTGCACAAATTTGATCATTATCAAGTAATGTATGTGTGTCTCTCTCTCTCCGCGCGCCGCGTGTATACTGAAACACCTATACAGTAGCTAGCTTCTCCAAAATGATACAGTTTTAAAGATAATACAGTAAACCCAAAGAATGAATCTAATGCAGAGGTAATGCAGATTATATCCTGAATTGGAATATAGCACTGATTAATGTAGAGAATCTGCTGGTTAAGATATAGAGCATTGGTGCGCGCTTCTTGGATATGTTCATGAATTTTACATAGACACATTCATTCTTCTGATCTTTCAAGTATTGTTCCAATGTACCATTCTTTATCATAAGTACTTTTATAAAAAGATGACTATATTTGAGAGGGAACACCACTACCTATATTGTATACACATTTTGTTAGGAAATTTATCTCAGCCCGTTCAACTAACGTACTGTATATGATGGACATACATAAAATTATGTACGTACGTCCATTATATATAACACCACTGTTTCAATACGGAAGAAAAGTTCTTACAGCGCGTTTGATTGTTTTTGTTAGCGCGAGCCTTTTCATGACGTCATTTGGTCTGTTTATTTTTAGATTTGCTACGTAAATGTATCGATGTGGAAGCGGTAGTATCATGCTCATAGATCAACAATTATGTCTTAAATATAAGGCTAAACACGACTATTATTATATTTTTTGATAAAATATATTACATAATTCCACAGAATATAACTTACAATTGGAATAATAAAAGAAAATACGCACAATAATAATGTAAACATAGTCGAATTTTAGAGCCTAGCGCGCGCTACTTATCGAACGATCGAACACAGAAGCGAAAAAAAATAGCCGCCCTAAGAAACTCTAATGCAGAAAATCCCCCGCTAATCTTATATTCTATTTAAAGTGTAAGTGTTCTATAGATATTTAACTGATTTATTTATTAATTTTTATTTTTTTTCTATATTTCATAAAACAGTATACATTACATAACTTGGTTACATTACAAAGTAATACAAAATAATAATAAAGTAACCTTTTCAAGTTACAAAACATATGGCTATTTTTATACATAAATATCAATAGTCTAGCTATTTTTAAAAACAATGTACTTTTCAATTTCTTTATACCTCTCATATACCGATTTAAAGTGATTTATATGAGGTTTTTGTTCGTTAACTTTGCAGTTATAAATATACAATTTTACAATCAGTATTAAGTTATTAATTGCATGATTATTTCTATGATTTTCAATACCAAAACATATCCTTTCTTTATCTATAATCACTTTTCTTTTAAACTGTTGTTCAATAATAACTTGTATTTTCCTCCACATGACATCAATTATTTTGCATTCCACGGCGAACATGTGTATTAAAGTTTGCTTTTTTTCTAAACAAAATTCACAAATTGGTGATTCAACAATTGATATCTTATGTAGAAAAGAGTTAGTATAAATGATACGGTGAATAAATTTATATTGAAAGTTTTTAAGTTTCGTATTGATTGTGCATTTATGCAAAGTTGTGAATATCATATCCCATTGCAATTGTGTATTATCCAGTTCCTTTTCCCATCTGGACTCGATTCTATCGGGCACTGTTGCATATTTTTTAACGAAATGAGAATACAAGTGTTTACAGCTTCTTTTTGTTTTCATCAAATTATTTATTTTAGAATTTTCGATTATTAATTGTGATGTATTGTTTGCTTCCAGTGCCTTGGAATTGAGTGTACAATTTGATGGTAAAGTAAAAAATTTGGTTTAAAATTGTATCGTTCTTCGAATTCTTCTAAATTAAGAATTCGGTTGCTATGAGTCAAAATATCTTTAATGTATTTGATATTTTTGTCCCACCAAACCTTATTTATATTGAATTCCTTGATTTCAAAACAAGAGTTATTCCATAAGGATTGTGATAATATTTCTTTAACAGAGCTCGGTTCTTTGAAACTAAACTCGCTCCAAGCTAATAGAACGTCTTTATTAAAACCATTGAACTGTTTAAGCATCGCGGAGGATGTTGAGAAGTTACTATAAAAAATAAAGTCGTTTCCAAAATTATGTAGATCTCTTTGAAAAAAAAGTTTCCATTTACCATCGTTTTTTCCTAGATATCTTTTAACCCAACATGCTTTTAGAGCTTGACAGTAACTTTGAACATGTGGCATTTTCAACCCTCCCTTTTCTAGTTCGTTGCTCATGATTTTCCTTTTTATCTTATCAGGTTTTCCGTTCCATAAAAAATTAAACATCTTACTTTGTATATTATTGAAGAAATGATTTGGTGGGTCCGGTAAGTTTGAAAAATGAACATTTAAAATTGGCATAACCAGTGTTTTTATTATAGTAATTTTACCAAATAAGGGAGTGAGTGGCCGAGCGGTTAAGACAGTGGAACCGTAATTACGTAGCCATAACATCGGCAGGGGTTCGAGGCTCACTCACTCCATGGTTCTGGTGGTAGAACGAGTCTTCTCGGATAAGGACTATAAACCGTAGGTCCAGTGTACACATCTAGCTCGTGTGCACTTTAAAGAACCTAGTACATCTTTCGAGACGAGTAGGGGGTTACCCCGGTGTATTAGTACATTACAGCCACTGATCACCAACTGGGCCCTCTGGGAGACCAGTCTTTGACTGAAGAGGTTACCCAGTATAAATATATATTCAATCTTTGTTCAATCAATAAGGTTAGGGATCTTTGCCTCCACATGTTTAATATTTTATCGATATCTTTAGATTTTTGTCGAAAATTTAAATCAAATATATTATCTAAATTACTTGAAACATTTATACCAAGGTATCGTATGGGTTCATTAGTCCATATTATGTTTTGTTTGGTGGGAATTTTATAATCCGAATTTCTTAATGAGCCCAATCTCATTATATTACTTTTTTCATAATTTATCTTAAGCCCTGAGGATAAAGCAAATAAGTCCAAAATGTCCATAATGGGGTTTATTGAATTGGAATCGTTTATATAGAATACCGTGTCGTCAGCAAATTGACTTAATTTAATGTTTACGTTATTATATTTTCTATTTTTTTTTTTTCTTCTATTTGTTCTGTTTGACGGACTGCATTGCCTAGGATTTCCAAACATAGAATAAACAAGTATGGTGATAGAGGGCATCCTTGTCGTAAACCACGACTAAGACTAAAGAATTCAGAAGAAAACCCGTTATTAATAACGCAACTAAAAATATCATTATAAAGAAGTTTTATCAAATTTATAAATTTATTTTCAAATCCAAATTGTTCTAGTGCATAGTAAACAAAGTCCCATCTTATTTTATCGAATGCTTTTTCAAAATCTACAAAAAAAAGTAGATTCGGAAGATTATTTCTTTGTGCATGTTCAATAATGTCAAAGAGAAGTTTTATATTCTCGCCAATGTATCGTTCCTTAAGGAATCCAGTTTGATCAGGGCTAATCACAGATGGTAATACTCCTTTTAGTCGTGTCGCAATGGTCTTGGAAATGATCTTATAATCGACGTTCAGTAATGAGATGGGATGCCAGTTTAACAACATTGGCGATTTCTCTTTTTTTGGAATCAATGATATTACCCCACGCCTTTGTGAAATAGAAAGACTACCTTTTTGAAAGGAGTATTTGAATGAATTTGTTAGGGTTTGGCTAATTTCAGTCCAAAAACATTTGTAAAATTCAGCTGGGAGACCATCGGTTCCTGGTGTTTTATTGTTATCCATTTCATTTAGGGCCTCAAAATAATCTTTTTCGGAGAATAGAAGTTCACATTTTATTTTATCTTCGTCACTAATTTTTTTATTTTAATTTGTTTGAGGAAGGCGTGTTGCAAGTCGTTTTTTTCTTCAGATTTGTTCAGTGTTTGGTAAAAAAAAAAACTGATTTATTATCTTTAAAATAAAATGTCGTTTTTTTTCTAGAACCTGTAATCAACAGGTTTATAAGTTAGTGTTTCACGGTAGATATTAAGTTTAGCAAAGACTGGCCTAGCTAAGCCTTCGCCGGCGGCGTATTCAGTAAAAAGTAGGTCACGGGGTCAGCGTACTCTAAAGGTGTCAACCACCAAAAGGTGATGGGGGGGAGGGGCCTAGGTTTAAGTAATAGACAGTATAGTTTTAGGAAAAAACAATAAAATAACAATATATGTATTAAATAATGTCTTAACTTTTCTTTCTCAATATTGTTCTTTAAAAATATATTCTAATCACTCAGATAGTTGAATTTACTTTACAATTGTCAGTCTATAGGCCTATATGCTACCTACTGTATTCCATTTATATCGTAGGCTTTATTAATACAGTATACCCAGGGGAAAAATATTACAGTACATTATGATTTTGTTATTTACAGTATATTATGGATTTTCATAACTCTTCCCAAGATGGGATATGCTGTGCCTGTGGGAAAAAATTTAAATCTCCAACAAAAGGTTTCCAAAGAAAAAGAAAGCATCCTACAAAACCAGATATGAATTACCAATCAGCATTTTTAAAGTTTGACCATGAAGTATTTCCTTGTAACATTTGTGTAGATTGCAATATTCATAGTTCAAGACGGTTGCAAGCTTCGATTTAATTTTGGTTTTCACTCTGATTGTTATTGTATTACTTGTTATTTGTTCAGAGAACAATCAATAAACTATACTAGACTCAAGCGACCAATCACTATTTCTTTGAAAGATAATCAAGATCAGCACCATTGCACAACACATGAACACAGGCTTTTTAATTTACAGCAGGCTAATGATTTGTATTTGTGTCTTATTTGTAACAAAATTTTATGTCCAAATTATTTAGTTTCTGCGTGTGGCCACAGTTTCTGTAATGAATGTGTAAACTCCATATTTTCTGTTTTACTTCGTAAACAAATTCCGTGTTTCATATGCAACAGTCCACTAATTAAATCTGATTTCGCACCTCCCCAACCTCTGGCAAAACAGGCTTTACTTGATGTTAAAGTATTGTGTACGAATTGCAATGTCACCACAATTTACAGAGATTCTTTTAACGGTCGTCACATATGCATTCCTAATGCACGCGTCATTCAGGAACAGAGGGAGTTGGAAGCAATGACACACAGCATTCTTGAAGTTGTCGACAACACAAATCATATCCACAAGTGTGTTCAACAGCTTTCAGATAAAGTCCTTTTGAAAAATCTGAAAGAAAATGAAGGTGAACACAAAATTCACACAAGTAGAAGGGTAAGTAATAATTAATGTATAATGCAGTATAAATACAAAATTTAAAATAGATTTCATACATTTTATCTTGGGTTATATTTTATATTATAGCCGAGGAAGGCGACTTTAATTACCAACACTACATACAAAAGTTCTGAGGTGTCCAATAAAACCTTCCTTAAGCGAAGAAGAGAACTGGACAACCTTTCAAACAAGATAAGCAACAACGACATACAACGACATCGGCTTGATCAGCTAAAGCATTCTTCCCAAAGTGACCTCCAAGAAGCTGGCATTCAATCAACGTCAATGTCAGTGGACAAAGCCTTAGCAATGATTACCGATTGTAATGTGACCTGGGAACAGCTGAGAAAGATAAAACGGTAATAAAATTTATGGGTTGACCAGGTCCAGAGACATAATTATAAGCCAAACCATTTAAATATTAAACTTAGGTATATCACATTTGTGTTGATAGATATTCTGCTGGTCAGAATATTCCTTCTGAAAGGAAAATATGCAAACGTCAGGAAGAACTTATTGACGGAGTATTTATGGCGACTACACAGAAACTAATGCAAAGAAGCACAAGGACGAAAGGATTAAGTCTCACAGATTCAGCTGTTGTTTGGATGACAAAGATTGAGGACACAATTGGAGCTCATTTAGAGCAACACTTCATGCAAGTTATTATAGTTTTAAATGTATATTTAAAAAAAAAAAACAATTGTTTTATTAAAAATTCAAGATTGTTTTTTTCATAAAATGTGAATAATATTTTTGTTTTATAGGTTAGATAACCTGGTTCCATTTAACAACGAAATATGGCTCAAATTTGGTGGGGATCAGGGGGAAGGCTCTACAAAATTTGAAGTTCAAATTCTTAATATCAAGAGCCCGAATGCAACAAGAAATGTTATAGTGGTGTTATTGTTTGAGGCCCCTGACTGCTTGTATAACATTGAAGCCACCTTGCCCAATGTTTCTTGTGAGATTTCCAATATGAATGGAAAAAAATGGAGGTATGTTGAATTTTGATTTTGAACATAACTTTGATTTATTAGATTAATAATCTGCTATGATTAAAATAAAAACTTTGTTGTATATTAACAGAGATTACACATTGAGAATGTTTGGCTTTGGGGATTACGCGTACCTGACAAAATTATATGGGTTACTAGGACCAACTGGTAAGTAATTTATATCAAACCTAGTATGTCACTATTGTATTTTAAGCTTGAACATATTTTATAAATGTATTTTATATTAAAATTTCAGGCCGTTACCCTTGCCTGTTTTGCACTTTGACAAATCGGGAAATCCATGCAGGGAAGACGCCAGATGTAGCATGAACACTTGCGCAAATTAAGAACGACTATTCAAAGTTCAAATTGGATGGCCGAAAGGAAAAAGCAAAAGATATTTCTCGTTGTGTAATTAGAGAACCTCTAGTTGAGACAGAAAAAATCATGTAAATATTTTTTTTTTCCTCCATATAATATTTTGTGCCAAAATGTTTAAATCCAGTAAAAAACTTACCTGTCTTTTTTCTCAGGTGTCAGTACCATCACTGCACATCTCACTGGGCATTTTCAAGCGCCTTTATGACATGCTAGAAAATGAAGGTCATCAAATCGATATGATAATTTACAATTCAATGCTTAAAATAGCTGAAACAAGCGAAAGTGATGAGGAGGAAGAAGATGAATTTGACAAAAGGCTAAAGCAAGAAGTCAAAGAGAACATGGGTATGCCAAAAATTAATATTTAACCAGATTGTTAATGATCACATTTTTTTAAATATTATATTTTGGTTTTAAACTTTCATACTATTTTTAGCATTAAAGATAAAGAAAGAAAAGCTTCAAGAAGAGATAGAAGAAATGGAAGACCAACTCAGTTACTTCAAAGGACATGACAGACAATCAATTGACAAGGATATAAAGACCATTATCAAGGCAAAAGAAGTGGTCTCAAATATTGTGAGTAACTAAAAGATACTTTTCAAATTCTAAATGTTCTGTATAAACTTAAAAAACAAAGAACTTTGTCTTTATTTATAGGAGAAACAGCTTGAAGGAAACCTACCTTTTGGTATAGGTCCCATTGTAACAGCGCTTGACGATTTTTTGAAAGAAAATAAAATTACACGTCAACAGTACCACGGTAAAGCCTTCAATGGAAACCATGTCCACAAAGCTCTGCAGGTATTTAGTGTATAAAATAAATAAATTAATATGAAATCATACCTGTATTAATTTTAAATAAAATTGAAATGGAATCATGTATTAATCTTAATAGCCTCCCGTAATTGAGAAACTCTTCCAAATTCCTGCACAAGTCCTGAAAAAAGAGGTAGAAAAAGTTGGGATTGCGAAAATGAAACTCATCAAAGCAAAGCTGCAAGAATTGGAAGAGCTTAAAACTCTTTTCATTGGATATGGTCAAGTACATAACCAGATGAATCGTTGTAATGTAATGTCTGAAGCAGATATCCAAAGGCTTGGTGAGTTTTAATTCAAAACACACATATGATGTATTATGTCTAGATTCCACATACAATTCATTTGTTTATATTCTTATTTTCAGAATCTGACATATGCCTATTTATTGAGGCATACAAAACCAAATCTGACCTCATCCCCAAAATTGCATATGCTTCAATTTCATGTTGGAGAGCAAATGAGAAGATGGAATTTTGGTCTTGGCCTCTTGGGAGAGCAAGGTGGCGAGGCGATACATGCCGTATTCAATAAAAGACGGCGTTTTGTTAGCGGCATGCCAGACAAAGCAAAACAAAATCTATCAATAATGCGTTTGCATTTTACCACCACAATACCTATTATTCAAGGTGAGGTTGAACAGCCAAAACAACGAAAAAAAAGTAAGATATTACTATAAATTGTTCACATACTTACTTGATGTTGAGACTTGTCAAGGAAAAATTTCATTTTGTAATTTTGTTTAGCAAAATTGCTAATCAAACTGATTTTTGAGTCAAGAAACATAGTTTTGTATTGTATTTTTTGCTACACAATTTTAGAAATGTGTAGCAATATTGTTGTTTTGTATAGCTTTTTGCTATGCTACACTGGCGAAATTATTCCCTGCTTGTAGCTTGTGTGTCCCTCGTGTTTCTATATATTATCTTATTATATTGTATACAACCATACTACGTTGAAACACCTGTTATAGTCTGATCCCCACAGTTAAACAACGTCAGTAAAATCTTGTCTACTATACTGTACAACTTACACTCTTACTTTTCTTACAGACACAGTCAATGCAAGCATTGAGTGATGTCATCAGCAATCAAGCAATTTCTGATCTGAAAAATAAAATTTTGCTATTAATTTAGCAGGTTATTGGATCTATTGGATTTATAAAATTGATTATTTCTTATACTGTTATTGATATTACATTTACAGTATTTTATGAAATCAGTTTCCAGTTATAATCATATTAAATATATTTATATGAACTCATATTTAGTTCTATATATTTTTATTCATGTAATTAAAATTTCTGTATAATCTAAGGTTGAAAAATATTCAAAAAGTCATGTATAAATACACCTACCATGATCGATCGTTCAGGCCATGTTGTAAAATGAAATAAGAAAAATGAATGGTTTCTTCGAGAAATAAAAGCCCTTGGAAGACAACCTCATGAATATTTATTTTTTTTTGCCATTCAAACGTTGTCATTGGTCACTTTTGTTTAAAGGTAAACACACGTGTTTACTCATGGACAGAGCCATTATATATAAAGAGTTACGACATTGAAGATTAGAAGCCATGTTTGTGTCAAAGAATTCGCACGCTGAGGGCGCGCGCGTCTTATTTGTATAGCGTTTTCCGGTAGTTCATGCTTTATTTTTAGATTTTTTTGTCTATGAAATAATGCTTATATTCCGTTTTTATTTTAGTAATTAATTTTATTAATGGTATTAATTTTGTAACATATATATATTGTGTCTATAATAACAAAAGAATAAATACTAGGGCCTACATGCAAGTCAGGATACATCAAAGCATGAACCAATACAAATTCACCCCTCTTTTTATACAGTATATGCTCTCTGTGTGTTTTTGACACAAACTTTCAGAGACTCGTTCATCATTTCATTTGTAATAATTTGCCTTTATTATTTAAATATTGTTCATACCCTTTTCAGTATATTAACAAATATATCCACGACACTTTATTATTTTATTTAGTCATCAAAGCATGCATTATGAATTGAAAACATTACATAATTGTTATTAATGGGACGTAGTTATGGGATGTTTTGTTCCAAAATCAATCAATCGAACGTTATAATGTACTAGCGTACGCGCGCGCAATATTCTTTGGCGCAAGTGGTTCTGTACGCTGTGCACGTCGATATTCCACCGTAAAATGTGCAATTACATTTTTTTTGATATAAGAAAAAGTTTAAAGTAATTTCTTGCTCCTATACTTTACATGCATTAACGGAGACAAGTTTGACACAAATTGATCTGCATATCACGTGACTTAAATCCAATGTCGTAACTCTTTATATATATTATGGCTCTGCTCATGGATATTGTAATGCGCCCTCTAGTGTATAGTATAATGCGCGGTTTGAAAACTGAGGGCGTCCTACTTATTTACTCGCGGTTGCATGACTGAAACAGTTGTGATAACGACAAAAAAAAGAAAATGAAATGAAACGTTCACAATTTATGAATTATTTTTTAATCATAAGGCTAAAAAATGATAGTTCAGCTAAAAAAAAATCTATATCAATATCCAATATGCAACAACTAAGAAAAAGTGATTTGTTGTAATTTTGTTATGGACGTACACGTCACACCTAAAATTTACAAATTTTGCACAGCCAGAATTTGTAAATTTCTAGGGAAAAATTATAATTATTATGCATTTCCTTTTTAAAAACATTAAAATAAATTGCCCTATCATGTTAGAAAAATATTTTTACATTATATGTTTGTAAATTGAATTTGTAGCAAAATTCAGAAAAAAAATCTAAAAAAAAAACATTTTTTACATGTACATCATATTGTTGCTGTGTGCATTCACTCTAGGGCCATTTTTTAGCACATGTATCTTTAAAACTATTGATTTTGTTACTTCATTGATTGAAAAAATGGATTCAGGATCAAAAGGTTTGCTAGGATAACAAGTTGTGGTGTGTTCTAGGGGTTTCAGTATAAAACTTATGTCCATTTAAATATCGCGATTGGAGCAATATGTGCACATTAATTATGCACTTGAGCCATTTTTGACCATGTATATCTCTTAAACTATTCATTTTGTTACTGTGAATGTTGCAGAAATGGATTCAGGATCAAAAGTTTTGCTAGGATAACAAGTTGTGATGTTCTAGGGGTTTCAGTATAAAACTTTATGTCCATTTAAATGTCGCGATTGTAGCAATATGTGCACACTAATTATGCACTTGAGCCATTTTTGACCATGTGTATCTCTTGAACTATTCATTTTCTTGCTTTGAATGTTGCAGAAATGGATTCAGATTAAAAAATTGTCTAAAATTGAATGAATTGAAAGCACTCAGAGATAAAATGCTGAAATTATGATCTTCCGAAAATTGACGATAGCATGTTTTACATGGAAATTGCTATAAATATACACAAAATGGCCTAATTTAATAGTCATATTTGGACATGAAGGAATAAAGACACCAAACTGGTAATTAGAACATAGCTGAATCATGTATTGATAAACTTACAATGATGAGTTTCAACTTTGGGAATAATTGCCCACAAGGTCAAAGTTCAAAACGAAAAAGTAATGATTTTTCGTATTTTGTGTCCCGAGTGACTTTTTGACGCACAGTTTACCCATAAGATGCATTTTAAAAATGATGAACTTTTTTGTATGGATACATTAACACCATATGTTAATAATGTATAGGAAAAAATCAATTTAAAAATGTATTTTCATATTTAAATATGGGGTAAAAATTGCTGAAGCTGTTCGCGACAAAATAAATTGGGGTCTCTAGGGACCAATATCTCGAAAATGAATTGAGATACAGCATTTTTTTTTTCATATTTTCAATCTATGACCAAAATTATGTCAGTGTATCAATATTCAGCTTTAATAGCTTTAATAATTTTTAAAATATGGCTAATTAAAAATGCAACTTTACAAAAAGGTAATTTATTAAGACAAAAAATTCTACAGACGACACATTTTCAAATGGCGATAACTTTTAAACGACTTGGAGTTGGCAACTGAAATTGTTGGTGTGTTCGTGAGACATATAGTTGCATATTATATGTGAGTTTCAAGGAAATCTGAGGTGGTACCCAGCAATCCCATTTGTTGAGTTGTTGGAATGAAATGACCCTAGTAGAAAATCACATTGATGGGTGGAACTATATTGGAGGTGACTGTGTAATCTGTTTAATAGACCAATCAGAATACGTTTAGCTTTTGTCTGTTTTTTTTTTTATAAGAAGTGGAATATCCTGTATGAGATGTTTTTTGTTTGAATGAAATGCTTTTCTGAAGTTGACACACACTTTGTATTATTGTAGTGTTTTAATAGAAAAATTAAGCTTGTTTTATGACATTTTGTTTTGTCAAAATAGTTTTGCGCAGAAAAAAAGAAATCTCGCATTTTCGCACAATTTTCAATTACAGTATCAGGCGTTTCCACAGCTGCCGTATATGGCAGTTAGCGGAATCCAAGTTACAAGAAATCGCGTTTGTAGTGATAAATTGTCGATAATTTTTTTTGTTTAATAATGGCTATGGTGCCTTCCAAGTTGGCCTTGCTGGCCCTAATTTAATGAAAAACTGGATGCTAACTGGCCTTGCCCCTAAAATCCCCAAATTCGGGGCCTGCAACACAATAACCTGCTTTCATTTGATAAATTAATATATTGCATACTTTTGTAAGAAATCTTCGCTTGTAATATGTTATTTTCAAATAATGACACAGATATTGTGATTTTTTTTTCATTAACATAATAATTGTAAAAACTAGATGGTACGCGAGCGAAGCGAGCGTACCATCTAGGTCGTACCCACAGATGGTTCTCGAATACACAGTAATTTCAGCGTAACAAAACTGGCAATTTCAAGTGTACGTACCACAGGACTATAATACATTGTCGTTTACAGAAACGAATAAATAGAACACAATGATTTATGTAGTCAACTAAAATTAGCACCCTGGGAATTACTTCCGAAGTAGAAACTTTTCACAAAATGAGTCCAAATGTTTGATTTGGACTCATTTAAAGAAACCCAATTTGTGTTTTGTATGTAACATTAGGGTTGAGGGATGGGAAAGCGGATAGGTTCAAAGAAGAACAATTTTTAAATATATTCTTTATCCACTCAGTAACGAAATATTTCTTTCATGTTTTATAGGCCTATAAATATATAGGCCTACATCTAAATACAGTAAAACATTTGCGATTTAATACTTTGTTAAAACTGTCACTGTCATAATTAATCGATTGAAATATTAAAGTACATGTCACGATACACCACTACGACGTTTATATTATTGGTAATTATTAATTAATACAAACGTTGAGAAGGAACTGTCAGTATAAAGTTTATTTGTATATAATAATGTGTTTATATATCTAACAGTAGAGCCTATCCACAATCTCAGTAATAAAGTTTATTTGTATATATTTTTATATTACATCTAACAGTACGAACATTCACAGTAGGAAATGTTCGATTCAAATGAGGAGCAACAATAGTTAATAGGTATTTACAGTTGTCAAAGTATTGCAAGTCTATTCTCAAAGGGCCCATATATTTACCTACCGTATGTGTTAAACGAAGGGCTCATCAATTTACCTACTTGTGTTAAACTCTGGCAGACTGAGAGATTGGGATGTTCCATTCTTCGCAAATCAATACATTTGTAGAATTCTATATTAAATCTATCAAAATAGTATTTTTTTTTTAAATCGGCCTGTCTTCAACAATATGATGCTGTACTCTAGCTATTCAACCGGTTTTCAGCTATTAAAAACAATTATCGTAGGAGGAGATAGGAAAATGCAAAGCCTCCTCGCATTTTTGTGGCGGGTATTTTTCAAGATGGACATCCATTAGACAGTGTATACCACGATCGGAAAACACCCCTCTTTGGGGCAAATCGTTGAACCTAAATTCGTTTTAATCGTCAATAACTAATTATCTAACTTAATTTAATTAGTAAACAGGGTTACATCAGGTGGTTCAAATCAGTACCGAAAGTACGAACCAACTTTATATACCATTGAGTACAAATTCTAAAAGTAAGGCGCGATTTACCGAATTTTGCCCTTACGTAAATTTATATATAGATAAAGGGAATCTGATTTTTTTTCTTTTTGAATCACCTCACCTTTTCGCCTTAATACCAGAAGGAAGCATTGTTTGTCATCATCCAAAGATATCTTCCATTTCCTGAAACTGAAAGGTCATAATTAGTTTTAAGGAGCGCGTGCTTGATCGCGCTCCTCCTCGCTCCTTATTGACCTCTAAGGAGAGAATTAATTGTTCTCTTAAAATCGGCAATCAGCTTTTTGCCAAAATGGGAATTCCCTGTCTGCTTTCAAGCGCGGATTTACTTCCATTACCTCACAGTGTATCCAATGCGGTGTCATAGAAACACCTCTAGAGCAAGCAGAGCAAGTACCAACAACATGGTTTCTTTTATTAAACAAAGCAATTTAGATAAAAAATATAATTAATAAAAACAATATTAATTGTAGCCCTAAATACATGCTTAATATTTGGAGAGAGATTCTTCTTCTTCTTCTCTGTCTTTATTTTGGAGATGACTTTTTTGTGATTTATTATCAATAAGACTATTGCTTGTTACTTTGTGAAATACAGGTAAATACATTTTTAGGCCCTAAGCTCCTAGCTAGTTAGGCTAAGCCTAGGCCTATAATAGTAGGCTAGCCCAGCAAGGTCAAGTAGACCTAATTGGCAAATGACTCCCAGCCAAGTTAGGACCTGATTTCTTTAAAAAAAAGTTGTATGACTGTAGTATGTCTCCCAACACAAGAAGAGCAATTTGGTTCTAATTTCACACGTGTCGATCAGTTAGTGTAAGATATTGTGCTTTCTTTAACAATCAGTTGAACAAATAATGTTGCATGTTGTTTTTTTTCCTTTTAAAATTACCTCACCTTTTCGCATTAAAACCAAAAGGAAGCAATTGGATTATAATTTATTAGAAAAATTGATCTTTACTTCTCAAAACTTCCTTAATGTAATGCATATTAAACAAGAACACATTGTTTTTTTTTGTGGTGAGGAAAACCAACAATATATTGCTTTACTGTAGTTATGCTTTTTTCTCTATTGCCCTGGTTTTGCATTATCCTCAAATACCGTATTTTATCCACAAATTAGGTGGGGAAAAATTATGCAAGTTTGGTGTAATGTTTATATGCATCTCATGCATGTTAATGTTCAAATCTTGCTGATGATAAATCTTTTTTTTTTTTTTGGTTCTACATTCTCTTTTTGTGGAATTTTATACTGAATTTTGAGTACCGCTGTTTCTGCTAGAAGTACTATCTTGGGTGGTCATGTTAAAATTTATCTTTTTTAACCAGCCCGCCTTTCGATCCCCTAAAATGGGGAAAAGTTATTCCTTCCTTGCCGGAATTAGAATTAGTTTTAGAATTTGTTGTCTTTGGCGATGTTGTAGCCTCTACTTTCACAGTCTCTTTTTGTTTTTATATTGACTTGTTTCAACGACAAGTCCGCATACCCCATACTTTCCTTTAATTTTTGCTAAATTTCCTTTCTAAATCTGGCTGTCCTGTTTGTTCCTTTTTAATTTTTCCGAAATGTCTGTTTCCCCAACAGATTATTTGCAAATGCTGTGATTTTGTTCCTTACTTTCATTCACTATAGGCTATCCATGTGTAAATACTTACAGAAAATCAAAATATACGGTATCAAAACATGCTGCTATGCCGGGATGAACCCAGTCATTTTCGGAGTCGTCCTCAAAACTTTTTCATAAATGCACTTTTTAAGAATAACAGACTGAATTTTTAAAAGTAGGTGGTCTATGTTTTATTTATGTTCATTTGATATTAAGAAAAACATTTTGTAAATTCTCACACTTGGCAGGCTATTGTAAAGTACTGTAGTTAGAAAATCACTTTGGTGGGTGGAACTATTTACTGGAGGTGTAATCTGTTTATAGACCAATCAGAATGTAGGATTACATTGGCTTAAAGTCTGATTGGTTATAAAAGGTGATATTGGTAGGAACATCATACAGTATGTGAGATGATTTTTGTTTGAATAGCTGTTTTTAAGTGGACTACTATATTAAACTTTGTATTTTTAGTGTATTCGAACAATTTCATGAAAGGCTTTCCCTTCAGAAAGAAGTTATATTTTGAAGTTGAGCATTCCAGCACCAATTGAGGATAACAATTTACATTGTATGCCTACATTCTCTTGGCTAATTGTGTACTCTGAAATCAGAAGGTTCCTGATTTGAGGATTACTTACTATCCGTATCACACTTGTTGTAACCAAAGTTTGTCTAGTGGTGCTAATATTCTGTTTACTAATCATCTTAGTACCCTAGGAAGATACTCAACAAGTATGGAAACGTATAGATATCTATACCGTTTTCCGATGATTTTAATTCTTGTTGGCTTGGTTGTTGGTGTTAATTCTCAGTTTTTAATAGATCCACAATCTGCTGAAGTGACACAGGGTGCAGACCATGGGTTGGAATGTGTTGTCAACAGAACCTATCTTGCTGGTTATTATTTTGTTGCATGGACTAAAGATTCTGAGGTTTTCTCGGCACGTAACCAAATTGATAAGGTTGCTTTAGAAAATATAAATGGTGAAGACCCCGAAGATCGATACACAATTACCAAAATTGACCAAGGTAACACAGGAACGTATAAATTGATTATTGATTCAGTAAAAGGTGTAGATTCTGGAAATTATCAATGTGTAATTTGTCAACATCCGCCAACTTCATATGAGTGTACAGCCATTACAGATTTTAAATCTACTGTAGCAACATTGAATGTCTTGTATACCCCATCAGTCCCTGAATATCCAGAATGTACTGGTTTGGACAGTTCTGCAACCGTGTCTGTTGGAACTCAAGTTGAGGTGACATGTGTGTCGGAAATTGGTGATCCAAAGGTTCAATTGCAATGGCATAAGGATGGGGTACCGTTATCAAGTACAATAACTGAAAGAGAAGATAATAACAGACTTTATCTTATATACACTTTTACAGCAGAACTCTCTCATACTGGTATGGTTTTAAGCTGCTCTTCTACAAGCTCATATTTTACATCATACTCTGAATCGTGTCGCTTTAATGCGCTGAATGTTGTTGACATGCCAGTGGTGGCTGCTACTTCAGGAGCTGCAGAGGATGAAGAAGGATCGCAAACAACACCTGTATCAGAATATAGTAGTGATTCTTGTGCAGCGGCTATTAATAAATCTATAAAATGTTTGCAAATTTTTGGTAAATTTTTAGAGGGTAATTAATTTTGTTTTTATAGTCTGTTTTGGATTGACCAATAGCAGACTGTGTTTGAAGATTCTGTTTGGCATTTCCTCACATTTTGTATCTGTTTTGTACACTAGAAATTTAGTTAAGTAAGCTACACTCTGAACTTATATATTATAAAATGTGAAGATATTTTTCCTTTTTTAAATTCAATAGAGAGTAGTGTGTTGTATCATCCTCAGACTTAAAATTGTATTGTCTTGAAAAAAAACAAGAAAAATGGAGATTAATAAAATTAGTCTTTGAATATGTCATTTTTTAATTTTAATCAAGTTAATCACTTTTGTAGAAAAAATAATAACAATTATGTTTTTACTTTATAAATAGACAAAATAACAGTTAAATTCAATTAAAATCAATTGGCTGGCAGCCAATTTGACTATTTTTGCCTAAATTACAGGGTTTTTTTTCAGATAAATAAAATAAAATCAAATAAATGTTTTTTCGTGATCCAATTTTTGGTCAAAGTAATAACTATTATGTGACAATAAATTGAATATTAAAAAATATATATAAACAATAAAACAATCTTAAGCAAAAAAACCATATATATATATAATCTATACTGTACTTTTATATTCTTTTCATACTTTTTTATATTGCATAATTTTGTAAGAAATTTAACATGTAATTTGGTAAAAATGACATAACTAAACAAATATATTGTGTTTTTTTTCTTTAACTTCAATTGTAAAAATTAAGGAATATGTGATTTTTTGTTTGTTTACCTTTTAAAATTACCTCACCTTTCTCCTTAATACCAGAAGGAAGCAATTGCACTTGATTTTTTAGAAAAACTGATGTTTACTTCTCAAAACTTTCTTAATAAATGTACGCATATAACAAGAAAACATTGCGGTTTTTATGATAGGAAAATTACAAACAATAGTTATTACTGTATGTATGTTGAAGTTCTTTTTTCTCTATCAAAGATTTACATTTAATATCTTTTGACACTCCCTTTTGTTGTACTGTATGTCACTGATGAATATAAGAATATCAATAAATATTATTATAGTTCAATTATGGTCTATCTGAGTTGCAATTGCAGTCTATACGGCTTTTTCTCGAAACGGAAGACATCCTTACCATCGATGATGAACAATGTTGTGCAAGGAAGAAAATAGAACAGAAATAACATTTTCAGGGGATTTCAGGACACCATGTTAGTTAAAACATCTACTGTAAAATGTCCTTAAAAGATTGACTTACTTTCTGAATTATTAAAAAAGAATGAGAACATTTTTTAGATCACCTAAAATTCAACGTAAAGAAGACAAAGTGTTTAAGCATAGACACACTCTCCATTTGTGACAGCACCGTTTTATCACAGTGCATTAATAATCGTGCTCTTCAAATCAGCAATCAGCGTCGCTAAAATGGGAATTCCCCTGCCTGCTTTCAAGCGCGAATTTTCCTCCATTACCTCACAGTGTATCCAATGCGGTGTCATAGAAACACTGTGCTCGCACTGGCCGATCGCCAAGTCGCCATGGGCGAAAACGTTTCTAGATTTGCGAAAAATAAAACGGCTACTTTAGCCATTTTGGCCAATGACTCCCAGCCAACTGATATCTTAAAAAACAACTTGTATGACTAGCATGCAAAGCAAGCAAAATGCTCTCCTCGAAAACACAAGGAGAGCAATTTATTACAATGATTCATTCTCAAACATATCAACAGTGCTGTACTGTATATCAGAGTTATATCTTGGTTGACAAATCTTGAGGTATAAGGGAGTTAACTGATCACATAAAGCTCTTGGAGAAAAATCAGTTGTAATATGTCTGACCAGGTGTACAGTAATTATTCCATTTAGTAAGGCTTTTTTGGCAAATTATTTCAAACAACAATCAGACAAACGTTATAGAGATGCGTTTGGCAGACCGTTTGATGGAACAGTGTTTGGATGCCTTTATTCATGTTTGGCATGTTGCCCCCCCCCCCCTACTCTCCCCCATTGAACATTTGACTGAGCAGCATATTGTTTTTCCTTTTGTACGATTCCTTCATTGAGTAATTAAGGACTTTACGAAACACGATGGTTAGGGGAGGACGACGAATATCCTGTGTTTGCTAGAGCATAAAATCATATACAGGCAACATAGCCGCTTTATTAGTTATGCACCGTTTCCCAAAGACGACGACCAGCAGTCTCTCCCTCCCCTCTCATAACATAAGTATCCGATATAATAAACTGCAGAGTGTATTCGTGTGCCCGAAAAAAAATAGTTTAAAGGGCAGCAATGCTGTTGTGTGGAAACGCCAAAACTGAG
Organism: Antedon mediterranea; assembly: GCF_964355755.1. Lineage (NCBI taxonomy): Eukaryota > Metazoa > Echinodermata > Crinoidea > Comatulida > Antedonidae > Antedon > Antedon mediterranea. Next base: position 16,669,720 of record NC_092678.1, read on the forward strand.
AGCGAAATACTGTACACCATGGTATTATACACAGTACCTCTTCAAGCTCGAGCAAGCGGTATTTCTAATTTGTGAACAACAATGTTGTGAAAACGCCCGATATTGAAGTTGAGCATGAAAATATGTGGTTTATTCTTGTCTTTCCTTCACCTACAGTATGTCTTGTAGCTCAAGCGCAAATCGGAAACAGAATGAAATGCATTAATGGTATTGTGAATGATTGTATGATTCTTTTGAAAATGAGAAAAAATATGGCTAAACACTACTTTTAAAATTGTTGTTTTTTTTTGTCTTTTTAGTCGCGTGGACGCGACTCTATAGTTCACTATGTCTGTCGGTCTGTCGGTCCGGTATCACTATGCGTTTTATCGCTTTCTGACCTTATCTTGATATCAGTTTAATCTATAGCTAAGTCAATTTTTCACAGTATATTCCTTATGGCCAGGAATCGATGTGGTTATGTTTTCACGGTGCGCAATAAAAAATTACGCGGTCTACTCACGATTTAACGAAATCACGTTTGTAATCATATCTTCACAACCATGAATCACAATTAAATAAAATTTGGTACTCATAAATTTCAGGGCATAAATCATCATATGGCAATACAATTACGTGCGTAGCGCATATAACGCATGCGTACGCACGCTTAAAATTTTCCAAATTTATTTGCGATGAAATAAGAGTACGTTTCAGGCAATTTTAAGCGTTTACAAAATTGCCATGAGTGCGCAGATTTTTGCACGCGCACTGCGCGTCAAATGTTATTGCGCACTCTTTTTGCCCGATTTCTGTTTTCTTGATTTTTCAACTCAAAATTACGTTATACGAGCACATCAAAAGTAACAGGCTACGCACGTGTAAATTAAAAAAATATAAATGTATTTAAACATTTCAACATTTTTAAACATGTTCAGTAATTTCAGTCAGTTGGTAGGTTGGTCGGTCGGTCGGTAAACACTAATGAGCACGCGACTGCAGCCATCTATATGGCCTTGTTTCTTGTTGGAAATATAAATCAATGTCTTTATTATTAACTAGAGATATTAATGCTGTCATAAAAAATATAATAAATATGAAGGTACGATTTAGTTATGCGTATAAGCCTGTTGTTTGGAATGAATGTCAAACACGAATTGATTCGTGTTAACATGAGTTGGCGTCAAGTAGCAAAATAGCCCTAGGGTAAACAAAGTGACGATGCTTCGTGATCAATTAGACCTACAGTATAGCATCATGTAGAATTTCGGTTATTTTTATAATAAACGTTTTTTGAATTGTCGATTGGTCAAACTTAATATAATATAATAACGAAAATGTATAACCAAATCTGTAAATTTCATTTAACTTTAAAAAAAAATCTATTTTTTTGATACATTTTTTTGGCTTCACAGTATTATGGCCGAGGTTTAGTAGTTATTCTACCGTAATGTCATGTTGTTTGCCGCAAAAGGGGTTTCCCCGATTTGTTTCCAAGAAGAGTCCAAGATAATAGAGAAGACAACATTTTTTGTGCAAAATTGATTCCCACTCACTAATTTCCCACCTGTCGATCAATTAGTGCGCATAGAATAAGATATTGTGCTCTCTTAAACAATCAATTGTACAATTAAAGGCATGTCATTTTTTTCACAATAACCTGCTTTCATTTCATAACTTTATTATATTGCATACTTTTGTAAGAAATCTTCGCTTGTAATATGTTATTTTCAAATAATGACACAGATATTGTGATTTTTGTTGTCATTAACATTAATTGTAAAAATAAAGGGAATCTGATTTTTTTTCTTTTTAAATCACCTCACATTTTCGCCTTAATACCAAAAGGAAGCAATTGTATTACTTTATAAGAAAAACTGATCTCTACTTCTCAAAACTTCCTTAGTGTAATGTATGAATGTAACAAGAAAACAGTGTGGTTTTTATGATAGGAAAACCAACAATAGATCGACTGTAGGCTTACAAGTTCTTTGCTCTATTAAAGTTGATTTAAAAGAAAACAAGCAAGAAAACATTGTGGTTTTTATGATAGGAAAATTACCAACAATAGTTACTATATGTATGTTTAAGTTCTTAACTTTTTACTCTATCAAAGTTTATGGGCGAATCCAAGGGGGTGGTCCACAGGTCCCCGCCCCCCTTAAATTTGAAAGGTGCCCTTTTTTAGATTCAATATTTTAATCGTGTGACATATTTGTTTTTATGTTAGTATACACAGACTAAGTAGGCTACATCAACGGCAAAAATGCCCTGATGTGCTAACCTTTTACAGTAAACATTTTGTCCATAAGAATGTCCGTTAAGGAATTAGACATTTTTCAAGTAAACTTGTGCTTCAAAAATATCCATTTCTCGCTATGTTACTGTATTTCTGTTATCCTTTCCTGCACAGCATTGTTTGTCATCATCCAAAGATATCTTCCATTTCCTGAAACTGAAAGGTCATAATTAGTTTTAAGGAGCGCGTGCTTGATCGCGCTCCTCCTCGCTCCTTATTGACCTCTAAGGAGAGAATTAATTGTTCTCTTAAAATCGGCAATCAGCTTTTTGCCAAAATGGGAATTCCCTGCCTGCTTTCAAGCGCGGATTTACTTCCATTACCTCACAGTGTATCCAATGCGGTGTCATAGAAACACCTCCTCTAGTGAATTTACATCCATTAGCTCACAGTGTATCCAATGCGGTGTCATAGAAACACCTCCTCTAGAGCAAGCAGAACAAGTACCAACAACATGGTTTCTTTTATTAAACAAAGCAATTTAGATAAAAAATATAATTAATAAAAACAATATTTAATTGTAGCCCTAAATACATGCTTAATATTTGGAGAGAGATTCTTCTTCTTCTTCTCTGTCTTTATTTTGGAGATGACTTTTTTGTGATTTATTATCAATAAGACTATTGCTTGTTACTTTGTGAAATACAGGTAAATACATTTTTAGGCCCTAAGCTCCTAGCTAGTTAGGCTAAGCCTAGGCCTATAATAGTAGGCTAGCCCAGCAAGGTCAAGTAGACCTAATTGGCCAATGACTCCCAGCCAAGTTAGGACCTGATTTCTTTAAAAAAAAGTTGTATGACTGTAGTATGTCTCCCAACACAAGAAGAGCAATTTGGTTCTTATTTCACACGTGTCGATCAGTTAGTGTAAGATATTGTGCTTTCTTTAACAATCAGTTGAACAAATAATGTTGCATGTTGTTTTTTTTCCTTTTAAAATTACCTCACCTTTTCGCATTAAAACCAAAAGGAAGCAATTGGATTATAATTTATTAGAAAAATTGATCTTTACTTCTCAAAACTTCCTTAATGTAATGCATATTAAACAAGAACACATTGTTTTTTTTTGTGGTGGGGAAAACCAACAATATATTGCTTTACTGTAGTTATGCTTTTTTCTCTATTGCCCTGGTTTTGCATTATCCTCAAATACCGTATTTTATCCACAAATTAGGTGGGGAAAAATTATGCAAGTTTGGTGTAATGTTTATATGCATCTCATGCATGTTAATGTTCAAATCTTGCTGATGATAAATCTTTTTTTTTTTTTGGTTCTACATTCTCTTTTTGTGGAATTTTATACTGAATTTTGAGTACCGCTGTTTCTGCTAGAAGTTGTAGTTGTTGGGTGGTCATGTTAAAATTTATCTTTTTTAACCAGCCCGCCTTTCGATCCCCTAAAATGGGGAAAAGTTATTCCTTCCTTGCCGGAATTAGAATTAGTTTTAGAATTTGTTGTCTTTGGCGATGTTGTAGCCTCTACTTTCACAGTCTCTTTTTGTTTTTATATTGACTTGTTTCAACGACAAGTCCGCATACCCCATACTTTCCTTTAATTTTGCTAAATTTCCTTTCTAAATCTGGCTGTCCTGTTTGTTCCTTTTTAATTTTTCCGAAATGTCTGTTTCCCCAACAGATTATTTGCAAATGCTGTGATGTTGTTCCTTACTTTCATTCACTTTAGGCTATCCATGTGTAAATACTTACAGAAAATCAAAATATACGGTATCAAAACATGCTGCTATGCCGGGATGAACCCAGTCATTTTCGGAGTCGTCCTCAAAACTTTTTCATAAATGCACTTTTTAAGAATAACAGACTGAATTTTTAAAAGTAGGTGGTCTATGTTTTATTTATGTTCATTTGATATTAAGAAAAACATTTTGTAAATTCTCACACTTGGCAGGCTATTGTAAAGTACTGTAGTTAGAAAATCACTTTGGTGGGTGGAACTATTTACTGGAGGTGTAATCTGTTTATAGACCAATAAGAATGTAGGATTACATTGGCTTAAAGTCTGATTGGTTATAAAAGGTGATATTGGTAGGAACATCATACAGTATGTGAGATGATTTTTGTTTGAATAGCTGTTTTTAAGTGGACTACTATATTAAACTTTGTATTTTTAGTGTATTCGAACAATTTCATGAAAGGCTTTCCCTTCAGAAAGAAGTTATATTTGAAGTTGAGCATTCCAGCACCAATTGAGGATAACAATTTACATTGTATGCCTACATTCTCTTGGCTAATTGTGTACTCTGAAATCAGAAGGTTCCTGATTTGAGGATCACTTACTATCCGTATCACACTTGTTGTAACCAAAGTTTGTCTAGTGGTGCTAATATTCTGTTTACTAATCATCTTAGTACCCTAGGAAGATACTCAACAAGTATGGAAACGTATAGATATCTACACCGTTTTCCGATGATTTTAATTCTTGTTGGCTTGGTTGGTGTTAATTCTCAGTTTTTAATAGATCCACAATCTGCTGAAGTGACACAGGGTGCAGACCATGGGTTGGAATGTGTTGTCAACAGAACCTATCTTGCTGGTTATTATTTTGTTGCATGGACTAAAGATTCTGAGGTTTTCTCGGCACCTAACCAAATTGATAAGGTTGCTTTAGAAAATATAAATGGTGAAGACCCCGAAGATCGATACACAATTATCAAAATTGACCAAGGTAACACAGGAACGTATAAATTGATTATTGATTCAGTAAAAGGTGTAGATTCTGGAAATTATCAATGTGTAATTTGTCAACATCCGCCAACTTCATATGAGTGTACAGCCATTACAGATTTTAAATCTACTGTAGCAACATTGAATGTCTTGTATACCCCATCAGTCCCTGAATATCCAGAATGTACTGGTTTGGACAGTTCTACAACCGTGTCTGTTGGAACTCAAGTTGAGGTGACATGTGTGTCGGAAATTGGTGATCCAAAGGTTCAATTACAATGGAATAAGGATGGTGTACCGTTATCAAGTACAGTAACTGAAAGAGAAGATAATAACAGACTTTATCTTATATACACTTTTACAGCAGAACTCTCCCATACTGGTATGGTTTTAAGCTGCTCTTCTACAAGCTCATATTTTACATCATACTCGGAATCGTGTAGCTTTAATGCGCTGAATGTTGTTGACATGCCAGTGGTGGCTGCTACTTCAGGAGCTGCAGAGGATGAAGAAGGATCGCAAACAACACCTGTATCAGAATATAGTAGTGATTCTTGTGCAGCGGCTATTAATAAATCTATAAAATGTTTGCATATTTTTGGTAAATATTTAGATGGTAATTAATTTTGTTTTTATAGTCTGTTTTGGATTGACCAATAGCAGACTGTGTTTGAAGATTCTGTTTGGCATTTCCTCACATTTTGTATCTGTTTTGTACACTAGAAATTTAGTTAAGTAAGCTACACTCTGAACTTATATATTATAAAATGTGAAGATATTTTTCCTTTTTTAAATTCAGTAGAGAGTAGTGTGTTGTATCATCCTCAGACTTAAAATTGCATTGTCTTGAAAAAAAACAGGAAAAATGAAGATTAATAAAATCAGTCTTTGAATATGTCATTTTGTAATTTTAATCAAGTCACTTTTGTAAAAAAAATAAAAACAATTATGTTTTCACTTTATAAATATACAAAATAACAGTTAAATTCACCATCATCATCATGACTATTTTTGCCTAAATTACAGTTTTTTTCAGATAAATCATTTTTTTTTCTGATCAATTTTGGGTCAAAGTAATAACTATTATGTGATATTAAATGGAATATTAAAAAATATATAAACAATATATCTTAAGCAAAAAAACCATATATATATATATATAATCTACACTGTAGTTTTATATTACTTTTTTATATTGCATAATTTTGTAAAAAATGTAATCATGTAATTTGGTAAAAATGACATAACTAAACAAATATATTGTGTTTTTTTTCTTTAACTTTAATTGTAAAAATCAAGAAATATGTGATTTTTTGTTTGTTTTCCTTTTAAAAGTTACCTCACCTTTTCTCCTTAATACCAGAAGGAAGCAATTGCACTTGATTAGAAAAACTGATCTTTACTTCTTAAAAGTTCCTTATAATGTATGCATGTAACAAGAAAACCGTGTGGTTTTTATGATAGGAAAACCAACAATAGATCGACTGTAGACTTACAAGTTCTTTGCTCTATGATAGGAAAATTACCAACAATAGTTAATACTGTATGTATGTTGAAGTTCTTTTTTCTCTATCAAAGATTTAAATTTAATATCTTTTGACACTCCCTTTTGTTGTACTGTATGTCACTGATGAATAAAATAAGAATGTCAATAAATATTATTATAGTTCAATTATGGTCTATCTGAGTTGCAATTGCAGTCTATACGGCTTTTTCTCGAAACGGAAAACATCCTTACGATCGATAACGAAAAGTGTTGTGCAAGGAAGAAAATAGAACAGAAATAACTTAGCATTTTCAGGGGATTTCATGACACCATGTTAATTAAAACCTTTACTGTAAATGTCCTTAAAAGATTGACTTACTTTCTGAATGATAAAAAACGAATGAGAACATTTTTTAGATCACCTAAAATCCAACGGAAAGAAGACAAAGTGTTTAAGCATAGACACACTCTCCATGTGTGACAGCACCGTTTTATCACAGTGCATTAATAATCGTGTTCTTTAAATCAGCAATCAGTTTAAGGGAGTTAACTGATCACACAAAGCACTTGGAGAAAACTCAGTTGTAATATGTCCGACCAGGTGTACAGTAATTATTCCATGTAGTAAGGCTCCTTCGGCAAATTATTTCAAGCTACAAAAACGCTTTCAGAAAATGTCATAGAAATGCGTTTGGCAGACCGTTTGGTTAAACACTGTTTGGATGCCTTTATTCAAGTTTGGCATGTTGCTCCCCATCATTTAACGTTTGACTGAGCAGCATATTGTTTTTTCTTTTGTACGATTCCTTCATTGAGTATTTGGGACTTTACGAAACACGACCGGCAGTCTCTCCCTCCCCTGTCTCTTGGCACGGTGCCCTTCTAAATCGCTTGGCTCTGGTGATACAGCATAAGCCTTCCTAGCTAGGGCCTCACATTCAAACGCAACTTTTAACACAGCAATTTGAACCCAATAAAAATGTTGTTTCATTAAACAATTAAATTAGAAGTTCAAATAATATTATTAGAATTTTTAAAATTCCACGTTAAGTGTAATTTGAACGGTATTTATGTACTTTATTTTTAGTCGTTTTCCGTAAACGGGAAAATGGCAACTTCATCGTTCTCCAAAACTCAAGATGATGTAATTTCATGCTAAGCTCCGCCCACTTTGTTAAAGCTCATGCATAATAGTAGTTATTCTGCCGTGATGTCATGCTGTTTGCCTTGAAAGGGAGTTCCCCGATTCGTTTGCAAGAAGAGTACGAGATAATAGAAAACAACATTTTTTGTGCAAAATTTTTTCCCCACTCACTAATTTCCCACGTGTCAGTTTTAGCGCGCATAGAATAAGATATTGTGCTTTCTTTAACAATCAATTGATCCAATAAAGGTAGTGTCGTTTTTTAGGTGATCATTTAGAATAAAATGATCACCTATTGTTATTGTATGAAATCTTATTCCGCTTTATTTCTTTCTGTACAGATTTTGTGTGTCAATTATCTCATAAAGTAAAATGTCAATGATCACAAAAATGTCACAATATCTTCCAAATACTTAAACTTAATCCTAATAAGCTTTTCAGCGTGATCACTCAACCGTGACGTCATTTATACGCCATTTTGTGAAATCACATTATCAATCATATCTCCATAATTCATTATCACAAATAAATTAAATTCTTTGCCTTTAAAGGCTAGGTGCGGGTAAAAAATTTCTATTGATCATACATTCCAATAATTATCAATCTATAGATTCCCTTATGTTTCATAATTTTTGGGATTTTATTTGTGTTACACGAGCTTGTTGAAAATAAGCACTTTCTAATCAGTAATTATAGTACCGGTAATTAGAGTTCAAATTACACAGTAAAATATCTATTCTTTTGTACACAAATTTGTAAATAAAAAGGCGTTTTAAAAAGCTATGAAAAATAAATGGTGTGGTAAAAAAATGTTATCAGATGACTAAATATAGGTAATATCACTTAAATATTACATTTCTGATATTTTTATTCAACTTCAGATTTTTATTTTCATGCTATAGCAAAAATTATCCACTGTATATCCACCATCTTTTTTCACCATCTAGGGAGTCACCAGACATGTTATTACATTAGGTTAACTACCTAACTACTGAAAAAACATTATCCTGGTTTTTATGGAAGAATTTTGCCAAATTTTGTATTTGTCCATATTACGGGAAATTGATGTTTTTTCGTCATGATTTCTGTTACAAATATTTGATTTATGTACAATTAACCAAATATTATATTTTAAATTCATGCCTGTACCTGAGCTTTAAACTTCAGGTCAGGGGTAAAAATATTAGCAAATAAAAACTCACGCGTACGTAGGGTCATGCGCGTGAAATTGCGCGTTAAAAATTTAAAAAGCTCAAAATTAAGTTTTGATCAATTTAGAGCATGAATTAGGCCATTTGCGTGTTTCAAAAAATTAACACGTTTTTGCGCACGCGATTCGTAAAATGCGTAAAAAATAAAATTTGATGTATAAATCACATTCTACTCACAATCCTGAGTACATTCACCAAATGTGAGCCCATTTCGACTTAAAATAATTCTATACGAGCATGTTATTAAAATGAAAAAATGCGCAAATTAATTGTACAAAAGTGCTAAAAATGGTAAAAAATATGGCCTTTTTAAAATGAATATAACTCTTCAGAATGGAAGGTGACCCCCAATTTTTTTAACTTTTTATGGAAGCCAATGAGTTGTAGATATAAATGTATATAATAATGAAGCCAAAATGATATATAAAATATTCCATAATCAAGCACCACCATATCTAAACGAACTATTTACACCCAAACTAGACACATACAATACAAGATCAAAGGATGTATTAAAATTGGATAAACCCAAAAGAGAATATAAAAAAAAATTATGGAATACTCTAGAAAAACCAATACAAAATGCCACAAATTTAAATACTTTAAAAAAATTATTAGTGTGATTTATTATTTATTTTGTACTCTTAGCATAAATGTAATTAAGGTTTCTGTTCATATATTTTTATCGCATTAAAACCAAAAGGAAGCAATTGGATTATAATTTATTAGAAAAATTGATCTTTACTTCTCAAAACTTCTTTAATGTAATGCATGTTAAACAAGAACACATTGTTTTTTTTTTTGTGGTGATAGAAAACAATAGCTTTACTGTATTTATGCTCTTTTCTCTATGGCCCTGTTTTTGCATATCCTCAAATACCGTATAAAATATATTTTATACTGTATTTTGACTAACATGTTTCTGCTAGAAGTACTATCTTGGGTGGTCATGTTAAAATTTGTCTTTTTTAACCAGCCCGCCTTTCGAATTAGAATTATTTTTAGAATTTGTTGTCTTTGTAGCCTCTACTTTCACGGTCTATTTTTGTTTTTTTATTGACTTGTTTCAACTACAAGTACCGTACTTTCCTTCTTTGATAAATTTCCTTTCTAAATCTGGCTGTCCTGTTTGCAATTTTTCCGAATTGTCTGTTTCCCCCAACAGATTAGTTGCAAGTGCTGTGATGTTGTTCCTTACTTTCATTCACTATATGCTATCCATGTGTAAATAGCTTAAACTTACAGACAATCAAAATATATGGTATTTTTTATTGGCAGCAGAAAAGTCTACACAAAATATACGGTATAAATTTAAAAATACCGTATTTTATCCACAAATTAGGTAGGGAAAATTATGTGTGTCAATTATCTCATAAAGTAAAATGTCAATGATCACAAAAATGTCACAATATCTTCCAAATACTTAAACTTAATCCTAATAAGCTTTTCAGCGTGATCACTCAACCGTGACGTCATTTATACGCCATTTTGTGAAATCACATTATCAATCATATCTCCATAATTCATTATCACAAATAAATTAAATTCTTTGCCTTTAAAGGCTAGGTGCGGGTAAAAAATTTCTATTGATCATACATTCCAATAATTATCAATCTATAGATTCCCTTATGTTTCATAATTTTTGGGATTTTATTTGTGTTACACGAGCTTGTTGAAAATAAGCACTTTCTAATCAGTAATTATAGTACCGGTAATTAGAGTTCAAATTACACAGTAAAATATCTATTCTTTTGTACACAAATTTGTAAATAAAAAGGCGTTTTAAAAAGCTATGAAAAATAAATGGTGTGGTAAAAAAATGTTATCAGATGACTAAATATAGGTAATATCACTTAAATATTACATTTCTGATATTTTTATTCAACTTCAGATTTTTATTTTCATGCTATAGCAAAAATTATCCACTGTATATCCACCATCTTTTTTCACCATCTAGGGAGTCACCAGACATGTTATTACATTAGGTTAACTACCTAACTACTGAAAAAACATTATCCTGGTTTTTATGGAAGAATTTTGCCAAATTTTGTATTTGTCCATATTACGGGAAATTGATGTTTTTTCGTCATGATTTCTGTTACAAATATTTGATTTATGTACAATTAACCAAATATTATATTTTAAATTCATGCCTGTACCTGAGCTTTAAACTTCAGGTCAGGGGTAAAAATATTAGCAAATAAAAACTCACGCGTACGTAGGGTCATGCGCGTGAAATTGCGCGTTAAAAATTTAAAAAGCTCAAAATTAAGTTTTGATCAATTTAGAGCATGAATTAGGCCATTTGCGTGTTTCAAAAAATTAACACGTTTTTGCGCACGCGATTCGTAAAATGCGTAAAAAATAAAATTTGATGTATAAATCACATTCTACTCACAATCCTGAGTACATTCACCAAATGTGAGCCCATTTCGACTTAAAATAATTCTATACGAGCATGTTATTAAAATGAAAAAATGCGCAAATTAATTGTACAAAAGTGCTAAAAATGGTAAAAAATATGGCCTTTTTAAAATGAATATAACTCTTCAGAATGGAAGGTGACCCCCAATTTTTTTAACTTTTTATGGAAGCCAATGAGTTGTAGATATAAATGTATATAATAATGAAGCCAAAATGATATATAAAATATTCCATAATCAAGCACCACCATATCTAAACGAACTATTTACACCCAAACTAGACACATACAATACAAGATCAAAGGATGTATTAAAATTGGATAAACCCAAAAGAGAATATAAAAAAAAATTATGGAATACTCTAGAAAAACCAATACAAAATGCCACAAATTTAAATACTTTAAAAAAATTATTAGTGTGATTTATTATTTATTTTGTACTCTTAGCATAAATGTAATTAAGGTTTCTGTTCATATATTTTTATCGCATTAAAACCAAAAGGAAGCAATTGGATTATAATTTATTAGAAAAATTGATCTTTACTTCTCAAAACTTCTTTAATGTAATGCATGTTAAACAAGAACACATTGTTTTTTTTTTTGTGGTGATAGAAAACAATAGCTTTACTGTATTTATGCTCTTTTCTCTATGGCCCTGTTTTTGCATATCCTCAAATACCGTATAAAATATATTTTATACTGTATTTTGACTAACATGTTTCTGCTAGAAGTACTATCTTGGGTGGTCATGTTAAAATTTGTCTTTTTTAACCAGCCCGCCTTTTGAATTAGAATTATTTTTAGAATTTGTTGTCTTTGTAGCCTCTACTTTCACGGTCTATTTTTGTTTTTTTATTGACTTGTTTCAACTACAAGTACCGTACTTTCCTTCTTTGATAAATTTCCTTTCTAAATCTGGCTGTCCTGTTTGCAATTTTTCCGAATTGTCTGTTTCCCCCAACAGATTAGTTGCAAGTGCTGTGATGTTGTTCCTTACTTTCATTCACTATATGCTATCCATGTGTAAATAGCTTAAACTTACAGACAATCAAAATATATGGTATTTTTTATTGGCAGCAGAAAAGTCTACACAAAATATACGGTATAAATTTAAAAATACCGTATTTTATCCACAAATTAGGTAGGGAAAATTATGCAAATTTTGTCTAATGTTTTATATGCATGTTAATGTTCAAATCTTGCTGAAGAAAAATCTTTTTTTTTTTATTTTTTGGTTCTACATTCTCTCTTTGTGGAATTTTGATTGATTCCAAACATGCTGCTATACCGGGATGAACCCAGTCATTTTCGGAGTTTTTTTTTCATAAACGCACTTTTTAAAAATAACAGATTGAATTTTAAAAGTAGGTGGGTCTATGTTTTATTTATGTTCATTTGATATTAAGAAAAACATTTTGTAAATTCTCACAATAAGCAGGCTATTGTAAAGTACTGTAGTTAGAAAATCACTTTGGTGGGTGGAACTATTTACTGGAGGTGTAATCTGTTTATAGACCAATCAGAATGTAGGATTACATTGGCGTAAAGTCTGATTGGTTTATAAAAGGTGATGTTGGTAGGAACATCCTACAGTATGTGAGATGAGTTTTGTTTGAATAGCTGTTTTAAAGTGGACTACTGTATTTAACTTTGTATTTTTAGTGTATTCGAAAAATTTCACTAACAGGCTTAAGATACTAAATTTACCAGATATGGTTCAAAGAATGAAATTTCATAGTATAATTTTTGTAGTTAAGTGTTTGCATAATTTAATTGATTTTGATATATTTGAATACCTTACAATTAATTCTCGGTATCCGAGAGTCCCTCACCTTTAAACACATGTATGCTAGAACTAATGCGTTTAAATACTCCCTGTTTGTTAATTTCCCTCGAATATGGGAATGTATCCCGCATGAAGTTCGTAACAAAGTCCTGTTTAACTTTGGGGGGTTTAGAAGGGATTTGAAAAAATGTATTACTGATATCGAATTCATCTAGACTATCACTGTGTTTTTATGTCTATTGCGTTTTTCGTACTATTAGTTGGGAAAGCCACTCGACAGTGCAGTTCTTTTGAACTGATCCACTTTTGGTTACCCGCAGGTGCTGATAGTACTTTTGTTCTGTTTTGTTGAATGATGCCGTACCTTGTTTATGATTTTTTTATGTTACCTGGAAATTGAATAAAATAAAATAAAAATTAAAATTCTGTTTACTATTCATCTTAGTACCCTAGGAAGATACTCAACAAGTATGGAAACATCTAGATATCTACATGGTTTGCCGATGATTTTAATTCTTGTTGGCTTGGTTGGTGTTAATTCTCAGTTTTTAACCGAGCCACAATCTGCAGAAGTGACACAGGGTGCAGACCATGTTTTGGAATGCATTGTCAACAGAACCTATCTTTTTGGTTTTTATTTGTTGCATGGACTAAAGATTCTGAGGTTTTCTCGGCACGTCATCACATTGATAAGGTTGCTTTAGAAAATATAAATGGTGAAGACCCAGAAGATCGATACTGGATTATTAAAATTTACCAAGGTGACGTAGGAAAGTATAATTTGGTTATTGATTCAATAAAAGGTGTAGATTCTGGAAATTATCAATGTGCAATTTGTCAACATTCTTCAACCTCATATGTGTGTACAGCCATTACAGATTTTAAATCTACTGTAGCAACATTGAATGTCTTGTACACTCCATCAGTCCCTGAATATCCAGAATGTACTGGTTTGGACAGTTCTGCAACTGTGTCTGTTGGAACTCAAGTTGAGGTGACATGTGTGTCGGAAATTGGTGATCCAAAAGTTCATTTACAATGGAATAAGGATGGTGTACCGTTATCAAGTACAGTAACTGAAAGAGAAGATAATAACATACTTTATCTTATATACACTTTTATAGCAGAACTCTCCCATACTGGTATGGTTTTAAGCTGCTCTTCTACAAGCTCTCATTTTACATCATACTCGGAATCTTGTAACTTTAATGCGCTTAATGTTGTTGATATGCCTGTGGTGGCCGTTACTTCAGGAGCTGCAGTGTATGAAGAAGGATCACCAGCAAACTTTACCTGTTCAGCCTTCAGTTCTACTTCTACAGCAATAACTTTTGAATGGTTTGTGGGTAATATACCAAAGAGCAGGTATACACAGAATGATACGAGAATGGAATCTGTTTTGACAATCACTTCAGTTATAGCTAGTGATCATCAGACTGCAATCAAATGCGTTGTAAGAAATGAGCAGGGACAAACTGCACAGGACCAAGTATTTTTGGAAGTTATCAGTAGGCCTACAAATATGATTCCAACAAGCAGAATTGATGAACAACCACAATTAACCATAACACGTGTACCAGATGATGGTAACGAGTCTTGTTCAGTCGCTATTGGTGGCACTGTTGTTGTATATAGTATAGTTCTTTTGATAGTATTTCCTTTCCTATAATATTTCTGTAGGAAAAGGAAACAAAAAAAAGATGTTTTATCAGTAGAGCTTAAAAAAAATGACCTAAGACCTCTAATGTGATCTGGTTTTTCAATCGTATTTACCATGAAGGTATCCACCAATGGGATGGACAGATGGACATATAGTCTTTTAGAGGTTTCCGAATTGAAAGGTAGATACTGTATGTCAAGAAAATTATGAATTTTAGCAGTTTTTTTAAATAGCACACATTTAAAAAAAATATTAAGTCATTATTATAAGAAGTTTGTTTATTATTAACTTTGAAGAAAATGATACAATTATCGGCTTGTTATCAATATCATTTATCAGTATAATAACTGTACATTTCCAATATGACCGTTTTGTATTGTAGAGTATCTTATGCTTTTTATTTGTTTTTATAAAATGCATTCCACAAAAACATAAATAATGCGAATATAATAAATATGTGTTAAGAGATAGGCTACATAAAAAAAATATACCATTTCTATTTTATATTTGTTAGAAGAATCTAGAAATAGAACTGTAGCTATTAATTGTACTTTTCATTTCATTTGTCCTTTTTTTCTTTAGCCTAATATATAATAATAAACGCAAACGTGAATGCTTTGTTTTTTTAAATCACATCACCTTTTCGCATTAATACCACCAGAAGGAAGCAATTCATTTCTTTATTAGAAAAACAGATCTTTACTATACTTTTCAAAACTTCCTTAATAATGTGCATGTAACAAGAACACATTGTGGTTTTTAATAATCCTCAGGTAAAAAACCAACATAGCTATTTTGTACTGTACATGGTCTTGTAAAATTTAAAGTTGAATTTCAGTCTTAAAAAAGTACCGGTACATTGTGGTGTAGCTTGTTCTACAAAAAATTATTCAAGAATTGAAGAAAATGATACAATTATCGGCTTGTTATCAATATCATTTATCAGTATAATAACTGTACATTTCCAATATGACCGTTTTGTATTGTAGAGTATCTTATGCTTTTTATTTGTTTTTATAAAATGCATTCCACAAAAACATAAATAATGCGAATATAATAAATATGTGTTAAGAGATAGGCTACATAAAAAAAATATACCATTTCTATTTTATATTTGTTAGAAGAATCTAGAAATAGAACTGTAGCTATTAATTGTACTTTTCATTTCATTTGTCCTTTTTTTCTTTAGCCTAATATATAATAATAAACGCAAACGTGAATGCTTTGTTTTTTTAAATCACATCACCTTTTCGCATTAATACCACCAGAAGGAAGCAATTCATTTCTTTATTAGAAAAACAGATCTTTACTATACTTTTCAAAACTTCCTTAATAATGTGCATGTAACAAGAACACATTGTGGTTTTTAATAATCCTCAGGTAAAAAACCAACATAGCTATTTTGTACTGTACATGGTCTTGTAAAATTTAAAGTTGAATTTCAGTCTTAAAAAAGTACCGGTACATTGTGGTGTAGCTTGTTCTACAAAAAATTATTCAAGAATTCAGAAATTTAACCGATTAAACATTTAGTATACATTCTGAAACCTATAGGTAGGTACAACTAATAAACAGGAGCAGACTATAATGTTTTAAAGTATTTCCCAACGTGTAATACACAAGCTCCGCCCACTTTGTAACCAACCCTATATGCGCAAGCTTTATTAAAACTTAAGTTATATGTATAGAAAACCTTATTTCTGAAAAATAGCATCAAAGAAAAATGTTAACCAAAGGGTATCGAAAATATAATAAGAAAATATTTGAGAAAACAAATGGTGAATTTAATGTTTTTGCTTAAGCCACACAATTAGAATTGTTCATCGCAATACGCTATTTATTAAACATGCTTGCTAAGCCTAATCTCTAGGCACAAGGTATTCATGCATTGTGTTCTACACTTCTTGTAGAAGAAAAATCAAAACGAAGAAGTATATTATAGCAACTGCTCGCTTGACTACGCTGTTATGCAAATGAGTAGAATTCAAATTCAAAATTTAAAAAACTGTTATAGTCCAATTACATACACAATATATACAATTGGAAATGTGTCGTTTGATACACAACAAACATAACAAATATAAAATAATATAGAATTATACTGAACATCATTCACACAAAACTTGTTACAACAAAAATATAAAAGAGCACCTCTATTAAAAACATTACATTGGTTGTAAACCACTGAAGCATATCTGAGGTACTCTATGTCTGGATGTTTTAGTTTTTCATTGCTATGCCTTCTGAAGTAATGGTTTTCGTATTTAACAACCAACACCTGAAAACTTCCTTTTTTTGGAACCATGTTGCAGACATTACTTTAATAACTAAGTGTTTCTTCACCTTTATTGTTACTGTTCTTGATCAGTGTTTTTCATGACAGTTTCCATACAGTTAGGAGAAAAATGGCAAAATTAACATTGTGGTCACGTTACAGAGTTGTCAAAACAATATAGACTACTGTATTTCATAACTTAAACAAATAAAACTCCTAGAAAGTAGGAACCCTTTTGCCATTTTCCCCCTGACTGGTTATTTTACTCTAGTAGCTAGATCAACTTTCGTATGCACTTTGAGGTCCAGAGAATTTGACTTCAGAAATTGGTTTAGGGTGGTCAAACAATCATTTTTTGTCTTGGTTACACATTTTGAAAATGTGGCGAAAGGTCAAAAGGTCAGGGTGAAAGGTCATAAGACCAAACACCAATATGTCCTTAAATCTTAACAACCACTGGTCACAGCGAAGTAATTTTGGTCTCAAATTGATCAGAAGGTATACATTTATATTCAGTCTAATGGGACATTTTAGTCAAAAATTACCAGAAATGCCATTTCTGACCTTTGACCCACACCTCAGGGCATGTATGTATCTCCGTAACTACTGATCGTAGACACTTAAATTTGGTCTTAAATTGTTTGAAATAAATATTTATTATTTGTAGCACATTTTTAAAAATGTTACAAAAGGTCAAAGGGTCAAGGTCAAAGGTTATATGAACAAATAAAAATAGATACTTGTATCTCGGCAACCACTCGTCGCAGCAAGTCAATTTTAGTCTCAAAATGTTCAGAAGGCATGCTTTCATATTCAATCTAATGGGACATTTTAGTCAAAAATTATCAGAAATGCCATTTCTGACCTTTGACCCACATATCATGGCATCTTCATATCTCTGTAAGTACTGGTCGTAGAAACTTATATTTGGTATCAAATTGTTCGAAATATACATATTTACATTCATTGTAAAAGAAAATGTGGTTAAAAGATGAACAGAAATACTATTACTAACGTTTCAAACAAAAAACATATCTCTACATAACTTATCCTTAGACAGTAATGTTGTATGCAATAACTGATACTTTAAATTGTTTCAATTTCAAGTACTAGTTATTGCTGTCCCCAAGAACATTTTGATAGAAACGTCAAGCTCAACAGTTCTTTTCAGAATGCTAGAAGTAACTTGCCATGTGTATCCGATTAAACTCCCCAGGCATTTATTGTTCAAAGGGGTTTTTAGGGGCAGGGGAGGCATCTTTATTTGTGGTATAATATGGTAATATGTATTTATTTTTTTTTTGGATGCGTATGAAATTATGTAAAAAACTAATTTACTGTTTTATGGCATACAGGAAAGGTGAGCATAGACCAGACAATAGAACTAAAAAAATAAAAACTTGAGGTCTAAAAACTAAACATGACTAAGAAAAGCGGGACAGAGGCAGTTGGCCTAAGTAGTAAATAAGGTACTTCAGTCCACCCTAGCATTTCATTAATTAATTAATTAGATTAATTTCCTGTTATTGTAATAATTAAATTATTCCTAATTAATGAAGGTCATTCTTTTCCTGGTTTCGTAATAATTAAATTATTCTTAATTAATGAAGGTCGTTCTTTTCCTGATTTCGTAATAATTAAATTATTCTTAATTAATGAAGGTCTTTCTTTGTTAGGGGCGTTATTTATTAATATATTTATTTATATTTTAATGGTGTTTTGCAATGGATTATAAATCGTCCTTGCTGGAGGTTAATTAATCTAATTATTTCGGGTTTCCGTTCTGACCTTTAGTAATTATTTTTTGCTGGTAAAAATTTAATTAGCATATCCTACAGATGATCCTTTATTTAATTATTTGTTTTATGGCGCAATTTGTAATTCTTTTGTTTAGTTTTGATTGAAGGGTATGTTTTTATCTGGTGTATTATAATTATTGTTTTCTTTTGCAAGGGGTACCCTCCATTGTCCCCTCCATTTTCCCCAATCTTTCTTATCGCATTGTCCATAATGATTGTATTGTTATTTCAAGATATATATTTTGACTGTTCAGACTCCCCCAGTCACTTTCAAATCTCCATTACTGACTTAACATCTCATGGTTACCAGTTCAAGTGGATTTTGTATAATATATTTTCTACTTTTCTGCGTTCCTGTTTTCGATTTTGTATAATATATTTTCTACTTTTCTGCGTTCCTGTTTTCTAATATTGTAAGTACTACTGTTGTTGTCTCGGTATAGTATATTTTTTATTTAGTAATTCTTATTGAGTCGTACTGTCACGTAAAAGGCATTTAATTATCGTTTTTCCTCGGTTCTTTTAATTATTTTTCGCTGTCTCTTTTTGTCTCTCTAGATCCCTTGCTGTACTCGATTCATTTGTCTCGTTTTTTGGATTTACCAATTTGTTTGGGTGTATATTATTTCTATAGCCTAATGTGAGTTTCTTTTTTCTGTTTATTTTCTATTTCGTTATATTAGAGTAGCTCTCAACTTTTTTTATTTTTTTTTCAATTAATTTATTGTTATTGTATCGTTGTATAGATGGATATTTCTTACATCCCCACAAGTATGTTAGAAGAGGTGGTTAAGCTCCTCGTCTACGCCGCCTGTAGGCGGTACATTTTGATGGCAGTGCCTGATTCCACGCTGTGGTATCTGCTAAAGGTTGCCATAGAGGAAATGGAGGAGGAGTTTTACGGGGAGCCTGCGATGTATCACCCCTATCCGCCGGCATAATGCTTGTCGAAGATATCATATTTTTACAGGTTATTTTTGTTCACAAAAAATTTCATCTGGTTTTTATTGTTTTGTATTTTATATATTTTTTCATTAATTTTTTTTGAGAAATTGATTTTGTAAACAATTGTTTCCAGTTGTTTCCTTTTAATTGTTCAGTGCTTCCCGTTTAGGTATAATAAATTATTTTTCTGGCGCGTATTTTTGATTTGTCCTTTCTCCCATCTCTCCATTTTTTCCCTTTGTTGTTTAATTAAGGTGTTTCCTGGGTCCATGTTTTTCATTTGGTCGAAGGTTATATCTAATGGTCACTGCTGTGGGAAGGTCTTCCTAATTATGTAAGGGTTGTTTGACCAATCTTAATAGCGGACACATTTCCTAAAGGAAGTTCTAAGTACCTTTGTTTGTTTGTTTTTTAATTTAATTAGTGTCATGGGATGGTATAAAACAACGTAAGTGTGGATAATTCTTTATTCGCCTACTGATTATCCAAGACTTATTACTGATTTTTTACAATGGCTCATTACGCATCATCATCATCATCTTCCGATTCTAACGATAGATTGTTTAACGAATGCCAGAGAGCAGTTGACGCTATCGTTAGCTTATCGCGGAATAATGTAGAAAATATTGATACCCACGATTTTATCCCCGATATTGGACTACTAGAAGATTTCGTATTTAATGATCAGGACCTTGATTTTGCAGTTAGCCAGAGTGTTTCTGAAGCCGATAGCCTCTTACTTAAATGGATATTTGCAATAATGCTATTGAGATAGTGCAGGAGCTATCGGCTAATTTGCGTATTGATCACGTAGAAGTAAGTGTTTGTTTAATTTATTTTTTACGTAATATTTATTTTACCGTGTATAATTCTAAAAAAGTAGATTGTGTGTAACCGAACGTGTGTTTACAGCGTTTTACGGCTTCTTTGTGTTTCTTTCTAATTTATTTATTTATTTATTTTTAAATTTTTTTGTTTACCGTGTATATCTCATAAAGTGTTTCTGCGTTTACGGTTTATACGCGTTTTCCTTTCTAATTTATCTATTTATTTTTTTCTGTATATAGTACGGTGTTGGTGCTCACACCAAATGTTTAAGATTGAGAGGAAATGTCGAGATTAATGATTCAGTGGAGTCTTCGATTACTGAGGTAACTATCGTTTTATTTTCTTTACTACTGTTGTTGTTGTTGTTGTACCACGTCTTTTATTTCTTTTTCTTTACCGTTTTTCTCTGTTTGTTTTCAGCCTGCACCCATACAATACGGAAGGGGCGTTAATAGAAAGAGGCTCAGAATCGAAGACGGAGAAGAATTTGCCGATATTGATACTGTTGAAGACGAGAACCTTAATCTGGATGAGGTAGAGTTGAGTCACTTCTGTAGTATTGTTCAATTAGCTGATAGGTATAATCAACGTTTTAACGCGACTATTAGTGATTTTTTAGTTAATTTTTTTAATGTTGATCATTTAAGTTTAGAGGTGTTTCTGCCCACACTGTATCGAATTTTCGAGCATGTCGTCGATAATGTCTGCGTTAACGTGCATGTCGACGACATGCTTCGAATAGTCATACAGGCTGAGGGGTTAGATTCACCTATCTCTATCCCTTTTGGACGGAGGGGCCATCTTACGGCTGACGTTATTTTTGCAGCCATTATGAAGGTCCTTCAGTCCAAAACGGATATTTTTATTAATAACAAGTTTAAATTTAACGTTCTCCACATGAGAATGCCTAGGGGTGGGGGCTATAGAAGAAACGGTATCGACATATTGTTAAATGCTAAATGTATAATTAAGATTAAGAATGATGATAACGAAACTATCTGCTGCGCACGCGCTATTGTTACGGGTATTTCTATGCTCGAAGACAAAATTAACAACGTAACTAGATGGAATAACGTTAGGCAAGGTTGGCGTCAGCAAAAAATAGCCGCCCTTCATTTACTTAGAGATTCGGGGGTTAGGGAGCAGACATGTGGCATCGAGGAAATAAAAAAGATGCAATCAAAATTACCAAATTACCAAATTATTGTCATTTCAAAAGACAATTTAAATTCTGTCATTTTTAGCGGCGATTATAGAAAGAAGCAGATATATCTTTATCACCATTCTAATCATTACGATCTCATAACCACAATGACAGGTTTTCTAAAATTTGACTATTTCTGCGATAGATGTCATAAGGGGTATAATCACAAATACCAACACAATTGTCAATTTACGTGCGTGCTGTGTAAGCACAATGACTGCCCCTCTTCTAATTCTTTTGATAATAGAGAGAGTAGAATAGAATGTAAAGAATGTAATAGATTTTTTAAGGATAAGCAATGTTTCACCAATCATAAACAATCTCCTGATTCTAAAGTTTCAGTATGTGGCAAAATTAAAAATTGTTCAACTTGTAATAGGATCGTTCAAAAAGATCACAATTGTCAAAACCGCTTTTGTAGAATTTGTAGGACTTTCGTTTCATACGATCATCAATGCTACATGGAACCGGTTGTAGCCCCTAAGCATACTGAAAGAAAGTTTAAGAATCAGGAGACCCGTAACAGAGCTGTCACCAAATATTTCTTTTTTGATTTCGAATGCACGCAAGATACAGGCGAACACAAACCAAATTTATGCGTTCTTCAAAAAACTTGTCTTAATTGTATCGACGGTGCTAATGATTCCGCCGATTGTGACGTGTGTGGGGATAAAACAGTGGTTTTTCACGGGGGGTCTGCATGCGAAGATTTCTGCAATTACGTTTTCAAAGATTACAAATTTAACGAAAATAGTACGTGTATCGCTCACAACTTCCAGGGTTATGATAGCTACTTCGTGCTCAACTACCTGTACGAAAACTCCATTGTACCGGATGTAATTGCTCGCGGTTGTAAACTTATTTCGATTAGGACTAAAGAAACGAGCATTCGATTCATCGATTCCCTTTCATTTCTGCCCATGCCTCTATCCAAATTGCCCAAAACTTTTGGGATCTCCGAACTTAAAAAGGGTTACTTTCCTCATTATTTTAATTCTTTAGAAAACCAAAATTACGTAGGTCCTTACCCCGATTCTTCAAATTATTCCCCCGATAAAATGACTACTTCAGGTCGAGAATCTTTCTTTAAATGGTACAACCAGAAAATTGAAAGTAATCAAATATTTGATCTTAAAAAAGAACTCGTCGAGTATTGTATCAGCGATGTAGATATTCTCAGAAAGTGTTGTCTTACTTTTAGACATCTTTTTTTGAAAGTAACTATATCGCCGAAAGACCCTCTACTCGGCGGTGTTGACCCCTTTTCAAATAATTTAATGACAATTGCCTCAGCGTGTAACCACGTATTTTCTAGAAATTTTTTAAAACCATCCACCATCGCTCTATTTCCATCATCAGGGTATCTAACAACCGTTAACCATTCTCACTCTAGCATGGAATGGCTGTGCTACGAGTCGCATAAAAGGGGGTCTTTATCCATCATGCCAGAAATGGAGGGGAAAAAATGTTTGGGCCTTACTCCGTCGACGGCGCATGTTTAGAAAACAAAATAATTTTCGAATTTATGGGTTGTTTTTTCCACGGGTGCCAAGATTGTTATAGACCCGATTCCATTAATCCCTTCAATAACGAGACCATGTTGGAATGCTTTGTCAAGACAAGCAAGAAAACACGGTTTCTGAAGGAACAATTTCCAGATTTCGAGTACGTCGAAATTTGGGAACACGAATGGAAACGGATCAAACAATCGTTGGCCCCAAACATTAAATCTATCGTCTCCAAAGTTCCTTTAATTAGGCAAACTTTGAATCCAAAGACGCGTTTTTCGGTGGGAGGACTAATGCCAGTTGTTTGTTCTATAAGGTAAAACCGGGTGAAGAAATTAATTACATAGATTATACTTCCTTGTACCCTTATGTAAATAAATACGGTACCTACCCCGTAGGGCATCCTGAAATCAATGATCGCAACGACATGTCCACAGATATCAACGATTATTTCGGCTTGATAAAGTGTACAATCGAAGCGCCTAAAAAATTATTCCATCCGGTCTTACCTTATAGATCAAACGGTAAATTAATGTTTGCTCTCTGTAGAACATGCGCCGATTCTCAACAACAAACCGCTTGCAATCATTCCGGTACAGATAGAGAATTTACGGGTTCTTGGGCAACGATCGAAGTCGCTAAAGCCGTGGAAGTTGGGTACGAGATACGTAAAGTTCACGTAGTATGGCACTTTAAAAATAAAAGCGCGTACTCTGCAGATTCTCCCTCGTCCGGTATATTTGCCTCTTACATTAACACCTTTTTAAAATTGAAACAAGAAGCTTCGGGTTGGCCTGAATGGTGTAAAACGCCCGAAGATAAACAAAAATACATTTCGGACTATCGAACCGTAGAAGGTATCGACTTGAATCATGACGACATTGCGTACAATCCTGGGCTTCGATCTCTGGCCAAATTAATGCTAAATAGTTTTTGGGGTAAATTTGGCCAGCGTGAAAATCTCACGAAAATTAAATACACGCAAGATCCTAACGAGGTTTACGATATTTTATCGAACCCTGGGATAACCGTTCATGACATAAATTTTGTTAATGATGATTTGGCGGAGGTAAAATACGAGGACGAGGAACAATTTGTAGAAGTTAACCGAAAGGTTAACGTTGTCATTGCCGCATTTACCACAGCGTTAGCGCGTTTAAAATTGTACGAGCTGTTGGAGCAATTACAGGAGCGCGTCCTGTATTATGATACCGACAGCGTAATCTTCGTATCAAAACCCAGGGAATGGGACCCTCCCCTGGGCGACTATTTGGGTCAGTTAACGACCGAGGTCGATCCTAAAGATGGTAAATTCATCGAGTCCTTCGTTTCTGGAGGGCCTAAGAACTACGCCTATAAATTGGATACGGGGAAGACCGTTTGTAAAGTTAAGGGTTTTACCCTTAACTTTACAAACGCTCAGAAAATTAATTTTGACACCGTCTCCAATATGGTAAGGGGTGTTGGTCCCGATACAATTAAGACGGTTGAGAAGAATCGCATAACGCGCAAGCCAAAAACACGAAAGATAGTCAACGAAACATCGACTAAAGACTATCGAATCGTGTACGACAAAAGAATTATTATCGAAAATTATCGTACAGTTCTTTACGGGTATGTTTGGTGAATCACGGCCATAAATTTCTTTTCAAAAATGTAAACATACTTTGTTATAGATAATTATTTGTTACTCTTTATACATTCTTTACCGTACTCTCTCTTTTTTTTTTTTATAGTTTGAACAAAATATATTTGTAGTTTTAATGTAAATATTTTTATACCTGTTTTAATATAAATAATTTTTATACCCGTTTTTTAAAGTCGAATTTTTGCGGGGTTAAGTACATATATTTTTAAATATTTTTCCGCTTGATTTTCTTATGTCGATGCCGTTTCTCTTTTTGTAGATTAAGTACATATATTTCGTAATTTTAATTTAAATATTTTACCACTTGAATTCTTATGTCGATACCGTTTCTCCTTTTTGTAAATTAAGTAAATATATTTTTCCACTTGAATTTCTTATGTCGATACCGTTTCTCTTTTTGTAGATTAAGTAAATATTGTTATAACTGTTTTAATGTTAATAAATTTTATACTTATAAAAATCGATTTTTGTAGGTTAAGCAATATTGTTGTAATTTTAATTTAAATATTTCTCCACTTGAATTCTTATGTCGATACCGTTTCTCTTTTTGTAGATTAAGTAAATATTGTTATAACTGTTTTAATGTTAATAAATTTTATACTTATAAAGTCGATTTTTGTAGATTAAGCAATATTTTTGTAATTTTAATTTAAATATTTTTCGACTTGAATTCTTATGTCGATACCGTTTCTCATTTTGCGGATTAAGCAAATACATGTTTGTAAAGTTATTTTGTTTTATGCGAAATTTGAAATAAATTTAATCACTGTACTTGTTTATAATATATATACTTGTCTGTTTCTTAATGTTGACGTAGACGATGATGATAACAACAACAACAACAAAAGACGTACGTAATGGTGACTGTAATTTTTATTTTATCGTATCCAATATAAATATTGTAATCTCTCCTCTTTCTTGTTCAGTCCAGTCGATCAAGTACCATGCTTTGTTAATTCCTAGCTTCGTACTACATAGAACAAGTTCCTATAAAAATAATAATAATAAATAAAAGATAATATAGAAATTAACCATGAACTCTGAACGTGGGAAAAAAGACTTGTGTCAATTGACACTTGAACTTGACCTCTATACAAGGACGAATAGACTGTGACAATTAACCATGACCTCTGGTCCCAAAAGCATGGGGGTTTCAGTTTTCGACTTCGTCGAAATTTGAGAGCCTCCCAATAAAACGGTTGACCAGAGGTCATGGTTAATTTCTATATTATCTTTTATTTATTATTATTATTTTTATAGGAACTTGTTCTATGTAGTACGAAGCTAGGAATTAACAAAGCATGGTACTTGATCGACTGGCTAGTAGGCATTTATAAGGCCTTGCTGGAACGAATTGTTTGGTGACGTTGGATAAATAAAAAATTTAAACAAGAAAGAGGAGAGATTACAATATTTATATTGGATACGATAAAATAAAAATTACAGTCACCATTACGTACGTCTTTTGTTGTTGTTGTTGTTATCATCATCGTCTACGTCAACATTAAGAAACAGACAAGTATATATATTATAAACAAGTACAGTGATTAAATTTATTTCAAATTTCGCATAAAACAAAATAACTTTACAAACATGTATTTGCTTAATCCGCAAAATGAGAAACGGTATCGACATAAGAATTCAAGTCGAAAAATATTTAAATTAAAATTACAAAAATATTGCTTAATCTACAAAAATCGACTTTATAAGTATAAAATTTATTAACATTAAAACAGTTATAACAATATTTACTTAATCTACAAAAAGAGAAACGGTATCGACATAAGAAATTCAAGTGGAAAAATATATTTACTTAATTTACAAAAAGGAGAAACGGTATCGACATAAGAATTCAAGTGGTAAAATATTTAAATTAAAATTACGAAATATATGTACTTAATCTACAAAAAGAGAAACGGCATCGACATAAGAAAATCAAGCGGAAAAATATTTAAAAATATATTTACTTAACCCCGCAAAAATTCGACTTTAAAAAACGGGTATAAAAATTATTTATATTAAAACAGGTATAAAAATATTTACATTAAAACTACAAATATATTTTGTTCAAACTATAAAAAAAAAAGAGAGAGTACGGTAAAGAATGTATAAAGAGTAACAAATAATTATCTATAACAAAGTATGTTTACATTTTTGAAAAGAAATTTATGGCCGTGATTCACCAAACATACCCGTAAGGAACTGTACGATAATTTTCGATAATAATTCTTTTGTCGTACACGATTCGATAGTCTTTAGTCGATGTTTCGTTGACTATCTTTCGTGTTTTTGGCTTGCGCGTTATGCGATTCTTCTTAACCGTCTTAATTGTATCGGGACCAACACCCCTTACCATATTGGAGACGGTGTCAAAATTAATTTTCTGAGCGTTTGTAAAGTTAAGGGTAAAACCCTTAACTTTACAAACGGTCTTCCCCGTATCCAATTTATAGGCGTAGTTCTTAGGCCCCCCGGAAACGAAGGACTCGATGAATTTACCATCTTTAGGATCGACCTCGGTCGTTAACTGACCCAAATAGTCGCCCAGGGGAGGGTCCCATTCCCCGGGTTTTGATACGAAGATTACGCTGTCGGTATCATAATACAGGACGCGCTCCTGTAATTGCTCCAACAGCTCGTACAATTTTAAACGCGCTAACGCTGTGGTAAATGCGGCAATGACAACGTTAACCTTTCGGTTAACTTCTACAAATTGTTCCTCGTCCTCGTATTTTACCTCCGCCAAATCATCATTAACAAAATTTATGTCATGAACGGTTATCCCAGGGTTCGATAAAATATCGTAAACCTCGTTAGGATCTTGCGTGTATTTAATTTTCGTGAGATTTTCACGCTGGCCAAATTTACCCCAAAAACTATTTAGCATTAATTTGGCCAGAGATCGAAGCCCAGGATTGTACGCAATGTCGTCATGATTCAAGTCGATACCTTCTACGGTTCGATAGTCCGAAATGTATTTTTGTTTATCTTTGGGCGTTTTACACCATTCAGGCCAACCCGAAGCTTCTTGTTTCAATTTTAAAAAGGTGTTAATGTAAGAGGCAAATATACCGGACGAGGGAGAATCTGCAGAGTACGCGCTTTTATTTTTAAAGTGCCATACTACGTGAACTTTACGTATCTCGTACCCAACTTCCACGGCTTTAGCGACTTCGATCGTTGCCCAAGAACCCGTAAATTCTCTATCTGTACCGGAATGATTGCAAGCGGTTTGTTGTTGAGAATCGGCGCATGTTCTACAGAGAGCAAACATTAATTTACCGTTTGATCTATAAGGTAAGACCGGATGGAATAATTTTTTAGGCGCTTCGATTGTACACTTTATCAAGCCGAAATAATCGTTGATATCTGTGGACATGTCGTTGCGATCATTGATTTCAGGATGCCCTACGGGGTAGGTACCGTATTTATTTACATAAGGGTACAAGGAAGTATAATCTATGTAATTAATTTCTTCACCCGGTTTTACCTTATAGAACAAACAACTGGCATTAGTCCTCCCACCGAAAAACGTGTCTCTTGGATTCAAAGTTTGCCTAATTAAAGGAACTTTGGAGACGATAGATTTAATGTTTGGGGCCAACGATTGTTTGATCCGTTTCCATTCGTGTTCCCAAATTTCGACGTACTCGAAATCTGGAAATTGTTCCTTCAGAAACCGTGTTTTCTTGCTTGTCTTGACAAAGCATTCCAACATGGTCTCGTTATTGAAGGGATTAATGGAATCGGGTCTATAACAATCTTGGCACCCGTGGAAAAAACAACCCATAAATTCGAAAATTATTTTGTTTTCTAAACATGCGCCGTCGACGGAGTAAGGCCCAAACATTTTTTCCCCTCCATTTCTGGCATGATGGATAAAGACCCCCCTTTTATGCGACTCGTAGCACAGCCATTCCATGCTAGAGTGAGAATGGTT
The DNA here is from genome assembly GCF_964355755.1 of Antedon mediterranea. NCBI lineage: Eukaryota > Metazoa > Echinodermata > Crinoidea > Comatulida > Antedonidae > Antedon > Antedon mediterranea. Next base: position 16,698,535 of record NC_092678.1, read on the forward strand.
AACGGTTGTTAGATACCCTGATGATGGAAATAGAGCGATGGTGGATGGTTTTAAAAAATTTCTAGAAAATACGTGGTTACACGCTGAGGCAATTGTCATTAAATTATTTGAAAAGGGGTCAACACCGCCGAGTAGAGGGTCTTTCGGCGATATAGTTACTTTAAAAAAAAAGATGTCTAAAAGTAAGACAACACTTTCTGAGAATATCTACATCGCTGATAAAATACTCGACGAGTTCTTTTTAAGATCAAATACTTGATTACTTTCAATTTTCTGGTTGTACCATTTAAAGAAAGATTCTCGACCTGAAGTAGTCATTTTATCGGGGGAATAATTTGAAGAATCGGGGTAAAGACCTACGTAATTTTGGTTTTCTAAAGAATTAAAATAATGAGGAAAGTAACCCTTTTTAAGTTCGGAGATCCCAAAAGTTTTGGGCAATTTGGATAGAGGCATGGGCAGAAATGAAAGGGAATCGATGAATCGAATGCTCGTTTCTTTAGTCCTAATCGAAATAAGTTTACAACCGCGAGCAATTACATCCGGTACAATGGAGTTTTCGTACAGGTAGTTGAGCACGAAGTAGCTATCATAACCATGGAAGTTGTGAGCGATACACGTAATATTTTCGTTAAATTTGTAATCTTTGAATACGTAATTGCAGAAATCTTCGCATGCAGACTCCCCGTGAAAAACCACTGTTTTATCCCCACACACGTCACAATCGGCGGAATCATTAGCACCGTCGATACAATTAAGACAAGTTTTTTGAAGAACGCATACATCTGGTTTGTGTTCGCCTGTATCTTGCGTGCATTCGAAATCAAAAAAGAAATATTTGGTGACAGCTCTGTTACGGGTCTCCTGATTCTTAAACTTTCTTTCAGTATGCTTAGGGGCTACAACCGGTTCTATGTAGCATTGATGATCGTATGAAACGAAAGTCCTACAATTTCTACAAAAGCGGTTTTGACAATTGTGATCTTTTTGAACGATCCTATTACAAGTTGAACAATTTTTAATTTTGCTACATACTGAAACTTTAGAATCAGGAGATTGTTTATGATTGGTGAAACATTGCTTATCCTTAAAAAATCTATTACATTCTTTACATTCTATTCTACTCTCTCTATTATCAAAAGAATTAGAAGAGGGGCAGTCATTGTGCTTACACAGCACGCACGTAAATTGACAATTGTGTTGGTATTTGTGATTATACCCCTTATGACATCTATCGCAGAAATAGTCAAATTTTAGAAAACCTTTCATTGTGGTTATGAGATCGTAATGATTAGAATGGTGATAAAGATATATCTGCTTCTTTCTATAATCGCCGCTAAAAATGACAGAATTTAAATTGTCTTTTGAAATGACAATAATTTGGTAATTTGGTAATTTTGATTGCATCTTTTTTATTTCCTCGATGCCACATGTCTGCTCCCTAACCCCCGAATCTCTAAGTAAATGAAAGGCGGCTATTTTTTGCTGACGCCAACCTTGCCTAACGTTATTCCATCTAGTTACGTTGTTAATTTTGTCTTCGAGCATAGAAATACCCGTAACAATAGCGCGTGCGCAGCAGATAGTTTCGTTATCATCATTCTTAATCTTAATTATACATTTAGCATTTAACAATATGTCGATACCGTTTCTTCTATAGCCCCCACCCCTAGGCATTCTCATGTGGAGAACGTTAAATTTAAACTTGTTATTAATAAAAATATCCGTTTTGGACTGAAGGACCTTCATAATGGCTGCAAAAATAACGTCAGCCGTAAGATGGCCCCTCCGTCCAAAAGGGATAGAGATAGGTGAATATAACCCCTCAGCCTGTATGACTATTCGAAGCATGTCGTCGACATGCACGTTAACGCAGACATTATCGACGACATGCTCGAAAATTCGATACAGTGTGGGCAGAAACACCTCTAAACTTTTATGATCAATATTAAAAAAATTTACTAAAAAATCGCTAATAGTCGCGTTAAAACGTTGGTTATACCTATCAGCTAATTGAACGATTCTACAGAAGTGATTCAACTCTACCTCATCAAGGTTAAGGTACTCGTCTTCAACAGTATCAATATCGGCAAATTCTTCTTCTTCTTCTCCGTCTTCGATTCTGAGCCTCTTTCTATTAACGCCCCTTCCGTATTGTATGGGTGCAGGCTGAAAACAAAAAGAGAAAAACGGTAAAGAAAATGAAATAAAAGACGTTGTACAACAACAACAACAACAGTAGTAAAGAAAATAAAACGATAGTTACCTCAATAATCGAAGACTCCGCTGAATCATTAATCTCGACATTTCCTCTCAAACTCAAACATTTGGTGTGAGCACCAACACCGTACTATACAGAAAAAAAAAAAAAATAGATAAATTAGAAAGGAAAACGTATATAAACCGTAAACGCAGAAACACTTTGTAAATGCCCCAATTACATAAACTACTACTTTATGAGATATACCCGGTAAAAAAAAAAAAATTTAAAATTAAATAAATAAATTAGAAAGAAACACAAAGAAGCCGTAAAACGCTGTAAACACACGTTCGGTTACACGCAATCTACTTTTTTAGAATTATACACGGTAAAATAAATAGTACGTTAAAAAAAAATAAAATAAACAAACACTTACTTCTACGTCATCAATACGCAAATTAGCCGATAGCTCCTGCACTATCTCAATAGCATTATTACAAATATCCGAAAGTGAGAGGCTATCGGCTTCAGAAACACTCTGGCTAACATCCAAATCAAGATCCTGGTCATTAAATACGAAATCTTCTAGTAGTCCAATATCGGGGATAACATCGTCGGTATCGATATTTTCGACATTATTTTGCGATAAACTAACGATAGCTTCTACTGCTCTCTGGCATTCGATAAACAAGCTATCGTTAGAATCGGAAGATGATGAAGATGATTCGTTATGAGCCATTGTAAAAAAAAAAAAATCAGTAATAAGTCTAGAATAATCAGTAAGCGAATGAAGAATTACCCACACTTACGCTGTTTTTATACCATCCCATGACACTAATTACATTTAATAATATATGCAAACAAAGGTACTTGGAACTTCCTTTAGGAAATGTGTCCGCTATTAAGATTGGTCAAACAGCCCTTACATAATTAGGAAGACCCTCCCACAACAGTGACCATTAGATTTAGCCTTCGACAAAACGGAAAAACATGGACCCCGGAAACACCTTAATTAAAACAACAAAGGGAAAAAATTGAGAGATGTAGTGAAAGGACAAATCAAAAATACGCGCCAGAAAAATAATTTATTATACCTAAACGGGAAGCACTGAAAGCAAGAACTTCCTTTAGGAAATGTGTCCGCTATTAAGATTGGTCAAACAGCCCTTAAATAATTAGGAAGACCTTCCCACAACAGTGACCATTAGATTTAGCCTTCGACCAAACGGAAAACATGGACCCAGGAAACACCTTAATTAAAACAACAAAGGGAGAAAATTGAGAGATGTAGTGATACCTTTTTCCGGTCAATCGTTTCCGTGACACGTGCGAAACACAACTTAAATGTCCTCGCACAACAGCTTAAAAATAGCCTCTGAATTAATCAGGATATTTACAAGAAAATAAACGAAATGTCTATACCGAGGCAATGAACATTCTCCGTGCATATTTAGTTCGTTGTAAACGGTATCGGCTGAAACATACTTCTTATCCAGAACCTCCCGATAAAAATAGTCAATCTGTTCTTCTAGAGACTTCATACAACAAAAAACATGATCTTTTTGACTGCTCCTGTCAAATTCACAACCATAACAAGCCGCTTTACTTAACAACCAACACTGGCCTAACACTTGAGCAACAAACAATTTTTTAATCAAACGTTCCATTTTCAACAAAAATTCTCTCTCCACCTCGTCCACGTACGTAAATATACAACTTGTAGGCCTGTTACTCTTCTCGACTCCTTCATCTATACCGGCGGGGATAACCTCTTCGGCCGCCATGTAACGATCATCTATATCACTGCCTGGAACAACAACACTATCCTCGTCATCGCTAATTATTATAACAGTATCTACACAACTCCCTTGCGAAAAATATATACTTCCAGACATAATGAAATACTGTAAAGAGATACTCTACGCAAAAATAGACAAAACAACTGGAGAATAGTACAACAATAACCGATTCACTTTGTTACACCATCTTAAATCGTAAATAAAGTAATGACGTCACTCACCACGTACCAGAACCTCGCGCCGAAAAATTAATAAATATGAGACAAAGAAACACCTGGCGGAAATTACATAACTAATACAATAACAGGAAAAGAACGACCTTCATTAGAAACACCTGGCGGAAATTACATAACTAATACATTAACTGGAAAAGAACGACCTTCATTAGAAACACCTGGCGGAAATTACATAACTATTACAATAACAGGAAATGAATGACCTTCATTAGAAACACCTGGCGGAAATTACATAACTATTACAATAACAGGAAATGAATGACCTTCAATAGAAACACCTGGCGGAAATTACGTAATCAGGAAATACACAAGGTCATTTTCTGTCTGAAGTCCCACTACTTCTACTCCTACAGGTCCAGGTTTGAAGGCACCATTTTCTTCCGTTTGATAAAATTCTCTGAGGCAAACATAAACAACTTCACCCCAGCGCTGGGCCACTACATGGCGTTTTTCAGACAGAAAATCCTGTTTGTTGATGTTATTGTAATCTTTGGTTCAGCACCGGTCATTTCGGCATAATCCTTGGCGCTCATTCCTGGGGCAGAGTGAAATGTTTTTTTACTTGTTGACGGCTTCGTTGCTTTACTCAAATCGTTAGATTGACCGTTGAAAAATTTTCTAGGATCCAATAATTTCGAGGAGTTAGAAGTCATCGTTGGTACTTTAAAACTGCTACACTCGTCAGTTTTAGAGCTCCTCATAACTCTTTTCATAGTCCTACGAGCCTTCTCACCAATTGCTAATTTTGGAGCAGGTACTTTTTTTAAACTCATATTGAGCGATTGTATGTAGAGTGATGTACAGAGAGAGTGAAACGAACGTAAATATACAACTTGTATCGCGGCTACCCCTCTCAACTCCTTCATCAACACCGGTATACCCTCATTGGTCCGCATGTACCGATCACCGATATCGTTACCTGTAACAACAGTCTCCTCATCATCGGTAATAATTATAACTGTATCTACACAGCTACTTAACGAAAAATCTATACTTCCAGACATAGCGAAATACTGTAACTCTACGTTAAAATAGACGAAACAACTGAAAAGGTCACAAAAAGCAGTCCCTCTTCTTACAATGTCTAAAAAGAAACGGCTCTAAAATATCAAAAACAAAACTATTGTACCAAACAAAAAGACCAATGAACAAAAGAAATTAGGATATACTAAACAAAGGTGACCTATGCAATAGTCAAACCGCCTAAAAATAACAACAGCAATCCTCAAACAAAGAACTACCTTCACTAATATATTTAAATTACAAATTCATCACCAACTACAATTATAACCCAGGCCAAAACGAAAACCCCGCCAAAATAACAAACCCCCTTCTCTAACAAAGAATGACCGCTAATTAATATTACAATAACAGGAAATTAAACAATAGAAAATATAATATAAACCCTGGGGATATGACATTCCTTTCGGGTCTGGTACAAAGAGTGACCTTTCACTAATTATTATTACAATACCTGGAAATTAAACAATAGAAATATGAAATATGCCCTGGGGGTATGACATTCCATTCGGGTCTGGAATACTTCTGCCCTGGGTGTATAAACTTATATTTTGGCCTGGTTTACTCCCTATACTACTCGCATAGTGTATAAATAGGAATGTTATCGCTATTATTGATACATTTTAGACATTTTGCGAAAAATCGCTGTACAGACATTCCTTTTCTTCAAACAATGGCCATGCGCATGTTATATAATGTGACAATTTGTTTTGCACATCAACTTAGAAATTAATGGGCACATTTTGTTTTGAAAAAAAGCAAAGCGACACAAAAATTAAATCAACCGACAACACATTAAAAAAAAATATACTGTAAAGGCCTGCTTATTATAATCTATAACAATATGGCAAAATAATTGAATTTTGAAATTAATTAACATAACATACGGTATATATTTACCGATGTAGATTGGTAAAAGATAGTGTAGTAGGAAGATAAGCCGCCTCTCACGACGAGTAGGGATACAATCATTAACAAGGCCATATACATGGCTGCAGTCTCGTGCTCAAGTTAGTGTTTACCGACCAACCTACTACCGACCGACCAACCGACCGACACTGAGCTGTAGAGTCGCGTTGCACACGACTAAAAATCATTATACAGGCATACACATTGTATTTGTTTATTTCCTCTGATGAAGTCTTAATTATATGTATATATAAGTTAGTATACAGTAGTTTAATATTTATTATCTTGCAAAAAAAAAAAAAACTGTTTTTAGTACATTTCTATTCTTTCATGCATACTATTAAAATAATTTGTTTTATAATTTTTAAAGGGTGCCACAGTTGCAAAGCTTTGCTTGTTCGTGGTTGCCCATTCCTTTTCATATTATAGCATTTGTTTTAAAATTGTTAAGAAAAAAAATATGATTTGGAATAAAGTGAAGGCAATTCAAAACAGATTGTGCTTGATCGAACGTTGATCTTATATATAATTGTGTGTGTATGTACAATAGAGGGTTTAAATATGTATAATTATTACAAAAAAATGTCTCTAGTAGTGTAAATAATAAAATAAAATGGTTCAGTTGATTTGTAATAAAATAAAAACATTAAAATAAAAGAAATAAAAATAAAAGAAATAAAAATATGGTAGATAGTACCTAAACAATTCTAGGTAATTAAACACAAATTTTTATTCCAAATCATAAAAATATGATTAATTTGCACTGTTTCGTCCCTAACTCGACGTGCGAGGCGCCCTTGAAATAGTTTCTCGTGTTTATTTTCATTGATCGAATGGGAAGTGTGATATCTTAGGTCTGGTGTATTGTATTTGTTGTATGTAAGATTCCATAGATAAAGTAGGCCTATAATACTGCATTATTATTATAATTAATGTTCGCTTTTCAGTAATTATTAAAAGATAAAGTTTATTATTATGAGCATTCCATAGGCCATGTAAAACAATAATTTGTTCAGCATCTCGATCCCAACTGATGAAATTAATTCCTAATTCCGAATTTCAGGAGCTCATGTGGGCCACTGTCCGTTTTGATGATATACCGTAACATCTCAAAAAGTAGCGCACCTCGAAAAAAGAACACCTCGAAAAGAAGCCGCTCCTTAGTTTGACAAAAAAATGTTATCGGAAAGAAGCCCATCGAAATAAAGCCTGTTGGGATTATCGGGGCTTCTTTAAGGCTTCTTTAGGCCTATTAGTGTTTTTACCCCCATGTTGTGACAGTGCAACGGATGCTAGGCGAAGAAATTTGCTGACCGCTCGTTTTCCGTTGCTTTTACATTGCAATTTGCCAAGTAACATTAAGCCTGTTTCCTGTCGACGTTATTCGACGCGCAAACGGTCGTCGTTGAACTGTTAACGATCAACGATGATAGCGTCGAATAACGTCGACAGGAAAACAGGCTTTAGCAACGTGGATTACTATAGTCTATATAAACTTTTAAATTAACAATTTAAAAATCAATTAAAGACTTTTATTTCAACTAATGTTATGACAGTATGTGAAGCGCCACTATAGAAAAGTGCGCTAAATAAGTGTTAATGTTAATACCTTAATTGATAATACTGTAGGCATATAACAGATGGTAACATGAACAGAATCATGGTTCAAGATTTGTTTGGCTGCTGCGATATATATTATTATAGTGGAATTGTATAACAGTAATTTAGTGATAATTGACCTATGACCTCTATCGTTCGTTTAACGTTGCTGGTACCAAATATATTGGATATGACGAATACTGACGAATAGACAGACGGTAGGCCTACTTACTTGCCGTGTATCTAATTATTTCCTTAGAAAAAAAACTTTAAAAACTTAAACATTTATTTATTTGGCCTTAACAAAAATATTGATGTAATTGTTGGTAACCGTATTGTTACAATTATGCCATACACGAGGTTTTGATAGGGTTGGTGAACCTATTCTAACCTAGTCTATTATTAGTATAGCGTCATTATAGTAATGGGCTTTATTTGTCCATACTGGGAATTTTCTGTCCACAACGGAAAGAACAATAATTATAATGGAAAAAAATACAACCTTCATAATTACAGATTTCACCAACCCCGATTTGTAACTTTGTTTGCTGTATCATGTTGTTATTAATTATTATTATTATTATTATTTTATTTATATAGCGCTTTTCCAAATTAGTGTAAAATGATCAAAGCACTTTACATCAGCAGACCCAACAATGAGTTACTTCTTAGGAAATAGATGTGTATTGAGGGCTTTTTTAAATTTTAAAACCGTGGTTTGTCCCCGGATCACATACGGGAGTTCATTCCACATCACCGGTCCAAATTTTGAGAAGGTATTATTTCCAGAAGTCTGCTTTTCGAGACAGTGATCCAATTTAGTGTGATCTATCTCGGACCTCAGGCCTCTCTTAGCACATCTAAACACCCGTAAGAAATTGCTCAGATAACAGGGCGCATTATTATTTATACAATTCTAGACATGAAGTAACACTATAAAAGTGATTCTACTTTCAACAGGTAACCAATGCAATTCATAAAGCAGAGGTCTAGAACTAACAAACATAGGTACTTGGTAAATTAACCTTGCAGCCCGATCCTGAAGCTTTTGTAATCTCGAAATGTAAGAGCCGTATCAATGTATAGTCTGATAAATATTCTGTGAAGAAATTATTACTGCATGCTTGGTATTGCTAATGCTTGCCCCCCCCCCCCCCCCCCGCTAGATAGATGCAATGTACGTTACGCAACGTTAGTGACCAATCACAAGCAATGGATTTTATGATTGTATTACTCACTTGCGCTGTGTATGCATTACGTCTCTAGTGGGAATCACTATTTACTGTATGTAAACATTTATTAATGTTATAGATTTAAATAAATCAATAAATACAATTTGTTTTTTTGTTATTGTTATAAAATTGTCTGGTAATAAGGTAGGGCGCTGCTGTCTCATGTAAATATAATACTATTTCTGTATAATTATTTGATAAATGGCAATTAGGCCTACACTGATGCCCCTGTCGAAAGACAATCTCTAACTTAGGCGTGTGGCGCAGTGTGTTTGACGTTGGAATACTGATCGTGAGACCGAGGTTCGAATCCAACTCTCGCCGCATTGTTTGTATCTGTAGGCAAGATACTTGACTTACGTTTGCCTCTCTTCACCCAGGAGAATTAATAATTGTTTGAATTAATAAATGTTTAATTAAGTAAGTAAGTAAATCGTGATTCCCACTAGAGACGTAATATATACACAGCGCGAGTGAGTAATAACATCATAAAAACCATTGCTTGTGAATGGTCATCAAGATCAAGACACAACTTTGCGCTGATTACTAGCTGTATTATGGAAGTATGTTTCCATACGTGTTTGATCCAAAAAAATGACTGGGGTAATAATGTTCATCGCATAGAGGTTTCATTACATTAGGCGCTTTATAAATCCTGGATATTATTATTATTAACTTAAAGACACTGTCAGTCTGCTTGATTGGATTGAAGTAGGCCCAGAATATTGGGACAGACAGACAGACAGACAGACTTATTAATACCGAAATGAAATTGTAACAAAGCCTCTACCAAAAAAATGTAAAATCTCTAAATATGTAAATGAATTATTAACAAGTTAAGACGATTTAAAAACAGCTACGCCCGAATTACTTTATAAACTTGAAAACGATGAATCAAGCCTTTGTGTGAGTAGAGTAGTGTGTTGCAGAGAAGGATTGTATGTAGGTCCCTAATTTGTTGAGAAGTATCAGAGTAAAGACAGTATGTGAGTTGCTGATTGGAGGACAAGTGTGCATATGAATACATTTTGTTGAATAAGAGAGTTGAATGAAAAAAGAATGAGATAGAGAAGAGTGGCCATGTTGAGCAAAGAAACAACAAAATAATTTGATTTATTTATCCACCAGCAGATTAGCTAAGGAGTGAAATGTGGTTTATCAAATCAACATACATAAACATAAAAAATAACAATGTTTATGTGTGTTCAATATGAACATAATGAACGTTTGCTTAAACATAGATATTTTATCTGAAGCAGATAAGAAGAATTAATAATTACTAGACTATGGTTCGCTCGCGTACCATCTAGGTCGTGTTCACAGATGGTACTCAAATACACAGTAATTTCAGCGTAAAAAAAACTGGTGATTTCAAATGTACGTACCGCATGCCTATAAATACATTGTCGTTTTCAGAAACGAATAAATAGGCACGATGAAAAATGAGTCCAATTTTTTTATCTTAACTCATTTAAACAAACCCAATTTGTGTTTAGTATATAACATTAGAGTTGTGGGATGGGGAAGAGGATTGGAAGAACAATTTTTAAATATATGTTCTATCCACTCAGTGACGAAATATTGTTTTAAATGCTATATCAATAATATACCACTAAACACAGTAAAACATTTACGATTTATAATACTTTTTTAAAACTGATTCAAAAGGCGACTAAAAATGGTTAATACGTATTTACAATATTGCCAAAGTATTACAATATTATATCTCCGTTGTAAATTTATTCTCCAAGGGCCCAAAATGTACTTGTGTTAAACCAAGGGCCCATAAATGTACCTACTTGTGTTAAACCAAGGGCTCATAAATTTACCTACAAACTGAGAGTCCGAGAGATTGGAATGTTCCATTCATCGCAAATCAATACATTTGTATAAACGTATAATATTAAATCTATCAAAATAGTATTTTTTTAAAGAAAAATCGGCCTGTCTTTAACATTATGATTCTGTACTCGAGCTGTTCAAACGGTTTTTCAGCTATTAAAATCAATTATCGTATTATTGTGTGCAGGTGTTTTTCAATAGGACATCCATCTAGACAGTGTATACCACGATTGGAAAACACCCCTATTTGGGGCAAATCGTTGAACCTAAATTCGTTTTAATTGTCAATAACTAATTATCTAACTCAATTTAATTAGTAAACAGGGTTACATCAGGTGGTTAAAATAAGTACCGATATTCTAACCAACTTTATATACCATCATTGAGTAAACCTTCTAGAAATAACGCGCGATTTACCGAATGCACTTGCACTTACGTAAATTTATATATATAGATTATGTGTAACAACTAATGACAAAATGGAGACTTTAACATATGTACTCGTATACAATCAATCAACTTCTCTCAACGGTTTATAAACAAATAAATAATTAATCAAAGGATATGTCTGACAATTCAATTAAACGTTTACAAACTTAACAACACGTATCGGAAGTGATTATTTCAGGTGTGTTTAGTGGCGATTGAACGGTAAAGTAAACATTATTGAACAAACGCTTTTGTATCAGCGGCACACGTTTATAAGACCATGGAGGTATACCTCCATGATAAGACCCACCAAGACGGTTGGTCCTCCCCTCCCATTGAATTCGCCTCTGAATTTTGTCACATTATAGTTACTCAACAGTTATTTTACCTTCTTTTAATTACTCTGGGATAACAATCCTGTCAGTCCCACTACAACTCTGTATGCAAAGCCGTGTAGGCCTACGTCACCAGTTAAGTTAAGTAACTAAATCTTATTCACATCGCTTCTAGATCTTAGTTAGCGTATATCGTACAAAGTTTAGAATTATTGTAGATAACATAATGCAAGCAACATCAGTAACAGACTCATAATTTATTAGGTAGGCCTATAGGCCTGGTGATACGATTTATCTAATCAATTTTGTAAATTGTCTAAAAGCAATATCATAATTTAATGAAGACCACCGAAAACAAGTATAAGTTGGAAAGAATCATAGAGGTAAGTTGAATTCGCGAAAACGAGTGAGTGAACTTACGGAATTGCGTAAAATCGTCAAGGAATCAGTACAGAATTACGTAACAAGATGTTTATCTTTAGCGTTATCATGTTGTTGGTTGTTGTACCGTTTTCAAGCTGTTCTAGTCGTGAGTATGCTTTCAAGTACTTCAACTTGTTTTACTTTTTATCTTAGAATTGATTTAAAGTCGTAATTCTCCACAATTTTACACAGTCGTTTCTTCCTTGAACAATTCCCCACCGTAATTCTCTTTCTACAGAAAACATAGTAACAACAATTGCCCGACTGATTTGAAAACAACTTATAGACCTAATGTGTGGATTGAAAATTTTAATTCTCTGAAATTTTACACAATCATTTCAATCTTAACCAACCGTAATTCTCTTCTACAGAAAACTGGTTAATTCTGTAAAACATATTAAAAACAACAATTGCCCGACTAGTTTTTTTTAACTTTTTAAATAAACAACGTTTGAGAGTTCATTGGAAATCGTAATTCGCTTCAATTTTACACAAATTAATGTTTTATCTCTCTTTATCAATCGTGATTCTCTTTCTACATAACATAGGCCTACTAAAAAGTGTATGACTATGAGTTAAATATTAACATGAACAGACGATTGTGAATGTGTATGTAATTTTACATAAGTAAAGAAGAAGACGATAGGCATGTTATTTGTAAATTTGATTTACCTGGTAGAAGTAGTCGCTGTTGTTTGTTTTTATCCATGTTTCACCCACATTTGTAGAACACCAAGCTTTTGCGCATGTGCAGATTCAGGTTTTGGTGTAAGAGTAGATTTGGTGCTGACTTTCCTTGTTCGGTTAAAACTGGACACCTGGTAAACGGAAATCGCTAACCATTATTATTTACCGAAATTCATTGAAATCAAATTAATAGGTAATTCATAAAATGGCATGCATTCTATACGGACACCTAACATAAAGCACACTCACCCAAAAGTAATTAAAAAAAATAATTGTTATTCCTGTATTTAATAGAAATACCTACGTTAAGCGGACAATTCACGTAATCGTACACTTTCTTATAATAATTTGTACAAAATACTGAAAATACATTACTGAACCAATATTATTGTACACTAATGAATATGTTATAATAAGAACGCCAAGAAAATTGAAAGGATCTCCCTCTGCGCTTTTACACCACGAAAACTACTCTATATATACAACGGAAACATGTAGGCTTACATAGCCTACAGCATTCATTATTAATGATACTTTGTTTACAATCGAAATTGAATAAAATGTTCGGTCTTGTCTTATATTTAAAAAGTCCAGTGTTTTAAAATTGATAATCATAAACCAGAAAAAGAAAGGGTTTAGTAGTGGTTTAATGTGCGACCAACTTAGTAACAAACACTCGTTATCCAAAATTTGTACTTTTTATTGTGGTAAGCATAAAGCAGATTAAATAAGAAATATTTCTTACAAAAAACGCTGCTCGCTTATTGAAAAATATTTTTTATTTCAAATGTTTTTGAATGTGTCATTTTATTGTCACATAATAGTTATTTTACCTGAAAAAATGTAATTTAAAGCAACAAATACTTAAATTGTCTGTCAGGCAGACAATGGTTTTTGGGTTTCTTTTCTCTTTTTATATGTGAATAAATATTATTTTTTTGTTACAGAAGTAAATACTCAATATCTGTCACTTTAGTTAATTTCATTGCTAAGGTCAAGTCTGGGGGTCACTTCATCACCTTAGATATTTCAAGTGTGAAGTATCATATTACAGACACAAACTTTAATGGACTGTTTCGATAATAATTCAATGAATATCTGACAGTAAATTACAATCAAAAGTCATAAATACCACAAATGCTTTGGGATTTGTAATTTTAGCATGACATGTCCTAATACGTTTTCTGGGTCTACAGTAGGTACCATAGCAGCTGGAAATCTATAAATTATAGTCGAGTTTCCATTTTCGCAAAACTGTCGTCCTTAGAACTATAACTGCTGCTTGCTTTAGCTTCTGATTAAGTAGTCCTAATGGGACGTAGCGGACTAGAGCAGCAGCATGAAAAATGTATAAACATTGACACTACTTAACTGTGATATATGTGTAATGCTTGTATCTGTAATGGTATAGGCCAAAATGATGACGTATAATAGTGACGACGATGATAATTGGATATAAATAAAACATTAATTTGACTGAATATTATAATATCATTATGAAAGATAAATTATTAAAATCATTGTTCGGATGTTATAACATAATATGCCTACTCATGCCTACTTTATTAGATTATTTCACAAAATCTGTTGTGAATATTTCATATTGACATGTTTAAAACAAATGTTCAAGATACTGAGCAGAAGGCCTACAAGTTATGCATTATCGAAGGTCAACGATGGCTTTCCAACTCTCTGATTCGCACTGATTCGCTCTGATTCGCTATGAATCGCTCTGGTTCGCTCTGATTCGCACTGATTCGCTCTGATTCGCTATGAATCGCTCTGATTCGCTCTGATTCGCACTGATTCGCTCTGATTCGCACTGATTTGCTCTGGTTCGCTCTGATTCGCTCTGATTCGCACTGATTCGCTCTGATTCGCTTTGATACTTTTTGTTGGTTATTTATTCTACACTACATCAGTACAAATACAATTGCATGATTTTTTATTTCTTTAATAATCCACAATTTTTTTTAAAGGGATAAAATACGCCGGCAATCCGCATATGCATACCAGTCACTTTAATAAGTATTCTGCATTTCTAAAAGCTAATATTGTTCAGAAATATATAGGTCAATTTTGCAAAATGAAATGATAACATTTAATCTCTTAAAATGAAAATCAGTATATTTAAATCTCATTCTAATCTGATCTAATCCGCTTCTCGAGATGAATTTACTGCTACTTTTTATGCTATTAGTCATAATATAATAATGATTATAATATTTATTATTATCGAACTAATTCTACATTTTTGCAGAATGTAACAGGGATATTCATCTTGAATCTGAGAACTCATCATATGTATTTTGGTCTCCTAATTATCCGAAGAACTACGACAACAATTTAAACTGTGAATGGATGGTTACAACCTCTCCAGAGTTGTTAATTCATCTTGAGTTCAACGAAGTTCAACTGGAAGATGGATATGATTATTTGAAAATAGCATTTGCAGAAAATGAATATAATTTTAAGTTTACAGGTTCAATATTTGATTCTCTAGTTTCCACCAACAACACAATGTGGATTGCTTTATCTACTGATAAGACTGTAACAAAGAGAGGATTTAATGCAACAGTTACAGCAGTAATTGTTACACAAGGTAAATAAACGTTGACCAAATTTAACAAAATATTTTAAAATAATTGAATTGGTTCAAACATGTATTCACATTTTAGGCTAACCTGTGAGTTTACACGCATCAAAAATAAGTGAAATGAAAATTAGATAAGGATATATCTCTCTCCGGAGAAGGTAGACAAGGAGCCAACGCTATGATGGTGCATTGTTATAGACTATACCAATATTTCCATCGGCAGACGAAATTGGACACTGAATTGAGAGACCTTTGAAGTAACAAGAGATTTCTTTTGTAATCAATATTTATCCAGTGTGCTGCAAATCCACACATCCAAAATTAAAGATGTACAACAGCAGTGTTTTAAAAAAAATGATATTAGTTCATGATATCTTTGAAGAATTAAGATACATCTGCATTTTAAACAACGTCCAGTCCTACTAAAGAGCCAAGTCATATACCAGTAATAGTTAAATGACAAACATAGTTAATACATAGTTAATTTTGTTGCTATTTTTAAATCAGTGTTTTACTGTCCATTTAAGTAAATTCGAAACTATTAACTAGCTATTTTAACAATCATATTTTTTTTACAGAACAATTATTCCTAACACAGATATGTCCAATCAAATGCACGTGTTCATTAAGCTATTTAAGATGTCAGAAATATATTAATAAAACAGCAAAATCCGTCAGGAACTACAACAATCATCAACCAATAACATTCTTGTAAGTATCATCCAAGAACCTGTTTTGTGCAAAGCGTAGTTACATTGAAACGTTAATCGCAGTTACGTTATTTTTACAGTGTATATTATTTTTTTTTAAATATTATAATTTATAATATTTTTATTATTATAGAAATGAGAATCATACAACGGAAAATTTAAATTAGATAATGTAACATTGAAACGTTGATCGCAGTTACGTTATTTCTTAAGCTTATATTTTAAAAAATAGTTTATTATGATTATATTATTTGATTTAAAATTATAGAAATGAAAGTGATACAACGAAAAATTAAAATTAGTTAATAGTAAAAATTATATATAGATACAGGACTAGCGTAAACGAATCATTCCAATTAGCACCATCCACACAAAACCTCGATTTCAGTCCGTGGTTCATTTTCGATACGTAAGTTCCATAAATCGGTTGATACATTACATTTACGGATTGAACGGCCTGCGGGTCAAAGTTTTATTTTACACATTCCATGCCATCTTCTTGGACTATTTATTTTTTTAAAATTTGTTTGGCTAATAAAGAAATGAGATACATCGTGTACCGGTACTCATTTGAATAACAAATGTGTTTCCAAAATGCCCCTCATCTTGTCACTATCTCAAATCGTAACAAATAGAATAATACAATCGTGGGAGAACAGAATTAAAAAATCCTCAATTGAAAAACCAGCATTGCACCGCGCAATTAACCACGGGAACAGGCAATATTATTATTACACAGTGGGTTAACTCATAAAGTAACGGATGTTAGAATCAAAGGCACTAAATAACGATTAATATGTACATGCAATTTTATTATTATTTTGGCACTTGACGATAATATTCATAATTAAAAAAACTCTTTGAATTGGATCGATGTGTGAGTGTGTGTAGATGCACCGTTTGATCTCATCGAGCTAGTTATCAGATAACATCTATATTCTGTATAGGCCTACATTTCTTTATCTATCGTTTTGTTATACACTTTAATTATTGTAGACTACATACCCTCAGATTACATCAGCTGTGTTGGTTTGAGTCTAAACATGTACTATTTTGTCTCTATTCTATAACAAATAAGTTACCCATACTGTTGCTACGTTTCTGCTTATAGCAAGGGATCGATTATTTATCAATTGCCCTAAGATATATTAAAATGTTGATATATCTCTCAGTCTTAGAAACGTTTTTCCTGTTAGTGATTATATAAACTAACGATCTATTCCTGACGTATTACGTACACTCAATGAATACATTTTGTATTTTATTTTGAATAAAATGTTATTGTTTGTACCGTTATCGACTCTCTTTAGGTTTCACTGACACGTAATACACAATAATAGTACATTACAGACAAAGGGTTTTACCTTCACTAATTCATCCACTGACATATAAACACCAAACTGTAACTATCCCTAAAGAAGAAAATTTCAACTCATGAACTGTTATTTTACCAACTATTTTTATTTTGAAGGGATTTAGAAAGTAACGGCAAAATGCATTTGTTGGTTTGACGTCATTGGTTACACTGTAAGTGTTTTTCCCCATTTTTTTTTCTTACTTGTAAAAATTCAAATAAATCATGTTAATTGTGAAATTATACATTTAACGGTAGGTTAAACTGTTTAATTTTACTTCTAAAATTATGGTACGTTAGAGTCTGTTAATTAAAGTGAAGCGTTATGGTGGTATGACTGTGAACAATAACAACTTCTTTGATTTATTCTTTATTGTCAAAGCGGATAAAAGGGTATGTTAGTTGATGATTTTAAGTTTTATTAGGTTAAGTGTTTTCCTTAAATCCACCGATGTTATTCTTCCAGGTGTTGATCCTTACATACGTATTATTTTGATATAGAAAAAAACCCTTCGTATCTTTCAGTATCTGCTTAAATTATTAAACAAATGATGTGCGAGTATGTAGCGGCGCTATAAAAAAAATAATTCGTTAACCTACGAAAACTACCTAATCTAGACAAACATCCAAAGATCTACTTTATCGATAAACTTTACATTTTTTTGTTCATATTATTATAGGCTAACGTTCGTATTGTTATGGACCTTCTATAGGTAAAATAAATAAAACAATAATTATCCTAGAAGAATTGAAATTAAAAAAAAAACAGCTCTACAGTTGCACAGTGGGTTAACCTAGGCCTAATATGGACCTAATAAATATCATAAATAAAGGCACTAAGATATGTGCGTATCATTTTGATTTTGAGGCTTCCTACGTTCGTAAATTATAGCTTGGGATCATGTTGTATCATTACGTGACCGCCAAATGCCTGGACATCGTTTTGCTGTATATTTAGGTAGTTTATTCAAAAGATCGACGACCAAGCAATGGTTAGGATGCTCCTTTTAAGTTACTAAAATGCCTTTGTCCAACTTAAAACTAACTAACGCTAAGTACCAACATCAACGACGTGTTCAGCGATTAGCAAAATGTCCCGTCATAACATAATAGGTTCATTTTTTCAACGGAAAGGCCTAATAATAGAAGTTTTTTTTAGAACATGAACCACATGAAAGCGTTTACATTGGTATAGGAAAATCTATTCTTTATATGAACAATTACTTAATGGCATGGTAAGGCTGTTTTGAAAGTTCATACCCAAATATTTCGATAAACGTGACGCAATGTTCCCGGATATAACTTCATGCGTAACATCAATCGACGTTTTGGGAAACGTTTAAATTCAATTTAAGTATATTACTAATACTTTTACAACGTTTTTGCTCATGTATAATAACGGCTTGACTGTTTATCAATTAAGTTTCAGATGAATGACAGCAGACGAGTTTGATGTCTATCTCTCCATCTTAGAACCCTAACACTATTCGATTAATACACTTTACATTTTTATTTGTGTAATAACCGAACGTTCGTAACGTTATCTCGGTCATAATATTAATTTCCACTGACACCTATTCTATACATTGTTTTAATAAGTGGCACATTTGCGTAATAACCGAACCAACATATTGTTATCACTGGCAAATACGCAAATGTAACTATTTTTTGGCCCCAATCAAAGACGACATCCTTAAAAACAGCTCGTGAATGTTTTATTACTAACTGCTGTACGTTTTTTGTTGTTGAAGCTCTTTACACGACAACGACTTACAATCATTGCCTGCAAATGTATTTGATGGTTTGAAATCTTTGCAGACGCTGTAAGTGTTTTTTCTTATAATGTTATACTTCAAAAAAATGTCAATGCTGCAGATTTACATTGCAAATTAATCATGAAATTAGACATGATATATGATATGTGTAGGTGTACAGTTTGAACAGTGTAAATTTACTTAGGAAAAACTAAAATTATAAGTCTAGTTTATTTGATTTAACTTTTAGCTTTGTTTACTTAAAAATATATCCTAACAAATGACAGTACATAATTAATATGGAGTACACTACTCACGTCAATATTGATTGTTGACCACCAAGAAACCAGTTTTAAAACGTTATTTTTGTAATCAATTTCATATGATTCTATGAGTCTATTCAAATAATAATGTGATCGCTTTATCATAAAAGATTGGGTGTAGTATATTCTGATACTTTTATTACGTTGGTACTGACAATGCAATCAAGTAACTACATAAGCTGGGAGGCTATTTTCGTTACTACATAAGCTGTTGACCGTTTCTACATCATAGTTGGTGTTGATTTTTATTTACTACATAAGCTGTTGGGGTTTCTACATTAGCTGGAGGTTTTACTTATTAGTGGGTGGATTGTTCTACATTAACGGTTGTTTCGACATTAGCTGGAGTTTTCTACATTGTAACAGAGCACTCTTTTTTGGTTGTTTACTGTACCTTGAAACTATACATATCATTATTATACCTTTTTTCACGGTTTTCAGGGATTTGGGCAGTAATCAAATAACAACATTACCATCAAATGTGTTTGGTGGTTTGACATCATTGATAGGACTGTGAGTGCTTCGTTTTGTTTATCATACTTTTGAAAATAGTATATTTTCGTTACTTGTTATGCTTTACAATTACAGAATATTCATTCAAATCTAAAATAATATATCAGGTGTTTTTTGTTGTTTTTTTATTATTATTATTATCTTAAAGATGTTTTTTCCCTTGAAACACAAACAAAATGAAGGTAAAAATATTTAAATTGGCCATATCAAATTATTATTAAAGTTATTCACTTTAAGTCGAAAATTCGAGCCAAAAACAACAATTTTACGTAATTAACAGCTTTATTTTGATTACATTGTCTGGAAAATCGTCGCGAGCAAAAGTAAACACAGATTTCAAACTATGAGTACGCATTATGCATGATGCTAATTAGGATTGTTTACAACTCGTCACGGTGGTGTTTTCACACAGATTCCGAGGAAGTTTTATGATTAATACATACAGAGTAGCCAAATAAGCGGGTTGCATTATGAGATATGTTTTGATCGAAAACTTTGACTGGAAGTCAAAGTTATTTTTTGAACCAAAAAACATCTGTATTTCAGTTAAATGATTTCGACTAATTTTTTGTGAAAGTTAATAACTATTTATACTTCAAAATGAGCCACTTTTTTCGAAATCTTTTTTTTTAATTTTTTTTTTGGAATTTGACAAAGGGACAATACATCTTTAATGATATAATATAATAACATCTGTAATATTTTACCACAATGTAGTTTGCTTGGATTCGGTTGTTGTATTACAGTACGGTAATTTGTTATTATAACTGGTATGTTTTATTAAATGAGAAATTACATAATAATTATAAAATGCATATTAATTCATCATTCATAAGAGTTTGCAGAAAATATGTCACACTATGTTCAACGCTGTGATAATAAAAACTAATTTACAAATCATGTAATTCTTTAATAACTGCACCACTACTAGCATGGTAAGGAACATTTCGCATTATGTTACAATTATACAATTCGTATAAAATCAGTAGTACTGTGTTATATCTATCGACAAGTTTCTGAAAGGATTTAGCTATTAGACAATATATATGTCTCTACGGTACCTTATCCATGTGTACAAGATACAATTTTTGCCTCACAAAATTGTACAGTCACATTTCAGAAGGTGGTCAAAGCTAAGACCTCCATTCCAAGCCGAAGTAACGTCTAACATACACCTGATTATTGGTAGTGTATTTCGATTTCTCTAGTATCACAGTATTCACATGTTTCATATGTATCACCTACTATAATAGACTATAACCTAATTCATAAGCTAATGATACATGCAAAACATGTGATATACGTGAGGCTTTGTATTACCAAATTATCCTATATACTGGGGAAATAATTGTCATACGTGAAGACTGAGAACAGGGTAACATAATGGGCATTTCAGACGCACGACGTTAAGTTTGCGTTCACATGTTCAAGTTTCTCTATGTGGTTGTCCACACGAGAAGGAATGCTCGACATTGTTCCATTCACCTAAAATATGCTGCAATAGTGTAATAAGCTTATTGAGCACGCGGAACAAATGTTATATATCTCTTATGAAATCGTCATCGGTCATGAGATGCATCTGTTACGTAGGCCCTGCCCGTATATCGTTATCGGTATTTAGGTGAATTTAGGACGTATCAATTGTATCGGCACAAATGTGAAAATAATCATCCTTATAATTATCGAAAATGTAGTATGCCATTATTCATAAACTTTGTGTCTCTTTTTGTATATTCGTCGTTTTGTTCCGCATACAATTGTATCGGCTGAACAATGTGTTTCAACCAGGGAGCTCAGCTGTGTAGTGCTTTGAATCAGGTTTATTTTCTGGCAAAGTTTTACACTAAGCCGAATACTAATTATTGTATTTTTACATTAATACTTCTAAAGTATCTGTTTCATGTGCAATACGTGCAAGCGTAATATCTTTCATTTTGTTCTTCTATGATGAAATAATCCTACAATGAAAAATAAAATAGCAGAACGAATGCATCATCTTCATTTAATAATATGGTAATAAGGACCAAAGTAACATCAACAAGTATTATTTTTTTCCTTGTACACATTTTAGTGACTTTTTGATGACTTGGTTCACCTTGGAATGTTGGAATGGCACACTTAATCGGCTACAAAAGCTCTTTGGTTCTTTTAGCACAATAATACAGCTATCTGTGTTTTCAAGAATAAAAAAATAAATAAATGTTGATCGTAATGTACCTGGGAACTGTAGTAATTATTATTTAACGCATTGTTCACGGTTTCAGGTACTATCCTTTGGTACTGTGTATACTTATTTATATTATTTTTCCACGGTTTTCAGGGGTTTATCCTTTAACCAGATAACTACAATACCAGCAAATGTGTTTGATGGTTTGACATCATTGACAGTACTGTGAGTGCTTTCTATTGTTTATCATACTTTTGAAAATAGTATATTTTCGTTATAATATACATTTATTTCATTTGTAGGCTAATCCTTTGCAATACTGGATTATTTTTTTATGATTGATGTAACCGTTATTCTATAACATAGGCTCCTGTAGTTGTATTGTGTGTATTGATGCTTGGATTCGTTAGTTTTACAGTAAATTATTATTATCACTTACATGTTATTGAATGAAAAGTAATGTAATTATGACATACATCGGTTATTTATCCCTCCGTACGGAGGAATAGCACTATTTCTTTCTTCGCACGCGCAAAAAATCGGACCTTATTTTGATTGTAGGTCCAGATACATTATTCACGTTATCCGTCCGTAATATTAACCTAAGTTAAAATGTAAACATACCATTTTCCTAAGTTTAGCCATTTTTCTGATTTTCAAGTTTTTTATTCTCTTTATTTCTTCCCTCATGTTGTATGGTTCAGTAATAGCTTGCTTGTGAGGTGATAATTCGTGTGTCAGAGAAAGTCTAAATCGGCAAAATGATGAAAACAATTACATAACTGTACTATGAAATATAGCAGAAAAACTGGATTGTTATTCTAGTTATTGTATTGTTATATAGTAGTATCACTATACTTCTTGGAAATGTGTGTATATTGATTTATTTGCAGGTATTTAAATGACAACGGTATAACTACCATAGAACAAGGTGCATTTTCTGCGTTTGCTTCGTCACTGTTAAAACTGTAAGTTAATACTTAACTGTGTAGCAGTCTAATAATCTAAATGCAGTTGTTTGTATGCATGCTCTAAACAATTCATTGGACTACCAAATTCTATTTTACATACAACACACTACGTATCGTAGACATAGCAAGAAAAAAGTTAACATTTTTTAATAGTTCGAAATACACGTATGCTTTAGGCCACTGGCTTTGGACACCGACTCGTACGGTTGTACGTTTATAGGAAATAAACAACGACAACAGTTTCTCCTCCTACCTCTACACACTGCATTCATTTCAAGTACATTGGACCGTATTAAACACATTGTTACGATGTCATATAAATCTTAATCCAATATAAAGATAAGTCAAAACTAGGGTGAATCTAGAACAAATTGCAAAATAATTTGTTTTTTGGTTTGTCTGTTGATATTGTTAAAATGAACATCATCTAAAGTTAACCAAAAGGAAAATAATATTATTAAATTTAAATTAAAGTATATGACGTCATAAGCTAGTTAAAACTATCTGTTTTGTAATGAAATTAGTTTAATTTATTGTAAATATAATAGTAATAACATAGGCTTATATAGTATCTAAAATGAACTGATGGAAAAAAATAGTATAATATGCCTTACCTTGTCGATTAGCAAATTATCAAATATACTACTTCAAATCTAGGTTTCCACTACTTGACGGCGTAGGAAAAACGCAAATAAGTTGACACATCCCGTTCGGATGACCTATTATGTTATGTCGTATAGTCAAATTACTTCCTTTTACGTCCTTGCGTTAAGTGTGAACAAAGACAACCAATCACCTTACGGTTAGTAACGCACACGGTTTAACCAGGAATGAGAAATGTCCACAGCGACCCCAACTTAACGTTGGCCTTTTTCATGACCTAGCACCACTACATCTTTACTTTTACGATTCTCAAATGTTTTTGCAGGTTGATACAAGGCAACGGATTAAAAAAATACAAAGATAGTACTTTTGAAAACTTGATCAACTTAAACGAATTGTAAGTATTCACATGGCTTTTTAACTTCCAATGACTACCAATTTGCATTTAAAGCGAAAAACTCGACTGATACGTGTATCTTTGTATTAAAACATGTAATTGACTACTACAATTAAAAACTAACTAAAGCTAAACTAAACTAAACTATTAACAATGTTATTAATCTTTGATAAATTGCTCAAATGTTGGTATGAGAAACAGAGTTTTATGATACGTTGGGGAAACTCTGTTTCCAATGCATTTACAGTATCCATTGGGAGTTAGTCAGGGTGGGGTTATGTCCCCTTTTCTTTATAACATATATATTAGTACTCTTAATTGTAGACCAAGTGGTTTGTATCAGGGTTGCCAACGTAGAAACATCTTGAACCATCTTAGTTATGCGGATGATCTTGTTCTACTTCCCCCCTCAGTTGCTGGCTTCCAGCAATTGGTACATGATTGTGAAGAGTTTTCGCAAGAGAATGATATTTTATTTAATAATCTTTAGATCTTGCTGTATTAATATGTATTGTGCAGCCCTTTGGTGTATCTATCGTATGAAGAATATTAGATCTCTTAATGTATGTTACAATAATGCTCTGCGCTGTATACTTAATGTCTCTATAAGTGTCTTTAAGCTTGGTTCCCACTAGAACGTAACGCAAGGACGTAAACGCAACGCAAGCGTTTTAACCAATGACAAGCGAAGTTATAGACAGTTAGCAATCACAAGCGAATAAGCCATCGCTTGTGATTGGTCAATTCACTTGCGTTGCGTTACGTCCTTGCGTTACGTCGCTAGTGGGAACCACGCTTTAATGAGTACATTAGTAGAAAATCTACCTATGGTTTCATGCAATGTATGTTGAATAGTGGTAACACATTTGTTGCTTGTGTTTGCAAACATATGCTCCATAACTCCAAAATGTATTGTAGATGGAGAAGCACTCTATATACTTAAGTCTAGAGTTTACGATTTTTCTTTTTCTGTTGATGATTTTATTATTAATATGGATGATATTTCCGAAATAAAAAGAAATTAAATTGAATTGAAAGCTAGAATCATCTCCAAAGGTGTGCAATTTATTAATATATACAATCCATGAACAAAGATAGAAAAAAGTTTATATATTGATATTGTTATTGGTTCAAATTGGTTAAATTAACTTAAACAAATAGAATTTCACATAAAATATAAGATAACTTAATTCTATAAGTATTCAAAGTGAATAACTGTCATGTGATATCAAAATAGCATATTCAACAAAACAATTCAAAAATCCCTTTTCAGGATGAATAAGGCTTAGTTATATACACGTTTATATTGCAAATAATACTGTTTTTATTTGTTCATCACCAAAATAGGTACTCGGATTTTGCTCGTCTATGCTGTCTTGTGGGTGACATTAAAATCTGCAAGCCGACCGATGTCTTTGCGTCTTGCAAAGACTTGTTAAAAAGAGAAGTCTTACGGGTGTTGATGTTCCTTATTGGGATATCATCCGTCATTGGAAATTTAGTGGTTATAATCTCACGATGTTATAAAAAGGATGACAACACCGGTAATATCAACAGCAGTGCGAAAAAGGTTCAAACCACACTGATCACCAACCTTGCCGTTTCCGACCTGTTAATGGCTATTTATTTAATAACAATAGCAAGTGCGGATGTTCATTACAGAGGACGATACTGGGTAGTTGCAAAGGATTGGAAGGACAGCTTCCTGTGTAGCTTTTCCGGAGCTGTTTCTACTCTTTCGGGTGAATGTTCGGTGTTTACTTTGATGGTTATGAGCGTTGATCGCGCGGTTAACATTGTAAACCCATTTAGCACCAGACGTCTCAACCGCAAATACTGCAGAATTCTCATCGGAATCGCTTGGCTGGTTTTCCTTGTGCTTAGTTTTCTACCAGTTGTACACAAACTAAGCGTCATCGACATGCCGTATTTCGGCGACAATTACTATGGAAAGCAGAGTGTATGTCTTGCACTTCCGCTAACCAGAAGCCGATGGCCAGGATGGGAGTACGCCGTTGCCATATTTGTTGTGTTTAATGGAATAGGTTTTATCGTCATCGCTGTGAGTTATGCCACCATTTTCTTCTCAGTTCAAAGGTCAGGAGCCACCGTCTGTGGACGACGAAAACGAAAGGAACAATTAAAAATGGCACGGAAATTAGGAATCATTGTCTTTACTGATTTTTGTTGCTGGTTCCCGATAATCCTAATGAGTTTCTGTTCAGAAATGGGGTGGTGGGATATTCCTGACGAAATTTACGTGTGGGCAGCGACGTTTATTATACCAATAAACTCGTCGGTCAACCCTTATCTTTTCACAATTGTCTATATGTGCATATGTAAACATAAGTAAGCCCAAGTATCCATTGAGTTACACGCAAAAGGGTTTTTCCCGAAGATAGAAAATATTTGTGTACTATACAATACAATTTATAGAGAACGTTTCTATTTAAAATTAAATAGGCCTAAAAGTAGGACGATCCCATAAAAGACGTAAACAAAGTACATTACATCATTTTTTAATCCATGATTACATATACATTTATCGATGTGGTTTGGTGGATT
Source organism: Antedon mediterranea (assembly GCF_964355755.1). Classification (NCBI taxonomy): domain Eukaryota; kingdom Metazoa; phylum Echinodermata; class Crinoidea; order Comatulida; family Antedonidae; genus Antedon; species Antedon mediterranea. Next base: position 16,725,199 of record NC_092678.1, read on the forward strand.
ACATTAGTTTTATGTAAGATTTGGTATATAAAATTTAGTTTTTATTTCAATTGATGTTGGTTTTATCATTAATTATGACATATACATTTATCGATATAGTTTGGTGGATTTTGTGAATTCATGTAAGGTTTGGTAGATAAAGTATTTACGGTACTGTATTTTTATCATTTATAATTAATTTTGACTTTTCACTAATCATTAAAATAAAGTTAATAATGTGAACATTTCGTAGGCCATATCAAACAAATAATATTTGTTTAGCATCCCGAACCCTAATACGGATGAAATTGGAGCGACATGATTGTACTTTCCCTTTAAAAAAACGAATTGTAAGAGCTGATGTAGGCTACTATGTCCGTTTTGATGACATACCATAACATCTAAAAAAAAAGGCCGACCTCGAAAAGAAGCCCACCTCGAAAAGATGCCCAATCCCGAAAAGATGCCTTTTTTGTGGTTTGCAAAAGTGATCTCGAAACTGTAGTTGTATAACTTTGTCATAAGAAAAAAAAATAGCACCCCATTTTATTACTATTGGCTCATCTTTCATACATCCGTCTCAATTAGTTACTAATCTTGGTATAAAACGTGACGAATCTCTAAACATGCAAGCACACATCAGTTATATTACTAAATCAGTAAACTTTTATCTTCACAATATTGCACACATTCGATGATTTCTTTCGATACGCTCCACATCCTCTATCATTCATGGTTTTATCTCCTCTCGTCTTGATTATTGCAATTCTCTGTTCTATGCCCTTCCGAATTTTCAAATTAATCGTCTTCAACGACTACAGAACTCGGCTGCTCGTATCATTACGTTCACTAACCGTCGCTCTCACATTTCACCTGTTCTTCGAGAACTTCACTGGCTCCCAATTGACAATCGAATCAAATTTATAATCTTGCTCCTTACTTTTAAAGCACTTCTTTTCAACCAACCTGCTTATATCCGTCAATTGATCACCTTTTATGTTCCTTGACGGACTCTTAGATTATCTGATGATTTTTTACTCTCTGTTCCACGCATAACCACTAAAACCTTTGGTCATAGATCGTTTTCTTTTGCAGCACCCACACTCTGGAATTCACTCCCCGCACAAATTAAACACTGCTCTTCTGTTGCCTTATTTAAAAAATTGCTCAAAACTCATTTTTTCGACCACTAACATGCCCAGCGCCTTTGATTTTGTACCTCGGTCTTTGAATTGACGCTTTATAAATTTTGATATAATAGTAATAATAATAATAATAATAATAATAATAAGATTGACTTGTAGCTGTAGATGTGCAAGAAACTTCGTTTTATGATTTTAGAGTTGCACAATGAATTGCAATGATTGATCATAGATTGAAAACCAAAAGTAATTTTGTATTGAAACTTGTTGAAAATTTAAGTCATATCATGCGCAAACTTTCTATGAATTAAAAATGGCATGTTTCACAGAAAGTTACGATTTTAAAAATTGTGATGACGTCATCATGTTCAAAAGCGTCACTTATTTTCACCTATTTTGCACTGCATGTAGTACGTATACAGTTAGTGTATACTGTATATACTTAGACGTGACACAAATAGGGAGCGCACACGAACATTTTTTCAATGGCATAATCATTTTTCTGTGCGCAATATTCTAACGTATGACGTGCACGTGGCTTTTGCGCTGCAGATAACCCAAATCTAGTTCAATTTTTATCTTGTCTTTTTCATTAATATACCATTTACATTTATATATGACAGTAGTTTGGTGGATTGTATTAGTTTTATGTAATATTTGATAGATAAATACTGATTATTATTATATTAATGTTCGCTTTTCAGTAATTATTATAAAGATAAAGTTATTAATTTGAATATTTCATATTAGGCCATATAAAACAAATACTAATTTTTTAACGTATTGATACCCACTGATGAAATTCATTTATATTAAAGAAAACGAATTTCTAAAAAAGAAGCCGACATCGTAAAGAAGCCCACTTTGAAAAAAAAAAGAACACAGTCAAATAAAAAGAAGCCGCTCCTTAGCTTGAAATATTAATCTCGAAAAGAAGTCCATCGGAAAAAAGACACTGTGACTATCTGGCTTCTTTTAAAGATAGTTTAGGCTTTTTTCCTAGAGGGTCGGTTTGGCAGTGCAACGGATGCTATGTGAAGACATTCAGCTGATCGCTCGTGTTCAGTTGCCGGATTACTATATTAAATTTAAATTAATAATTTAAAAATCGTAATTAAAGACTTTTATTTTAACCAATGTTATGACAGTATGTGAAGCACTCAGATTATGTGCTTTACATATACATGTGCGTTTTTCTGTCCACAACGGACAGAACAATAATAGACAAATTAAACCCTTATAATTACAGATTTCACCAACCCCGATCTGTAACTTTGTTGGCTTTATCATGTTGTGATTAAATTGTAAGAACCGTATCAATGTATATTCTTGTGAAGATTCTGTGAAGGAATTATTACTGCATGCTTGGTATATTGCTAATGTTTGGACCCCTATGGACGCAATGCACGGTACGCAACGTTGTTTACCAATCATGCAAGCGATGGATTATTCCAACTGTCGATTGCGATTGGTTAACTCGCTTGCGCATGGCATTGCGTCTCTAGTGGGAACCAAAATTTACTGTATGTGAACATTTATTAATGTTAGATTTAAATAAATCAATGTTGTAAAAAAAAATATAATTTGTATTTTCTATTGTTATAATTGTCTGGTAATAAAGTAAGGCGCTGCTGTCAGATGTAAATATAATAATATTTCTGTATAATTATTTGGCAAATTGACAAGTAGGCATACACTGATGCCCCTGTGGAAAGACAATCTCTAACTAAAGACACTGTCAGTCTGCTTGATGAGATTGAAGTAGACTCGGGACGCATTTTTTTCCCTATTAGGTTAAGGCAGAAACTATAGAGGGCCTGATTCCATACAGGAATATTTATGATGTGACGGCAAACCATGGAAATGGTTTTCATCAAGCGGTAACCGAAAATGATCTCTCTTGATAAACTGCTTGCACATGGCCTTTAATCAAAAGCAGTGAGTTGGTGACTTACTGTTTAAAGATTTACTGTCCCCAAAACATTAAAAAAAAATGAAATTAATAAAATCAGAGGACATTTTGTAGTTTTTTATTTCAACAATATTTATCGTACGAGTGTGTTTCATGGACCAAACTGATTATTAGGGAACGTCACAACAATATAATTTGACATACAATAACAAGAAATATAATAGAACAAAATAAAACAAAAATAAGCGGTTAAATGCAATGAAAAAATACTATTTTTACTGTTTTTTTTTTTTTTTTTAAATTACAGTGTTTAGTCGCGTGCAACGCGACTCTACAGCTCACTATGTCGGTCGGTTTGTTGGTCGGTCGGTCGGTTAATCGGTAAATACTAACTTGAGCACGCGACTGCAGCCAAAATGTATTGTAGATGGAGAAGCATTCTATATACTTAAGTCTAGAGTTTACGATTTTTCTTTTTCTGTTTATAAGTTTGTTAATATGGATAATATTTCCGAAATAAAAAGAAATTAAATTGAATTGAAAGTTAGAATCATCTCCAAACGTGTGCAATTTATTAATATATACAATCCATGAACAAAGATAGAAAAAACATGAACCTACAAGTCGGTGTGAAGTTTATATATTGATATTGTTATTGTTTCAAATTGGTTAAATTAACTTCAACAAATAGAATTTCATATAAAATATAAGATAACTTAAATCTATAAGTATTCAAAGTGAATGACTGTCATGTGATATCAAAATGGCATATTCAACAAAACAATTCAAAAATCCCTTTTCAGGATGAATAAGGCTTAGTTATATACACGTTTATATTGCAAATAATACTGTTTTTATTTGTACATCACCAAAATAGGTACTCGGATTTTGATCGTCTATGCTGTCTTGTGGGTGACATTAAAATCTGCAAGCCGACCGATGTCTTTGCGTCTTGCAAAGACTTGTTAAAAAGAGAAGTCTTACGGGTGTTGATGTTCCTTATTGGGATATCATTCGTCATTGGAAATTTAGTTGTTATAATCTCACGATGTTATAAAAAGGATGACAAAACCGATAATATCAACAGCAGTGCGAAAAGGGTTCAAACCACACTGATCACCAACCTTGCCGTGTCCGACCTGTTAATGGCTATTTATTTAATAACAATAGCAAGTGCGGATGTTCATTACAGAGGACGATACTGGGTAGTTGCAAAGGATTGGAAGGACAGCTTCATGTGTAGCTTTTCCGGAGCTGTTTCTACTCTTTCGGGTGAATGTTCGGTGTTTACTTTAATGGTTATGAACGTTGATCGCGCTGTTAACATCGTAAACCCATTTAGCACCAGACGTCTCAACCGCAAATACTGCAGAATTCTCATTGTATTCGCTTGGCTCGTTTTCCTTGTGCTTAGTTTTCTACCAGTTTTACACAAACTAAGCGTCATCGACATGCCGTATTTCGGCGACAGTTACTATGGAAAGCAGAGTGTATGTCTGGCACTTCCACTAACCAGAAGCCGATGGCCAGGATGGGAGTACGCCGTTGCCATATTTGTTGTGTTTAATGGAATAGGTTTTATCGTCATCGCTGTGAGTTATGCCACCATTTTCTTCTCAGTTCAGAGGTCAGGAGCCACCGTCTGTGGACGACGAAAACGAAAGGAACAATTAAAAATGGCACGGAAATTAGGAATCATTGTCTTTACTGATTTTTGTTGCTGGTTCCCGATAATCCTAATGAGTTTCTGTTCAGAAATGGGGTGGTGGGATATTCCTGACGAAATTTACGTGTGGGCAGCGACGTTTATTATACCAATAAACTCGTCGGTCAACCCTTATCTTTTCACAATTGTCTATATGTGCATATGTAAACATAAGTAAGCCCAAGTATCCATTGAGTTACACGCAAAAGGGTTTTTCCCGAAGATAGAAAATATTTGTGTACTATACAATACAATTTATAGAGAACGTTTCTATTTAAAATTAAATAGGCCTAAAAGTAGGACGATCCCATAAAAGACGTAAACAAAGTACATTACATCATTTTTTAATCCATGATTACATATACATTTATCGATGTGGTTTGGTGGATTACATTAGTTTTATGTAAGATTTGGTATATAAAATTTAGTTTTTATTTCAATTGATGTTGGTTTTATCATTAATTATGACATATACATTTATCGATATAGTTTGGTGGATTTTGTGAATTCATGTAAGGTTTGGTAGATAAAGTATTTACGGTACTGTATTTTTATCATTTATAATTAATTTTGACTTTTCACTAATCATTAAAATAAAGTTAATAATGTGAACATTTCGTAGGCCATATCAAACAAATAATATTTGTTTAGCATCCCGAACCCTAATACGGATGAAATTGGAGCGACATGATTGTACTTTCCCTTTAAAAAAACGAATTGTAAGAGCTGATGTAGGCTACTATGTCCGTTTTGATGACATACCATAACATCTAAAAAAAAAGGCCGACCTCGAAAAGAAGCCCACCTCGAAAAGATGCCCAATCCCGAAAAGATGCCTTTTTTGTGGTTTGCAAAAGTGATCTCGAAACTGTAGTTGTATAACTTTGTCATAAGAAAAAAAAATAGCACCCCATTTTATTACTATTGGCTCATCTTTCATACATCCGTCTCAATTAGTTACTAATCTTGGTATAAAACGTGACGAATCTCTAAACATGCAAGCACACATCAGTTATATTACTAAATCAGTAAACTTTTATCTTCACAATATTGCACACATTCGATGATTTCTTTCGATACGCTCCACATCCTCTATCATTCATGGTTTTATCTCCTCTCGTCTTGATTATTGCAATTCTCTGTTCTATGCCCTTCCGAATTTTCAAATTAATCGTCTTCAACGACTACAGAACTCGGCTGCTCGTATCATTACGTTCACTAACCGTCGCTCTCACATTTCACCTGTTCTTCGAGAACTTCACTGGCTCCCAATTGACAATCGAATCAAATTTATAATCTTGCTCCTTACTTTTAAAGCACTTCTTTTCAACCAACCTGCTTATATCCGTCAATTGATCACCTTTTATGTTCCTGGACGGACTCTTAGATTATCTGATGATTTTTTACTCTCTGTTCCACGCATAACCACTAAAACCTTTGGTCATAGATCGTTTTCTTTTGCAGCACCCACACTCTGGAATTCACTCCCCGCACAAATTAAACACTGCTCTTCTGTTGCCTTATTTAAAAAATTGCTCAAAACTCATTTTTTCGACCACTAACATGCCCAGCGCCTTTGATTTTGTACCTCGGTCTTTGAATTGACGCTTTATAAATTTTGATATAATAGTAATAATAATAATAATAATAATAATAATAAGATTGACTTGTAGCTGTAGATGTGCAAGAAACTTCGTTTTATGATTTTAGAGTTGCACAATGAATTGCAATGATTGATCATAGATTGAAAACCAAAAGTAATTTTGTATTGAAACTTGTTGAAAATTTAAGTCATATCATGCGCAAACTTTCTATGAATTAAAAATGGCATGTTTCACAGAAAGTTACGATTTTAAAAATTGTGATGACGTCATCATGTTCAAAAGCGTCACTTATTTTCACCTATTTTGCACTGCATGTAGTACGTATACAGTTAGTGTATACTGTATATACTTAGACGTGACACAAATAGGGAGCGCACACGAACATTTTTTCAATGGCATAATCATTTTTCTGTGCGCAATATTCTAACGTATGACGTGCACGTGGCTTTTGCGCTGCAGATAACCCAAATCTAGTTCAATTTTTATCTTGTCTTTTTCATTAATATACCATTTACATTTATATATGACAGTAGTTTGGTGGATTGTATTAGTTTTATGTAATATTTGATAGATAAATACTGATTATTATTATATTAATGTTCGCTTTTCAGTAATTATTATAAAGATAAAGTTATTAATTTGAATATTTCATATTAGGCCATATAAAACAAATACTAATTTTTTAACGTATTGATACCCACTGATGAAATTCATTTATATTAAAGAAAACGAATTTCTAAAAAAGAAGCCGACATCGTAAAGAAGCCCACTTTGGAAAAAAAAAGAACACAGTCAAATAAAAAGAAGCCGCTCCTTAGCTTGAAATATTAATCTCGAAAAGAAGTCCATCGGAAAAAAGACACTGTGACTATCTGGCTTCTTTTAAAGATAGTTTAGGCTTTTTTCCTAGAGGGTCGGTTTGGCAGTGCAACGGATGCTATGTGAAGACATTCAGCTGATCGCTCGTGTTCAGTTGCCGGATTACTATATTAAATTTAAATTAATAATTTAAAAATCGTAATTAAAGACTTTTATTTTAACCAATGTTATGACAGTATGTGAAGCACTCAGATTATGTGCTTTACATATACATGTGCGTTTTTCTGTCCACAACGGACAGAACAATAATAGACAAATTAAACCCTTATAATTACAGATTTCACCAACCCCGATCTGTAACTTTGTTGGCTTTATCATGTTGTGATTAAATTGTAAGAACCGTATCAATGTATATTCTTGTGAAGATTCTGTGAAGGAATTATTACTGCATGCTTGGTATATTGCTAATGTTTGGTCCCCCTATGGACGCAATGCACGGTACGCAACGTTGTTTACCAATCATGCAAGCGATGGATTATTCCAACTGTCGATTGCGATTGGTTAACTCGCTTGCGCATGGCATTGCGTCTCTAGTGGGAACCAAAATTTACTGTATGTGAACATTTATTAATGTTAGATTTAAATAAATCAATGTTGTAAAAAAAAATATAATTTGTATTTTCTATTGTTATAATTGTCTGGTAATAAAGTAAGGCGCTGCTGTCAGATGTAAATATAATAATATTTCTGTATAATTATTTGGCAAATTGACAAGTAGGCATACACTGATGCCCCTGTGGAAAGACAATCTCTAACTAAAGACACTGTCAGTCTGCTTGATGAGATTGAAGTAGACTCGGGACGCATTTTTTTCCCTATTAGGTTAAGGCAGAAACTATAGAGGGCCTGATTCCATACAGGAATATTTATGATGTGACGGCAAACCATGGAAATGGTTTTCATCAAGCGGTAACCGAAAATGATCTCTCTTGATAAACTGCTTGCACATGGCCTTTAATCAAAAGCAGTGAGTTGGTGACTTACTGTTTAAAGATTTACTGTCCCCAAAACATTAAAAAAAAATGAAATTAATAAAATCAGAGGACATTTTGTAGTTTTTTATTTCAACAATATTTATCGTACGAGTGTGTTTCATGGACCAAACTGATTATTAGGGAACGTCACAACAATATAATTTGACATACAATAACAAGAAATATAATAGAACAAAATAAAACAAAAATAAGCGGTTAAATGCAATGAAAAAATACTATTTTTACTGTTTTTTGTTTTTTTTTTAAATTACAGTGTTTAGTCGCGTGCAACGCGACTCTACAGCTCACTATGTCGGTCGGTTTGTTGGTCGGTCGGTCGGTTAATCGGTAAATACTAACTTGAGCACGCGACTGCAGCCAAAATGTATTGTAGATGGAGAAGCATTCTATATACTTAAGTCTAGAGTTTACGATTTTTCTTTTTCTGTTTATAAGTTTGTTAATATGGATAATATTTCCGAAATAAAAAGAAATTAAATTGAATTGAAAGTTAGAATCATCTCCAAACGTGTGCAATTTATTAATATATACAATCCATGAACAAAGATAGAAAAAACATGAACCTACAAGTCGGTGTGAAGTTTATATATTGATATTGTTATTGTTTCAAATTGGTTAAATTAACTTCAACAAATAGAATTTCATATAAAATATAAGATAACTTAAATCTATAAGTATTCAAAGTGAATGACTGTCATGTGATATCAAAATGGCATATTCAACAAAACAATTCAAAAATCCCTTTTCAGGATGAATAAGGCTTAGTTATATACACGTTTATATTGCAAATAATACTGTTTTTATTTGTACATCACCAAAATAGGTACTCGGATTTTGATCGTCTATGCTGTCTTGTGGGTGACATTAAAATCTGCAAGCCGACCGATGTCTTTGCGTCTTGCAAAGACTTGTTAAAAAGAGAAGTCTTACGGGTGTTGATGTTCCTTATTGGGATATCATTCGTCATTGGAAATTTAGTTGTTATAATCTCACGATGTTATAAAAAGGATGACAAAACCGATAATATCAACAGCAGTGCGAAAAGGGTTCAAACCACACTGATCACCAACCTTGCCGTGTCCGACCTGTTAATGGCTATTTATTTAATAACAATAGCAAGTGCGGATGTTCATTACAGAGGACGATACTGGGTAGTTGCAAAGGATTGGAAGGACAGCTTCATGTGTAGCTTTTCCGGAGCTGTTTCTACTCTTTCGGGTGAATGTTCGGTGTTTACTTTAATGGTTATGAACGTTGATCGCGCTGTTAACATCGTAAACCCATTTAGCACCAGACGTCTCAACCGCAAATACTGCAGAATTCTCATTGTATTCGCTTGGCTCGTTTTCCTTGTGCTTAGTTTTCTACCAGTTTTACACAAACTAAGCGTCATCGACATGCCGTATTTCGGCGACAGTTACTATGGAAAGCAGAGTGTATGTCTGGCACTTCCACTAACCAGAAGCCGATGGCCAGGATGGGAGTACGCCGTTGCCATATTTGTTGTGTTTAATGGAATAGGTTTTATCGTCATCGCTGTGAGTTATGCCACCATTTTCTTCTCAGTTCAGAGGTCAGGAGCCACCGTCTGTGGACGACGAAAACGAAAGGAACAATTAAAAATGGCACGGAAATTAGGAATCATTGTCTTTACTGATTTTTGTTGCTGGTTCCCGATAATCCTAATGAGTTTCTGTTCAGAAATGGGGTGGTGGGATATTCCTGACGAAATTTACGTGTGGGCAGCGACGTTTATTATACCAATAAACTCGTCGGTCAACCCTTATCTTTTCACAATTGTCTATATGTGCATATGTAAACATAAGTAAGCCCAAGTATCCATTGAGTTACACGCAAAAGGGTTTTTCCCGAAGATAGAAAATATTTGTGTACTATACAATACAATTTATAGAGAACGTTTCTATTTAAAATTAAATAGGCCTAAAAGTAGGACGATCCCATAAAAGACGTAAACAAAGTACATTACATCATTTTTTAATCCATGATTACATATACATTTATCGATGTGGTTTGGTGGATTACATTAGTTTTATGTAAGATTTGGTATATAAAATTTAGTTTTTATTTCAATTGATGTTGGTTTTATCATTAATTATAACATATACATTTATCGATATAGTTTGGTGGATTTTGTGAATTCATGTAAGGTTTGGTAGATAAAGTATTTACGGTACTGTATTTTTATCATTTATAATTAATTTTGACTTTTCACTAATCATTAAAATAAAGTTAATAATGTGAATATTTCGTAGGCCATATCAAACAAATAATATTTGTTTAGCATCCCGAACCCTAATACGGATGAAATTGGAGCGACATGATTGTACTTTCCCTTTAAAAAAACGAATTGTAAGAGCTGATGTAGGCTACTATGTCCGTTTTGATGACATACCGTAACATCTAAAAAAAAGGCCGACCTCGAAAAAAAGGCCGACCTCGAAAAGAAGCCCACCTCGAAAAGATGCCCAATCCCGTTGTGGTTTGCAAAAGTGATCTCGAAACTGTAGTTGTATAACTTTGTCATAAGAAAAAAAATAGCACCCCATTTTATTACTATTGGCTCATCTTTCATACATCCGTCTCAATTAGTTACTAATCTTGGTATAAAACGTGACGAATCTCTAAACATGCAAGCACACATCAGTTATATTACTAAATCAGTAAACTTTTATCTTCACAATAATGCACACATTCGATGATTTCTTTCGATACGCTCCACATCCTCTATCATTCATGGTTTTATCTCCTCTCGTCTTGATTATTGCAATTCTCTGTTCTATGCCCTTCCGAATTTTCAAATTAATCATCTTCAACGACTACAGAACTCGGCTGCTCGTATCATTACGTTCACTAACCGTCGCTCTCACATTTCACCTGTTCTTCGAGAACTTCACTGGCTCCCAATTGACAATCGAATCAAATTTATAATCTTGCTCCTTACTTTTAAAGCACTTCTTTTCAACCAACCTGCTTATATCCGTCAATTGATCACCTTTTATGTTCCTGGACGGACTCTTAGATTATCTGATGATTTTTTACTCTCTGTTCCACGCATAACCAACTAAAACCTTTGGTCATAGATCGTTTTCTTTTGCAGCACCCACACTCTGGAATTCACTCCCCGCACAAATTAAACACTGCTCTTCTGTTGCCTTATTTAAAAAATTGCTCAAAACTCATTTTTTCGACCACTAACATGCCCAGCGCCTTTGATTTTGTACCTCGATCTTTGAATTGACGCTTTATAAATTTTGATATAATAGTAATAATAATAATAATAATAATAAGATTGACTTGTAGCTGTAGATGTGCAAGAAACTTCGTTTTATGATTTTAGAGTTGCACAATGAATTGCAATGATTGATCATAGATTGAAAACCAAAAGTAATTTTGTATTGAAACTTGTTGAAAATTTAAGTCATATCATGCGCAAACTTTCTATGAATTAAAAATGGCATGTTTCACAGAAAGTTACGATTTTAAAAATTGTGATGACGTCATCATGTTCAAAAGCGTCACTTATTTTCACCTATTCTGCACTGTATGTAGTACGTATACAGTTAGTGTATACTGTATATACTTAGACGTGACACAAATAGGGAGCGCACACGAACATTTTTTCAATGGCATAATCATTTTTCTGTGCGCAATATTCTAACGTATGACGTGCACGTGGCTTTTGCGCTGCAGATAACCCAAATCTAGTTCAATTTTTATCTTGTCTTTTTCATTAATATACCATTTACATTTATATATGACAGTAGTTTGGTGGATTGTATTAGTTTTATGTAATATTTGATAGATAAATACTGATTATTATTATATTAATGTTCGCTTTTCAGTAATTATTATAAAGATAAAGTTATTAATTTGAATATTTCATATTAGGCCATATAAAACAAATACTAATTTTTTAACGTATTGATACCCACTGATGAAATTCATTTATATTAAAGAAAACAAATTTCTAAAAAAGAAGCCGACATCGTAAAGAAGCCCACTTTGGAAAAAAAAAAGAACACAGTCAAATAAAAAGAAGCCGCTCCTTAGCTTGAAATATTAATCTCGAAAAGAAGTCCATCGGAAAAAAGACACTGTGACTATCTGGCTTCTTTTAAAGATAGTTTAGGCTTTTTTCCTAGAGGGTCGGTTTGGCAGTGCAACGGATGCTATGTGAAGACATTCAGCTGATCGCTCGTGTTCAGTTGCCGGATTACTATATTAAATTTAAATTAATAATTTAAAAATCGTAATTAAAGACTTTTATTTTAACCAATGTTATGACAGTATGTGAAGCACTCAGATTATGTGCTTTACATATACATGTGCGTTTTTCTGTCCACAACGGACAGAACAATAATAGACAAATTAAACCCTTATAATTACAGATTTCACCAACCCCGATCTGTAACTTTGTTGGCTTTATCATGTTGTGATTAAATTGTAAGAACCGTATCAATGTATATTCTTGTGAAGATTCTGTGAAGGAATTGTTACTGCATGCTTGGTATATTGCTAATGTTTGGTCCCCCTATGGACGCAATGCACGGTACGCAACGTTGTTTACCAATCATGCAAGCGATGGATTATTCCAACTGTCGATTGCGATTGGTTAACTCGCTTACGCATGGCATTGCGTCTCTAGTGGGAACCAAAATTTACTGTATGTGAACATTTATTAATGTTAGATTTAAATAAATCAATGTTGTAAAAAAAAATATAATTTGTCTTTTCTATTGTTATAATTGTCTGGTAATAAAGTAAGGCGCTGCTGTCAGATGTAAATATAATAATATTTCTGTATAATTATTTGGCAAATTGACAAGTAGGCATACACTGATGCCCCTGTGGAAAGACAATCTCTAACTAAAGACACTGTCAGTCTGCTTGATGGGATTGAAGTAGACTCGGGACGCATTTTTTTCCCTATTAGGTTAAGGCAGAAACTATAGAGGGCCTGATTCCATACAGGAATATTTATGATGTGACGGCAAACCATGGAAATGGTTTTCATCAAGCGGTAACCGAAAATGATCTCTCTTGATAAACTGCTTGCACATGGCCTTTAATCAAAAGCAGTGAGTTGGTGACTTACTGTTTAAAGATTTACTGTCCCCAAAACATTTAAAAAAAATGAAATTAATAAAATCAGAGGACATTTTGTAGTTTTTTATTTCAACAATATTTATCGTACGAGTGTGTTTCATGGACCAAACTGATTATTAGGGAACGTCACAACAATATAATTTGACATACAATAACAAGAAATATAATAGAACAAAATAAAACAAAAATAAGCGGTTAAATGAAATGAAAAAATACTATTTTTACTGTTTTTTGTTTTTTTTTTTAATTACAGTGTTTAGTCGCGTGCAACGCGACTCTACAGCTCACTATGTCGGTCGGTTTGTTGGTCGGTCGGTCGGTTAGTCGGTAAATACTAACTTGAGCACGCGACTGCAGCCAAAATGTATTGTAGATGGAGAAGCATTCTATATACTTAAGTCTAGAGTTTACGATTTTTCTTTTTCTGTTTATAAGTTTGTTAATATGGATGATATTTCCGAAATAAAAAGAAATTAAATTGAATTGAAAGTTAGAATCATCTCCAAACGTGTGCAATTTATTAATATTATACAATCCATGAACAAAGATAGAAAAAACATGAACCTACAAGTCGGTGTGAAGTTTATATATTGATATTGTTATAGGTTCAAATTGGTTAAATTAACTTCAACAAATAGAATTTCATATAAAATATAAGATAACTTAAATCTATAAGTATTCAAAGTAAATAACTGTCATGTGATATCAAAATGGCATATTCAACAAAACAATTCAAAAATCCCTTTTCAGGATGAATAAGGCTTAGTTATATATACGTTTATATTGCAAATAATACTGTTTTTATTTGTACATCACCAAAATAGGTACTCGGATTTTGCTCGTCTATGCTGTCTTGTGGGTGACATTAAAATCTGCAAGCCGACCGATGTCTTTGCGTCTTGCAAAGACTTGCTAAAATGAGAAGTCTTACGGGTGTTGATGTTCCTTATTGGGATATCATTCGTCATTGGAAATTTAGTTGTTATAATCTCACGATGTTATAAAAAGGATGACAACACCGATAATATCAACAGCAGTGCGAAAAGGGTTCAAACCACACTGATCACCAACCTTGCCGTGTCCGACCTGTTAATGGCTATTTATTTAATAACAATAGCAAGTGCGGATGTTCATTACAGAGGACGATACTGGGTAGTTGCAAAGGATTGGAAGGACAGCTTCATGTGTAGCTTTTCCGGAGCTGTTTCTACTCTTTCGGGTGAATGTTCGGTGTTTACTTTAATGGTTATGAGCGTTGATCGCGCTGTTAACATCGTAAACCCATTTAGCACCAGACGTCTCAACCGCAAATACTGCAGAATTCTCATCGGATTCGCTTGGCTCGTTTTCCTTGTGCTTAGTTTTCTACCAGTTTTACACAAACTAAGCGTCATCGACATGCCGTATTTCGACGACAGTTACTATGGAAAGCAGAGTGTATGTCTGGCACTTCCACTAACCAGAAGCCGATGGCCAGGATGCGATTTTTTTTTTCGTACATAAGTTGGGGACCCCCTCATGAAACGTCACAAAATAAACATGAATAATTCATCAGTTAAATTTGTTGTTCCGTGTGCACCCAAGCGTATAGCAACAAGAATTGATTACACGCACAATTAAACTGCGATACGATTCTTTCTACAGTAGGCCTAGGATTCTAGGTCAATTCACGTGATTCGCGCACTCTACTTCACACGCACACCACTATGCAAAGTGTGTCAGGCTAATCGACAGCTAGGCAAGACATTAGACTAAGTAGTAATTCATTAAACATAGCCTAAAGAAAGCTTAGACCCACAAGAATAAAAAATGTGTATAGTATTTGTGTACTGTAATTTTTTAATTCTGCTATTTTATTATCAAACAATATACATGTACTCAAAGGAACTTTAAAAATGCGCGTATATGAACACATGAGATGGGAAGATTAGACCCACGAGAATAAAAAATGTATTTTTGTGTAATGTTTATTGTTTAATTTTGCTGACTTATTACTCGGTCGGATTGGTTGTGTCATACCTAACACACACACGTCACACACACCGTACCCACACAGCTACTACTAGGCCTAGAATAGACATGGGTTTAGAGACTAATAATTAGGCCTAATAGTATTAATAGAAACTATAATTTTAACACGTAATTCTTTAGTAATAAATTATATTAAAAACACCATAAACTAAAGGCTGATTATTTCGACAATCCACACAAAACGCCGCTATTCTTCTATGAAATCGCACGCCGCAACAACAGCGGAGATAGGCCTAGAATCGTACCGCACTTGTGTAATCACTTCTTGTTGCTATACGCTTGGGTGCACACGGAACAAGAAAATTTAACTGATGAATTATTCATGTTTATTTTGTGACGTTTCATGAGGGGGTCCCCAACTTATGTACGAAAAAAAAAATCGCGGCCAGGATGGGAGTACGCCGTTGCCATATTTGTTGTGTTTAATGGAATAGGTTTTATCGTCATCGCTGTGAGTTATGCCACCGTTTTCTTCTCAGTTCAGAGGTCAGGAGCCACCGTCTGTGGACGACGAAAACGAAAGGAACAATTAAAAATGGCACGGGAATTAGGAATCATTGTCTTTACTGATTTTTGTTGCTGGTTCCCGATAATCCTAATGAGTTTCTGTTCAGAAATGGGGTGGTGGTATATTCCTGAGGAAATTTACGCGTGGGCAGCGACGGTTATTATACCAATAAACTCGTCGGTCAACCCTTATCTTCTCACAATTGTCTATATGTGCATATGTAAACATAAGTAAGCCCAAGTACCCATTGAGTTACACGCAAAAAGTGTTTTTCCCGAAGATAGAAAATATTTGTGTACTATACAAAACAATTTATAGAGAACGTTTTTATTTAAAATTAAATAGGCCTAAAAGTAGGACGATCCCATAAAAGACTAAACAAAGTACATTACATCATTTTTTAATCCATGATTACATATACATGTATCGATGTAGTTTGGTGGATTATATTAGTTTTATGTAAGATTTGGTAGATAATATGTAGTTTTTATTTCAATTGATGTTGGTTTTATCATTAATTATAACATATACATTTATCGATATATAGTTTAGTGGAATTTTTAAATTTTAATGATTGATCATAGATTAAAAACCAAAAGTCATTTTGTATTTAAACTTGGTGAAAATGTAAGTCATATCATGCGCAAACTTTCTATGGATTAAAAATGGCATGTTTCGCAGAAAGTTACGATTTTCAAAATTGTGATGACGTCATCATGTTCAAAAGCGTCAATAACTTTGGTCACTTATTTACACCTACACACTAAAAAAAAAGGTGCAAATCTCTACCTAAAAAGGTGCAAACCGATGCAACAATAGCAGCTCCCTTTAAGGTGCACAACTGCACCTTTGACGAAAGGTGCAATTTTGAACCCTGATAAAGGGTGCTATAATGCTCCTTTGGAGTTCACATTTGCACCATATAAGGTGTAATTTTCTACCCTAAAAGGTGCAAACTAAATGCAACAATAGCAGCTCCCCAAAGGAGCAAAATTCAACCTCTAAATAAAGGTGCAACTTTACACCCTAATAAAAGGTTCAATAATGCTCCTCTAAGATTCAAATTTCTGTTAAAAA
Source organism: Antedon mediterranea (assembly GCF_964355755.1). Taxonomy (NCBI): domain Eukaryota; kingdom Metazoa; phylum Echinodermata; class Crinoidea; order Comatulida; family Antedonidae; genus Antedon; species Antedon mediterranea. Next base: position 16,742,158 of record NC_092678.1, read on the forward strand.
GGTGCACAAATAAAAATCACTAAAATACAAAAAATATTGATTAAGCTTTGTATAATTTTATTCAACTTTAAAACATTACATTATTCAATTCAACTGCTGAATTAATGGATGGCAATTACCAGTCTCTGCACCTTAAATAGAGTGTGGCCATCTCTTCTCAAACCAACAATAGGCCTATTGTTAAAATTATCTAATGATGACATCTTTGGCAGTATTCTCTTCTTATCCCCATATATCTGAAACAGTGTTCTTGATGTCTGGTTCACCTTTTCCGAACATTTTCACCTGATTATGTACTTTCCTAAAAAGCATGAAATAGGAAGGGAAACTATTATATTAATATTATCATTAATATGACAACATCATACAATACATTATTGACATTGTTCTGATTTTTAAAGTCAAATTACCTTGACCACATGCTTCACATACTTTAAAGTATGTTCCTCTCCCTTTCCTGAGCTCGTAGTATAGTAGGCCCTATATACTAGAGTATTACAGTACATGTGGTCACATTTCTTTCTCCTTTTCTGAACATCTTTATTGCTGCTGATTAGAGCAGAGGTGCTCTTTCATGTTTTAAACTTATTTTATCCCTCCATGACATCATGTAGGCTGTAACTATAATTAAAAATAATGATAATGTGTATAAGAATTTAATATAGGCCTAGGCCTAATAATACCCAGCTACTGTAATAACTAATATTAATAACTAGGCCCCTGGCCTGCCTAGCTAGGCCTATTATTAATTATAGGCCTAGCAGGCTAGCTAGGCCTAGGACTGCTTTTAATTAAGTTTAAGGTCTAGGCCTAACCAAGGCATATAGCTAGGCCTATTATGCCTAACCTACTAGCTAGACCCAGGTAAGTAGGCCTCTAGGCCTAGACTGCATACTTTAGGCTTAACCTAGCCTAGGCCTAATAGAGGCCGCCTAGATAGGCTAGGTAGGAGGCCTCTAGCTAGGGGTGTCACAAAACCTAAGACCACGAAAGCTAAGATCCCCTAAGACCTAAGATCACGAAAGCTAAGACCTAAGATTACAAATATTTATCTTTCGCACCTCAGACCTGCCTTGTATTTTAACTCCCAACATTTATTCTGAATACCACACCTTAGAATTGGCACTTTCATGAAAAAGAATCAAATAAAAAGTAACAAATACATTTTTAAATTGATGATTTTACAGACGTTTTTCTCGCACACAAAATGACTAGCCTACAGTACACTGGTAGGCCTACCCCATGTTCAATGTTTTTGTTTCTATGGAACGTCAAAAGAGCAAAAATTATATAGAGGGCTGAAAACTCTGTGGAGTCCATCTACAGTGTGCATGGAAAAATGTAAAATAAAAATTTTAATGATAATAGTATAATCATGCAAGTACGAAGAAATAAATACTGGCAAATAAATTTTAACTTAAAAATCATGATAAGTTTTTTTGTTTTGTTTTCTTTCTGTTTTTATACTTGTACTATTATTGTTGCTTTTTTGGTGCTCTATAAAAACAAAAACATTGAGCATGGGGAGCTCGAGGAGTTACATTACAGTATACAAAGAAACACGTCTGTAAAATCATCAATTTAAAGGATTTATTTATTTGTTATTATGTGTTTCTCCTTCTGAAAGTACTTATAAGTCCTAATTTTAAAGTGTGGTATTCAGGATAAAGTTATTAAACAAATTTGGAGTCAAAATACAAGAAAGGCAGGTGCGTAAGAAAAACATCCTCTGAACCAACACATTGAAGTAAAATATATACCAACAAACAACCCGTCAAGTTTGTTTGTTGTAAAGAAAAAATATACATTTACTCAACGGGCGAAAATAATGTGAGTTTATCTGTGTTTTGCGGTAGTATTAAATTATATTTATGGTATTAAATGAAACCTACTGTGTTTAAAATTATGTATGGATAAACAAGTATTGTTTTTAAGCTGTAGTATATCTTAGAATTTGTAATCTTAGGTCTTGGGTCTTAGCTTTCGTGATCTTAGGTCTTAGGGGGTCTTAGCTTTCGTGGTCTTAGGTTTCGTGACACCCCTCTAGCTAGCCATATTTATTTATTTAGCTATCATTTTTAAGTTTTAGGCCTAGCCTAGGCTTATAGGCCTATACAATAATTAATCTAATAAAAACAACCAAACTACATGCCTATAAAGCTTCGTTACTTACTTTTAACAGCTATCCTACACTGGAGAGGTGTGGGAGCTAGGCCTAGGCCTAGTTTAATTTTATAGCCTGATTTTTTGGGCGCAAACTCCTCAATTCAAACTGCATGTTTAACAACCGCACGCGCTTAAAATTATTGTTCAATTCCTGTTTCAAATAAATTTAGAATTTTAATTGTGAGTGAGTGGCCGAGCGGTTAAGACAGTGGAACCGTAATCACGTAGCCATAACATCGGCAGAGGTTCGAGGCTCACTCACTCCATGGTTCTGGTGGTAGAACGAGTCTTCTCGGATAAGGACTATAAACCGTAGGTCCAGTGTACACAACTTGCTCGTGAGCACTTTAAAGAACCTAGTACACCTTTCGAGACGAGTAGGGGGTTACCCCGGTGTACTAGTACATCACAGCCACTGATCACCAACTGGGCCCTCTGGGAGATCAGTCTTTGACTGAAGAGGTTACCTAGTATAAAGATAAAACAAACAAGAACAGATGCCTACATTATGATATTAGATATTCTAATAATATTGTTAGATATGAAAGAAAAGTTTACTTATTCTAGACTTAAGCAAACCAGAGTAAATAACCTCTGAAATTCAATATTTTAACAATTGTTTACAGACATCTTGCGTGCGCATACGGTACGAAATTGTACAAACATTGTACAAAAAGGTGCTATTATGCACCTTTTAACTGATGTTAAACCTTATAGGGTGCCCAGTTGAACCTTTGAATTTATCATGTTAAAGGTATTAAACTTTAATTTTCAGTTACAAGCCAGCGACTTTCTAATGTTCCGTAAAAAAAAGATTTGTTCGAATTCCGATAGCTGTCCCCACAAACCTATCTATATTATTATTAATCTTTCTTATTTTTGTTTTAACTTACCACAATAATGTCATTCTAAAAAAATTGTCCTTATCATCACCTTTTAAGCTTTTAGAAGCCCTAAGTTAAACATATCAAGAAGCGTTCATTAATCTAATAGGTCTTATTTGTCACACAGTCACCATGGCCTACTTGGGCCTTTGCGGTGCAGTTCTGCACCTTTTTATACTTGTCTGCATTTTTCGATATAAAAGGTGCAAAAATAAACCTTTTATGAACTCTGCACCATTTTATGAGAAAAAGGCGCAAGTTAGCACCCTTTTATAGGTTTGCATCTTTTATTGCACCTTTAGTTTTAAGTGTGTATTCTGCACTGTATGTAGTACGTATACAGTATATAGTGTATACTGTATATACTTAGACGTGACACAAAATAGAGAGCGCACTAACATTTTTTCAATGGCATAATCATTTTTCTGTGCGCAATATTCTAACGTATGACGTGCACGTGGCTTTTGCGGTGCAGATAACCCAAATCTAGTTCAATTTTTATGTTGTCTTTTTCATTAATATAACATTTACATTTATATATGACAGTAGTTTGGTGGATTGTATTAGTTTTATGTAATATTTGATAGATAAATACTGATTATTATTATAATTAATGTTCGCTTTTCAGTAAAGATAACGTTATTAATTAGGATATTTCATATATTAATATATTGAAACATTAATCTCGACGAAAAGAAGTTTCTCGGACACGGTTTGTGAATTTCGCATGCTCCATGCCATGTTCAATATTGTCGTTTCTATGAAGCGCCAAAAGAGCAACTATGATAGAGAAATTACAATCAAACCCAGAAAAGTTCAGTTTTCCCCGGCCCATATCACAAGCATTTATTAAAACCTGGTGAAACTAAATTGGTTCAACTTTACGGGAAAGTGCCTTCCATCCTCAAGAATTCCGAGGTTGTATTACTATCTACAAAACATCTTACCGAGGTTAGCCCGAGCAACATGCTAGTTAAATTGCATAGAGGGAACGCTTCAATTCCCGTTACCAATAACACTACTAAACATATTTTTCTACATAAACGTCGCCCAGTTGCACATTTTGATACAACAGACACTACCCACATTTGTCAACAACTACCTTCACTGACTGCCTCAGATAATTTTGTGCATGGTAAGACTTTCCAAGGTAAATTGCGAGAAACATAAAATAACAACTTGCAAAAATATCCTCATCTTCAACCTGATGATTTACGGTTAGATTATACTGATATAGAAATGATTCATAATCAAATTGATCTTAAAGATAGTGATTTAACTGAAGTTGAAAAACAACGTGTATTTAATATGTTATCTAGAAATAGACAATCCTTTAGTCTTATGGTGAATTAGGTACATGTCCTGGTTTCGAGGTAGACTTCGATCTAACAGATCACACACCGTTTTACATTAGACCTTACCCAGTCACAGAGCAGAACAAGAAGTTGATAGACACAGAGTTAACCAAATTAGTAGATTTAGGTATCCTTGCAAAAGGTCATAAGGCATATACTTCCCCAGTTTTGTTGGTTAACAAGAAAAATGGTGATGAAAAGAGAGTTGTTACAGATTTTAGATACCTGAACTCTCGAATAAAATGCCATAACCATCCTTTTCAACCATTTAGTCAAGTTATACAACACATTGGACATTGTAATCCCTCTATACTCAGTGTGATTGATATTAAAAGTGCTTTCCATAGTTTGAGTCTTAGTAAGAAATCACAGGAATATGTTGGTGTATCGTCTTATTCTGGAGGTCAGTCATACTATTATAAACGGTTACCTCAAGGTTTAAGCTGTAGTCCTGCTAGTTTTCAATAAAAAATTACAGAAGTCATTTCCGCAATCCCTAATTCTCACCAATTTTGTGTTGCTATTCACGACGACATTCTTGTCTTTAGTCGCAGTAAAGAAGACCATTTTAATCACCTAAACTCCATATTTGCTGCACTTACAAAACAGGGATTTAAAGCATCCCCACAGAAATGTAAATTGTTTAGAAAGGAGTGTATATACCTTGGACATGTCGTCCTTATTGATAAACATAATACAGTCAGTATTAGACCTATGGCAGACAAATGTACTGCTATTCGTGAAATGCCCAACCCAAAGACTGTAAAACAGGTTAAGAGATTTATTGGTGCAGTTGGATTCTTATCATTTTTTCTTCCCAAATTACAGGAGTTGTTACAACCTTTACATTGTCTTACTAAAAAGGGTGCAAAGTTTATATGGACATCTGAACATCAAGAAGCCGTTGATAAGATTAAATGTCTATTAGTGGAGCCACCAATTGTAATGGCCCCACAGCCGAATGGTAGATTTTCTTTATATTCAGATACGTCACGAATTGCTACGGGTTCTTATCTGACACAAGAAATTAATGGTAAAGGACGTCTGGTTGCTTATTATTCTAAACGATTGCCACCTGCAGCAGTCAACTACTCTGTTAGTGAATTAGAACTTTTTGGTCTTCTTATCAATATCACAGGTTTTAAAAATACCCTTTTTGATAGAGAATTTGATGCTTATGTAGATCAATCTTCTTTGATTTATATCGTGATATCTAATTCCGTCCCAGCAACATATAGATTAAGTAGGTTGCTTGAGAAATTGTCTGAATACAGTTTTACTTTGAATTATAAGAAGGGAGAAGACATTCCTTTGGCTGATTTTCTTTCTAGAGCTCCTAGAGAAGCTGACTCAGAGATTGATAGAATTATGCCCATTTCTTTATGTGCTCAAGATGCATATCCTATCCAAGGACGTCCATTTACACGTGCGTACGCTAAGGCACAAGGTATTCAGATTCCGCCTATACAACAACAACAACAACAAACACCTCAAATACCACCAACTTTAAAAAGTAAGCGATGTACAACAACAACAACGACAAAACGAACAGATTAATCAAAGACGTCAACAACTAAATGAACATATAAATGTTCCACAACAAACCGATCATAACACGAGACGTCGACATAATGAACATAATGTATATCAAGACGTCATTTGTTTTCAATTTCATTGAGACTCTGAAGAAAGGAAACTTCAATATCAAGAAATGGCAATCCAACGTTAGGAATATGTGTGATGAATCAGAAGACGCCACTGCTGCAACAGCTTTGGGAACAAAGTGGGACCTTGTGAACGACACTCTAAAGGTCAAAGAAGTAAAACTAATTCAAGGTCTAATCCCAACTAAACGTAGCATTCTGAAACAAACCGCTTCTTACTATGACGTATTCGGTATGCTTTCCGGTATCCTTGTCCGACCGAAAACACTGTTACAAAAACTGTGGCAACTAAACATTGATTGGGATACACCACTTAACCAGAGAAGTGAACTTTGTGCTATTCTCAGTGAAATCAATAAAGACCTTGAAAAAGCAAGTGACATAGAACTTCCAAGATGTCTTATTTCAGAGCCATTTAGAGGAAAAAGACCATTACCTAAAGTATCTCTGCATGGTGCAAGTGATGCTTCAGAAGATGCTATGGGTATCGGAGTTTGGCTAAGGTGGTCACATGAAGAATCAACTGAAGCTTATTTGTCGTTTGTGTGCGCCCGAGCCAGACTCACACCACTTAAACAATCAAGCATCCCCAGGAAAGAACTTCAAGCAATTCTGCTGCTTTTAAGGCTGATGCTCACTGTAAAGAATGCTTTGAGGTTTGACATAGTTTATTCAAAGATTTGGACAGACAGTATGACTGCCATCAGTTGGCTGAGAGGTCAATCTAAATTTTTCCGATCGTATGTTGCATACCGTGTAGGTGAGATCACTTCTGAATTTGACCCGATCAAAGATATTGCCTTTGTACCATCAGACCAGAACACTATAGATATTGTTTCAAGAGGAGAAAACATTGACGATATGAAGCAAGTCATCGATGGACCAGGGTTCCTACCATCGCCACCAATCTCTTGGCCTAAAACTCCGACAAATGTTCAAGTAGCTCCTGAAGATGGAGAACAAAAGAAATTCCATGTCCGTAATGCTAAGACACCCAAAATAAAGGCTATCCCTGAATTTGAAAGAACACTTGATCCCACCAAATTTTCTAGTTGGCCAAAACTTAAGATGGTCACAGCAAGAGTTGTGTCCTTAAAGCAGTTACCAAAGAACCAATGGTTAAAGAAGTTAACTTCACAAATTTCTGAGTGGCCTTCACCACATGCATTGAAGGAAGCTGAGTTGCTTTGGGTCCGACAGGGACAAGCTGAGATAAATTTCAATGATCACAACATCATGAAGCTAGTTCCAGTCTTCGATGAGAAAGAAGGAGTGTACCGTGTTGGTGGACGGATTAAGAATGCACCACTGTCGTATGACATAAGACACCCTTACCTACTACCGAAGGGAAGCATATCAGTTTACTGATTGTTCGGGATAGACACAGACACTCTTTACATGGGGGCCACCTGAGAACCGCATCAGAGGTCAGAAAAAAGTGTTGGATTATTGGGGATACCAACATCTCAAAAACAGTTGTACAACAATGTACTATTTGTAGGAGACACAAAGGGAAGCCAATAGAGCAGAAGATGGCTGACCTACCAGACTTCCGAGTGAAACCATGCTCACCGCCATTTAGTTCCACACTCGTAGACTATCTGGGCCCAGTTAACGTAAAACTGAACAAAAATACCACCACAAAAGAATATTGTGCAGTTTTTACGTGTGCCGTAACTAGAGCTGTACACTTAATCTGTGTCCAAGATCTTACTACCCAAGCGTTCCTACAAGAAATGGAATGATTTGTAAGCATCAGAGGAGCACCATCTTTGTTGGTGAGTGACAATGGTACATGTTTCAGAGGGGCTGACAATACAATAAGTGAGTTGAATTTGAGACTAGACCAGACGAAGATACGAGAACAATGCCAACGTTATAATGTGCAGTGGAAATTTGGACCACCAGGTGGACCTCATCACCAAGGAGCTGTTGAGCGCATGGTTCAAGAGGTGAAGAAAGGCAGGAGACATTTGGTGAAAGCTGACAGACTAACATTTGTTGAATGGGAGACGGTGTTCTGTCAGATATCTGGTCTTATCAAATAGTCGACCTCTGACGGCCAAGTCATCATCGCCTATGGATTATCCACCGTTGACTCCTAATCATTTCCTGATCGGAAGAGGTGATTTACAGTGTCCGGAAGTACCGTGTGAAGAATTCCATGGAAATTTGAGAAAACGGAGAAAAATTTGTAACTCTATGGTGAATGGTTTCTGGCACCGATGGATGGAGTGTATCCATAAGCTCTCACCAAGACTTAAATGGCAGAAATCAATGGAGAATGTAATGGAAGGTGACATAGTGCTTGTCATTGGTGAGAACAAGAAACGTGGTAGTGGAAAATGGTAGAAGTCAGTAAAGTTTATCCAGGGAAAGATGACCTTGTTAGGATTGTTGACATAAGATTTGCAGATGGTATCTAAGAAACCGGTTAATAAGTTGATCATGCTAATGAAGAGCACCGAACGTTCAGACATGTAGTGATATGTGGATCAGATGATGTTCCTTGACCACTGTGATTGATGATTTAAAGTGTAATTGACATTTATGAACTTTTCATTGTTACATATAAAGTTGTAGACTTTGACCATCCGTCACTTTTTAGGGAACTGGGATGTCATTACTTCATTTGTTTTCAATTTGTGAGTTGCGTGCCAGTGCGCGTACAATACGCAGGCTGAACGAAATCATATACAATTTGGTATCGTGTGAGAGATATTCATGCAGTGTAATCATCTTTATTTGTTATTTGAAACCCTTTGGATGAGTTTTAATTATTATTGTTTATTAATATGTTTAGCCAGGAGTCTGCAGGGGCAGTCTTTGAGTTGTGTACACCTTTAAATATTATATATTTTATTGTTGTTAAAGTTCATATATCTAGGCCTCGCTTGACGTTATCACTTCGTTTAAGTCGAGTCGGCGTACGAGTGTCTACGTCTTTCTATTACTATAGAGGGGGTAGTCGTACTATTCTTTATTATCATATGTTTCGAAGTATTTGTTGACTACAGAACTATCTACTTAGTGTATTTTGTTTGTTCTTATAGACAACCCAACACAGTTGTTGAATAATAAATCTAATAAAGACAACACATTGCAACAACGTGTTCACCTCATTATTTCTCACCGATTCCACAACAATGTACAAAGACAAACCGAACAGAACACACTACATCGCCAACAGATAGTGACAAACAATCAATACGTACAACAATCAAAACAAAATCGAAACACCAATTTCCCTCCTCAGAAAGAGCCACGCATAGTTGATAGGCCTATACATCTCCCTACTCCTAATCCTTCAGTAATTGAACAGTTAGTTCTTTCTTCTACTACACCTCCAATTATTGAACATCAGCATGATCACCCTAGCTTAGAGGATGTACAAGATTCACATCCATTGCTGGACAACGTTGAGATGATCATCTGTAGCCACATTCCAAATCAGGCACGATTAGATAAAATGATGAAACTGATTAAACGAAAGATCCTAAGAGACTTTAATCTTCCTTTTACTACACAACAATTTGCAATGGATCAACAGACTTCTTCATTATATAAACCTATATATGATTTATATCCAACAACATTCTACCCAGTGATAAAAAGACAGCTCGATCTATTACATTGCGTGCAGAACAGTATATCGTCTGTAATAATCTGATATTTCGTTTGTTTTTCCTACGTGATGATAGTTTTATATTACAGCTCGCAATTCCAGAATCGTACATCGATAAAATAATTTGTCTTTACCATGATTCTTTATTAGGATTTTTAGGTTATGCCCGCACATATTTAACGATGCGTAAACTTTTTTTTCTTTCCATCGATGTTCGAAAGGATTACTATCTACATTCGTTCGTGTTCTAGATGCCAACAGATAAAGAATAAGCCTAAAACTCTTAGGTTGTATAACGATAGGATTCCTGGACAATTTGTTCCCTTTGAAACGCTTAGTATGGATTTTAAATCTATGCCCACTTCTCCATCAGGGTATAAGCATATAATGGTAGTATGTTGTTCTATGACTAGATATTTGATATGTGTACCATTGCAAAGAATCGATGCCGAAACCATTTGTGAGGCACTCATTCAGAAAGTGTTTACTGTATTTGGTATTCCCACAACCCTAATTACCGATGCCGGTTCGTCATTAGTCGGAAAATTGATGACATGACTTTCTGAATCTTTAGGCATTGATCACAAAGTGATTAGCGTAGAAAATCATGGATCTCTACAGGTTAAACGTCATATTGGTTCACTTGCAAATCTCATAAAGGCCAATTTAGGTCAAATGGGAAATGATTGGGTTCGTTATGTTTCTGTAGCCCAATATGCATATAATTCCTTTAGCTCTCCTCAATTAGGTGGATATTCTCCATACTATTTACTATTCTTACGAGAACCAATGAATCTTTCAGGCGTGAAATGTCAACCAATGTCAGGTTTATGTAGTTCATACAGAGAATACATAGAACAACTCGAAGAACGCGTTAAGCATGTGTCGACTTCAATGGCTCAGTTGCAGAAGTATCAACAGCATGCTCTTGCTTAAGATTAAAATAAATCATGCAAACGATAACAATAATATTAATTTATCATTACAAAATACATTCGAACTCCTAGGCTAATAATTAAGAGTAAAATAAATCATTGAAACCAAATAATTTTAATTTATCATACAAATTTAAGGCCCATATTGAATACCATGCTATCGACCTAAATATATTTCACGCCATGATCTTTAGGGTTTGTTAAATACATGCAGTCAAAGACGTGACCTATTATTTAAGTGTTTAGTTTGCATTCATTGGAATATCCTGTTGTTCCATAGAGAAATAACTTATTTCTTCTTCATGGTCGACCATAGAGATATTATAGTGATGTTTAATATCTCTATGGCTCGACATATCGCTACAGTTGGAAAATAAATAGTATACAACATAATCACAATTATTATATCGTTAGGTCATTTATACAAATAAGATAGATAAGTGTGTATCGTCCCCATTCCTACCGATACAATAGATCCAACGTGATCTGTTTTTTTATGTTTTTGTAAAACAAAAATTAGGCACCGATTTGAAAGACACTGAAATATAAATCATAAATAATATCACATATACGGAATTATTTTACCTTAATTACTAAAGTGAAAGGTAAAAATATTATAGAAGTTAACAACATTAATGATTTAAAGGCCAGGTGCGGCCAAAACATTTCTAATGATCATACATTCCAATAATTATCAATCTATAGTTTGCACTATGTTTCATAAGGTTAGGGATTTTATTTGTGTTACGAGCTTGTTGAAAATAAGCCCTTTTTTATCAGGGTGTTTGGGGGGGGGGGGGAGATAGTTAAAATTACACAGTAAAATCTATATTCTTTTATTTTCAAATATACATGTGTATGAGGTATTTTTTAAAAAACTATGAAAATAAACGGTGTGTTATAAAAGGTTATCAGACTATGACTGAATATAGATAATATAACTTGAATTTTTGATCATTTTAAGGGAAATTCATCTGTTTTCGTCTTGATTCCTATTACAAATATTTGATTTATGTACAATTAACCAGATATTATATTTAAAATTCATGCATGTACATGAGCTTTAAAAACCATAAGACTTTAGAGTACTGGTAGAAAGCGGATGTGACTTTTTTTCTAACACGCAAGTTTGTCATTATTCCGATTCGAATCCAAATACGTCACCTATCTCTGGTGATTATTTTGTTACATAAAAGCCCCACAGCCACTGAAGGTATTAGGGGGTTTATGAGTATGGCTAGTTCGAGTTTATAAAATTCCAATTTCTCTCAGCCGTAGAACTCCGTAGTACTATTAGCTTCCGCGTGATACAGTTTTCAAATGCCTCCGCCCTCTTGAATAATACGAATTTACAAAACTGGACGGGAAGGTGTTCAGTGAATAATGTATGCATGAGCTTTAAAAAAGTGGGTGGAGCTTATCGTGAAATTCCGTCGTCTTAACTTTTTGAGGACGATAAACTTCTAATTAAACTTAAAAGTGGAATTTCTGAAACTCTAAATAACATTTGAACTTATTATTAGTAATATATGTTTCGCGGCGTTTAAAGGGAAGGTCAAACCTGACTTCTTTTTCCCCTCAGGCTATTACTTACAATAATATAATCTATTATAAACAATATTGACTATATTTAATAATCAGGTTTACAAGAAATTCGATGTTTATTACGACTACCTACACGAATTGAAAATCGCCATGTTGAGCGGGCTGTGACGTATGATACGTCCTTTGAAATCTACGCTTGGCTGATCACCGTATAAGTAAATACAGTTTTTTAAATAAATCGACCCATTTAAAATGTTATTGAACGTTTGTTAAAGGCGGTTTTTAAAATATTTTTTGATGGAAATAAACTAAACTAGCAATAAAATATGTAATACCAAAATAAAAAAAACATTTTTTCAACCGGAGACGCAGTAATTTGGGTGGAAATCGAGACATATTTCGTCGGAATGAACGAATTTCGCTGATAGCTTAACAACCAATTACGCATGCGTTATGACCTGTCTGCATGTTTTGTAACTCTCTAGATCTCTGGCATGGTTGTGTAACTACTGCTGTGAGCGTGTGTGTTGGGTACATGAGTCTTAATTTTGGTGTGTGTACTCATGCTGTCGATTGTCGTTTTTTATCAACTTTTCTCGCCAAAAAGAAAGTATGGAATCCCTTTGCGACAGTTATGGTTACGGGTGTGATCCTGAATATACAGAGAGCGAATTAGTTGCTCGTAACTTAAATAGAGACAGGTTAAACGAAATGAATAAACATTCGCGTGTAAACCAGTCGGTTGATAATTAAATGGTGTACATGCGGCCTGTGTTAAGAATGTCCGTTGATGTTGAATGTTTTTGCTGTAAAGAATTAGAGACAGGAAAACATGTAATTGAAGGTAACTGCGTATGACATAGCAAAGACTTCACATCAGTATGCTTGGACGAGTCGGTGCTGAAAACGGCGTACACTATGCTGATTCATGTTCGAGGTTACCGTGACAGACGAAACACTTTGGCGTTTGACAACAGGTACGTAAGGGAAACCGGTTTCGTTGCCGACGTATTTTTTCGCTAGATGTAAGATAACAATTAAAATAATAGTCTTATGTATACAGTACTGTCAAAAAGATTACTAAAGAGGTGTAGATTTTTTTTATTCGCGAACAACAATGAACAATAAAACAACCCGGAACCACGCGCTCTTCTCGCTCCTCGCTTGACTGCTCGCTGGGTCACCGATTTCAGCCAATCAATGTAAGGAATTAGATTAACCAATCATAGCATACCTATACAACCGCGAGGCTTAAATTCGAAAAAGGACGTATCTGACGTCATAAATAAGCTGTAAGAGCATAAGATGGCGATTTTCAATTCAGGAAAAGTCAGCATTAAAATCACGTTTTCTCAATAACTACAAATCGTACAAAATTGAATTATAATAATATAATTCAATTTCAGTATATTATACTGATAGTTTGTTCAATTAATGAAGGATTCATGGTTAAAAGATAAAATTAGGCTTGACCTTCCCTTTAATGCGAGGCCCTAGCTAGGAAGGCAAGGCCTATGCTGTACCACCAGCAGATCAAGCAAAGTGATTCAGATAGAGGTGAGAGAGAGAGAGGTGGGAGAGAGATAATGCTGTTTTAGGCAGGTTATACACCTAAAAAAATACACCCGGGCCATACAGTAGCTAGTAAGTAGCCAACTCATGATAGGCCCTAATAATTGGCTGTTAATAGCTTGTAGGCATGGTTGTCTTTCTCCCCGGCCGGTCGTCATCGTCGTAACTATACATAAAACGATTATTTCGACTGTATATGATTTTACGCTCTGTGAAACAGAATATTCGTCGTCCTTCCCTAACCAGTCCTGTTTAGTAAAGTCCTTATAATAACTGTCTAAAGGAGGCGCGGCGCAAAAAATAACGAGACGTATAACCTGTACAGTACTGTTTGTTTGTGGTTTTACACTGTCCTCTAGAGCAGATGGTAAGAATTACATGTAAGGATTTCCGTATAAATAAACGTTCGAAAAGCACACGGATTATTAAGAAAATAAAAATAATTGGACAATGGTTTCTTTACTTATACTTTTATTTTATTAAGCGCTGAAAATATCAAAATGTCAGTGTTCTGTAAATTGAGATAACAAAAACAATAGTATGTACAATTTATAATCATGGCGATTGTGGACAATTATGCTATTAAATTGTTGTTTTATAACACACCAATCTTGCTATTTCATTTGGTATCATGAGGCGTGATTATTACTTCCACAGAACGGTAACATTATAATCGATGGTTCTAGCGAGATGACTCGATGGGCTGGTGAATAATGCGGCATCAAATCATTACTAAGCAGTGTGTACCAAAATACAACTTCAGCATTTTTGAATGGCCTAGAATTCGGCATTCGTTTGACGATAGAAGCGACTAGATTATTTTAATACGTTTGAGAAAAGTAGGTGTGTTATAAAACAAATAAATAGTTTGTATTTTTTTGAATGACGAGAATACCCTTTTTTGCCAAAAGTTTACTCTATTTAAGTCGCCTCCACCTAATATAATCTTTCCATATTTAATGAAAATATTCACTTCATTCATTTCGTAAACATTCAATAAGTATCATAGTTGTAAATACAAGAATAAACAATGAGAGTAACTTCACTCTCTGTAGAGAGTAACTTCACTCTCTGTAGAGAGTAACTTCACTCCCTGTTAACATGATGTTTAAATTTTTTTTTTTAGATATTTTATTTAAATATTTTAATGTAAAATCTTCGATACATGTTCTTGCAACATACGGTTATTTTAACTATTGTTTATATATATTTTGTTTCCCTTTTTTTACAATTTTTTTTTAATGTTTTTTTTAATTTTTTTTTTAAATTCGGAAAACTAATTAGTTCAATGTCACCTACATTTAAAGAAATAATAATAACGTTTCATAATTATTATACTATCATTACACACTTAAAGGAAAAATAAAATAAATAAATAAAAATAAACATTTTGATTTATCATACCGACGAATGATCTTCCTGATTAAAGATATTATTTATATAAACATTTAGGTGATCATTTAGAATAAACACCAATTGTTATTGTATGAAATATTTACTATTATTCTTCTTTCTGTACACTTGTTGTGTAACAATTATCTCAAAAAGTTGAATGGCAATGATGACAAAAATTTCACAATGTCTTTCAAATACTTTAACTTAGTCCTAATAAGCTTTTCAGCGTGATCACTCATCCATGACGTCATTTATACGCCATTTTGTGAAATCACATTATCAATCATATCTCCATAATTCATTATCACATATTAATGAAATTCACTACACATAAACTTCAGGTCAGGGTAAAAATATTAGCAAATAAAAACGCACGCGCACGTAGGGTCATGCGCGTGAAATCGTGCGTTAAATAATGTAAAAAAATCAAAAGTACGTTTTTATCAATTTAGAGCATGAATTAGGCCATTTGCGTGTTTAAAAAAATTACTGCGCAAAAACACGTTTCTACGGTGGCCCACAACTGTCACGCACATTATAACACAGAATCACACAATTAAAGAAGGAATTACACAATTAAAGAAGGAATCACACAATTAAAGAAGAAATCGCACAATTATAGAAGAAATCGCATATAAACAAAAGAAAGCATGAAAATATAAAACGAAATGCACAAATAAAGAAGAAACGCGCAATTAAAGAAGAGCTAAGCACAATTAAAGAAGTCTGCAACAAATTCGAAAGCTCCTCGCACAATTAAAGAAGTCCGCAACAAATTCGAAAGCTCCTCGCACAATTAAAGAATTCCGCAACAAATTCGAAAAAAGGGCCGAATCAAAAAGAGCCGAACGTAATGTTAAATGGGCCGAATAAAAAAGAGCCGAATGCTGAAAGAGCCGAATGTAATGGTAAATGGGCCGAATAAAAAGAGCCGAATGCTGAAAGAGCCGAACGTAATGGTAAATGGACCAAATAGAAATGCGCCGAATGCTGAAAGAGCCGAACGTAATGGTAAAAAGGCCGAATAGAAATGCGCCGAATGGTAAAAGAGCCGAACGTAATGGTAAAAGAGCCGAATAGAATTAGAGTTTGCTGCCGGAGGCAGCGATGGCGTTCCATACGGACTACGGTACTTTAATTGTGCGAGGTACTTTCGAATTTGTTGCGGACTTCTTTAATTGTGTGAGGAGCTTTCGAATTTGTTGCGCGAACTTCTTTAATTGTGCGAGGTACTTTCGAATTTGTTGCGGACTTCTTTAATTGTGCGAGGAGCTTTTGATTGTGTTGCGAACTTCTTTAATTGTGGGAGGAGCTTTCGAATTTGTTGCGGACTTCTTTAATTGTGCGAGGAGCTTTCGAATTTGCTGCGGACTTCTTTAATTGTGCTTAGCTCTTCTTTAATTGCGCGTTTCTTCTTTATTTGTGCATTTCGTTTTATATTTTCATGCTTTCTTTTGTTTATATGCGATTCCTTCTTTAATTGTGTGATTTCTTCTTTAATTGTGTGATTTCTTCTTTAATTGTGTGATTTCTTCTTTAATTGTGTGAATATTATTATTATTATTATTATTTATTGCCAAAAACCAGTTACAAACAAACAAAACACAGAAACTAAGGGAGTAGGCAGGAACCTAAAAGTGAACCTAATCACTATAACAAGAGTTCAGGTTCCGTACTCCCAAAGTAACAACAATGATATAAAATAAACTATATAAAAATATTTAAAAAACAAATAGACGAATCAACAGTGTCAATATAAAATAAACGGAAAAAATACATAAAACAGAATTTGATTTATATAGTGTGCGTGACAGTTGTGGGCCACCGTACGTTTCTATGTACGCACGCGCAAAAACGTGTTTTTGCGCGTGCGTAAATAGAAAGCGTAACAAATAACAATTTTTTGTACAAATTGCATTCTACTCATCTTCCTTAGTACATTCACCAAATTTGAGTTTATTTCGACTTAAAATAGTGCTATACGAGCACGTTAAAAATGAAAAAATGCGCACATTAATTGTACAAAAGTGCTAGAAAAAAAAAATAAGGCCTTAAGACCCACATTTTCTAAAAACTTATTATGGAAGCCAATGAGTTTTAGATATAAATGTTGGCCTATATACACATTATACGTACAAAATGGTATGACGTCATCATTTGGCCACATGAATTTTTAAAATAGGGGTTTTTTCCCCTTTTATCATAGACCACCATATTCAACAGAGCGCAACTCGCTTATCTGTGATCGATTTTCTTTTAATTTTTAATATATTCTACTTCAACCAATTATGTTACTCATGAGTTGCCAATATTTTCATTTTGATGACGTCATCACCTCTTAAAATTTGAATAACGGTGGTTACGTAATTTCACCTACAACGTATATTTGAATATCTTACACCTCTTCTGAATTAAAGTTGACCTTCATGTTTATAACTTATTATGAGAGCTGGTGAAATGTAGATATGAATTGAAGTTAAAAAGTAGTTTTTTCATCTCTTTCGTCAAAGTTTTACAAATTTTAAAGAGCGCGCACCGCGCTTCTACGTGCCAAATTTTCTTCCAATTGTTGTATTTTATTGCTCAATTCATTATCTTTCGATATTGTTATCCACAAGTTTATTTTTATGTCATCCGTGCCAAAAAATTAGAACATGATGTGTGTCTGTAATTTCAACAATGCTACACTGTATATAGATATACAGTATATACTGTACATAATGTATATGGCATGTAATAGGCAAAATTCATCACTATAAGCGTATAATAGGATGGCATACATCAACATTTTCCGATTGTATGTTAACATACGTGCATGTTTAAAAATATTAATGTCAATAAAATTATAAAAATGATCACCTATATTCAATATGTCACCTAAATAACTTCGTTAAAAATATGCCTGATAGGTAAAGTAACGCTAAATACCGACCAACATTGTTTTTAATCGGATCTTCCTACAATAGGCTTACGATATTGATTTTTCATAATTATAATATAAACAAATATCTTAAAAAATCTTTATTGTAACCAGATTATTATTGTTAAACCTAATTAATATTTGATTGTAGGCATATTTCATAGGAGACCATTCTCAAGTAATTTCAATTTACATCTAAACTTATACTGTTATTGTAATAATATAATAATGAGAATATATTTCCTTTACTTAAATGTTGTTTTTTTTATGACAAAAAATGATTAAAACGATTATAATTTCTTTATAATACATCTCGTCAATGTATTAGATTTAACAACTATTCGAGAGCAATCTGAATCTTCTTAGCATGTGGCAATAGATACGTAATGTAGCCTAGTGTCGTTTGCCTACTTTGGTATTAAAGTGGTTTCAAAGTTTGGTATTTGCAATCCTACGTCGCGGATTTGACATGGCAGTGCTGCTTCCAGTGGCTTCGGTCCGTAGACAGCAGAAACAACTCGCCCACGCATCTCGGACATCCTTACGACGAATACAGAGAAATACGAAGATAACAAATCCTTGTAGGGAATTGAATACGCAGAACAACAATTGGAACGAAAAACGAACTGCGTCAGAAGAATGAATGGAGAAATATCCGAAGATCCACGTTAAGCCAAGCAGCATCATTATCGATATGGCTTGACGTAGGCGTGTTGTCAGCTCGTCCATTTTACTTTTATCCTTCAGTTTTGACGACGTTACTGTTCGTTGGCAAGTCAGTCCTCGAATGATTAATACGAACATGACCATGTTGATGAAGAGGACGATAGATGAGATGAGTAACAAACCGAAGTATAACGGGTTTCCAGGTTTCATAAAACAACTGAGTGGGCAAATGAAGGTTAAATTTTCTGTTATTGATTGTATACATGAAGTATAAACGTTTTAGTAAAACTTAAGCGTAAACGTATAAAGTCAATTTTATAATGGGTAATCTTATTGCAGAATATTAGTAAATAATGCATGCGTTTAAATACCGTACTAGTATCAATATTAGCACTACAAGTTGCATTAGTATTAAATAGTATGGAGCTATTGCAGATTCAACAGCATGTGTTGTAAATTGTAAGTACTGTAAATCAAATAGTTTTGGTCTTTCACTGAATAGATGTCTAGTTTAATCATACAGTTTAATCATTATTTAGCCAATATCGTGGATAGACAGAGTGCTGAATACTCGGGTCACAACAGTCCCGAATTAACAATAGTAAGGCCAGGGCAAGAAGAAGTCTCAGCCTTTCATGGTTAGGATTAGCCTACTGTTACGGCAATTGTCTATGGGCCTAAAACGACTGCGATCTACCGGTTGGCCTATCTCAAACGTTGTTTTGCAGTTTTTGGAATAGCTCAATAAATAGAAACTTACTAATCGCCATTCGAATATGTTTCATCACACTTCACAGCAGCAATGAGTGTAACTGGTATGATAGGAAGAACTGTTCAAAAAGAAATAAGCAACACTTTGTTATTTATCCTGATGTATTTTAAGATGTACATTTGTGTATTGTTTTTATTTTTGTTAATAATATATTTATGCAAATACCGAAGGATAGTTTACTGAAGAGTCTATAAGGTCTGGAACGAAGCGATATAGGAACTACTCCGGTACGGGGTTGAGGGATGCGTACTGACACGGTGCTATGCTTTAGTAATAATAGTACGGCAGCTTAAATGTATCTACTTACCCCAGCCAATTAAAGCAGACTTTAACAGGAAAAAACGTATTCCATCGTAAAACACTAAAACGAATTGCAGATACATATTAACGGCTTCGACAAGCATCCAGAAAAGTGTTGTGAGAACAAAGTAATGTAGAAGAATGGCTACCACGATGCAGCAATTGGGACACGATGTTAAGCCAATACCGACCACAAATGTAGTGTATAGTAACAACAAAGAAAAACACAGATTGACCAGTATACGTTGGGGACGTTTTCCACGTAATTTTCTAAATAAATTTTTAAAGAATAACAAAACCACGTTGTTATAAATTTAATTTTAAGTGTTTGTTTAAGATAAAGTATAAACATGTTTTATAGACCTACTAAAATTGCTGTTAATAATATAATACAATATTATTGTGGAACTGAAATAGACACATTCCTGACAACCTAATGTACAATGCACATTTACATCATCGTGATGCTGTATATTGGCTCAGAGTACATTTACAGACACTTGATTAGAAAATGGTGAAAGAGAAAATAATGAAATCATAATACAGCCCCTAATGTATGTAAATTTAGTTTCTTGTTTTTTACATCTTACCTGAAATATGTAAATGTAACAATCATAAATACCAAGCAAATGATAGAAATGACACAACCAATGATGCTTATGTATGTAAGTACATCCTCGAATGTAGTGGTTTGGCCGGCTTGTCCAGAGTAATCCTGCCCAAAAAAACAAATATGTATACTATACACACATTCACATGAACAGGTCAATCAAACAAACCATGAATCTAACGATTGATGACATTATGCTGTTGGGTTTTATGGGGCTTTTTTATTGTATCTATTTATTTACTGAACAAAAATGTTGTTGGGACGAAGGTAAGTTAGAACCTTTGGCCCAATGGCACTATATGAACCATCTCGGTGTTACGTGGCATGTCTTTTAAAAAAAACACCATAATATTAAATAAATAACCAAAAATTATGAAAATATAACGAATACATAATATGAAAGTAGTACTGACCATTATGACTGCAAAGTTTGTTAAATGGTCACAGAAGCAGACGATACTATCGTCTGATGTTGTGTTGTAGTAACAGCCTTCGTTAGACCAATCACCATGTCCGTTTTGCAATGTAAAATCCCAGAAAACACACTCAGCGTAATCAAGTTCATCCTGTGTTAAATACAAATATAGTTATGCTTTCTTTTAAATAATTTCACGATAAAACAATGATCATATATTACCAAAGAAGAAAACAATATTGGTAAAATATGTCTCACTAAAACTCAAATTTATCATCATTTTAACATGATATAATATATATTTATCTTTGCTATGTTAAATGTGGATGAAATCACACTTTAAGATCATCAAACGCCTAGATGGGGGTACGTGTATCTTATAGTATGTCAATGTCCATTTCTTCTGAGCGTGAACATAATCACTGGGTCACCTAGTTCTTACCTCAACTGGTAAATATTTGAATTTGATCGGTTCTCGCAGACCTTTTACTATAACCTTTTCAACTGTAGCCGAAATTATAAGACTTCCAATCCGGCTGTCGTTAATCAATTTCAGACGATTAGATGTAAATAACTTAGACGTTCCATAGACAATGAAGCTCACTTGAGTCTTGTTTAAACCGGTTTGATTTTGACTTAATTCAACAATTTCAGGAGGTAAAAAGACTGATGCCTCCGTCTTAAAAGTGCCCAATTCTTCTTTATATGTGTGAATATTCTTTTTTTGAAAACCGGTTCCAGAAGTATCATCAATCAAATATCCAATGCCATTCCTTAATTCATCAGGAAGATACTGTTTGGTATGCACAGCTATATTCTTCTCAACCGCTTCGTAGTCTGAGAGTGATGCTAGCTGAGCTTCAAGCGACCGTATGATACTGGAAGTTGAAGCTATGTCTGTTAAAAACAACTCATCATCAACATTCTGTAGGTTACTCACAATATTGACTGTAAAGTCGGTTACCTGAAAAATAAATGATATAATATAATAACTAAATTGTCATGTTTTCCCTACTCTAACTTAATTCTGTCCTTTACACTAATATATATATATATATATATATATATATATATATATTAAGAACTCGAATGGTAACTAATCCTTCTATACAAAGATAAATTGGGTCATCCAAAATATATTGTGATATTTGTTTCTTGAAATATTATATTCATAATAAAAACACCTAAACAATACAATCTAAATCTGCAGGACAGAAGCAGTAAAGTGAATGACAGAGCGGTTAAGAAAGTACAACACTAATACAGTCATACTAAGAGGCAAGGGTTTGACGCTCACTCACTCGATCCCTGATTCACAGTCATGCGTTTGTGTGACCATGACTATTTTAACTTATCAATACATAGAACATAACATGCAATTAGATAGAAGCAGTTAGATCACTCAGTTAATTGACAAAATACATAACAAGTTATAAGAAAGAAATTTACTCTTTCATTCCCAGCGCCTACGTCAGTTAAACATTTAAGAATCAAGGCAATGGCACCAATAGTAACTTCTTTTTCTCCGTTATATTCACCGGTAATTATTGATAACTGCCAAGCAACAGCTTCTGCATTTTCTTTAGTTACGTTTACCTAAAAAATCCAAGAAAGTTATAATTTATCAATGGTAGTTTCATTATATTATAATGAAGGAAAATAAATGACATACGGTAAATCTAGGATACAACAAATCAATTGAAGAAAATTAATTAAACATTAAAGCATAGACATTTAATTATAATTACATATTTACGAAGAGATTAAGTAGTATTGTATTTTTAATGCAAAATAATGACATGACAGAGAAAGAAAGTATGTTTCACTTATAAATAAAACTTATCTGAAACTGTGTGCATAATTATAATGAAATAGCATTAAGATTAACTTTGGTTGTGGGTACAAGCTTACCTCTTCCAACTCAGTAATGTTATATTTTTTGAAAGGTTGAAACTCAGAAATTACAGCAAAGTTTGTTAAATGATTACAAAAGCAGACGATCCGATCATCTGATGTTGTGTTGTAGTAACAGCCTTCGTTAGACCAATCACCATGTCCGTTTTGCAATGTAAAGTCCCAGAAAACACACTTGTGGTTACCAATTTTTCCTTCCTATATTGAATACAATCATATACATTATGTAATATTAATCTGTTTTACGCAAGTCACAATAAAAATACACACAATAAGAAAATTCAACTTTTATTACGGCGCGTCTCGATGTTCAACTAACACTATGTGCATGCCTATTTTTTGGAGTGTTTACTTACCACAACCGGTAAATATGCTGCTCTAATCGGTTCTTTTAAACCTTCAACTGTGACGTTTTCAACTGTAGCAGAAATTACTAGGCTTCCAACTACTCTGTCTTTATTTAACATCAGACGATTGGATTGAAATAACTTTGATGTCCGATAAACTATGAATCTCACTTGGATCTTGTTTGAGCCCGTCTGATTCCGACTTAAATCAATAATATCAGGAGGCAGAAATATTGACGTGTCTATCTTCCTGGTTATCAAGGCTTCCGCTTCGTGAAATGTGTGAATTTTTGTACCTTCAAAATCGGTGGCAGACGTGTTATTTATAAAATATCCAATACCCTTGTTTAATTCATCAGGAAGATACAGTTTGGTATGCACAGCTATATTTTTCTCAACCGCTTCATAGTCTGGCATTGATGCTAGCTGAGCTTCAAGTGACCGTATTATCCCAGAAGCACCAGCTGTACTTAGACTATCTGTTGAAAATAGTTCCTCATCAGCATTTTGTATGTTACTCACAACTCTTAAAGTTGCGTTGGTTACCTACAAATTCGAGATGTAAAATTACGATTACTATTTCCTAATATTTTCAACGAATTGTAAGCTTGGTTTCCACTACGATGCAAGTTAAAGACGTACCGTAAGCCGCAAGTAATTAGACTAATCACGAAGCGATGTATGACGATTATCCATCACCTAAAAATGTGCGTTGCTCTTACATTACGGTATACTTCATTGCATTGCGTCTTATTGGGAATCAAGCTTTAACGTGTTTCCCTATTATTCAACATTTTTATTGCCATGGCATCAAACTTTATGACAAAACAATATGATGTGCCCATATGGACACAATGACATTTAATCACTATTATATTTGTACTTATGTGGCCAAACATGATGGTATTTATTTACAAAGATTAGTTAAGCATTTAAAGAAAATAATTCTGTATCGTGAATAATCATCAACCAATTATGTATATAAATGACTCAAAGTTAGATAAAACAATATCTAACAATATATATAATACATATAGTTGAAATTACTTACTAGTTTATTTCCCGGGCTTACGTTAGTTAAATCTTCTAGAATCAAGGCAACGTCATCAATATTAGCTATGTTGTGTATATTTTCTTCACTAGTAACGGTTGACAAATGTGTGGCAATCGCTTCAGCATTTTCTTCAATCACATTTATCTAAAACAAATGCAAACAATCTTTTAGTATTATCGATAGATAGAATACGGCGACTACAAAACTACGCGGTTCGGTCTCGCACCAATAGATTATTTTTATAAACAAAAGAGAGTCATAAAAAAGCTTATAATTCCTTTTCATAAATAAGATAGAAAGGTTCAATTCAATTCTAAAAAATGGTAACACTATAACTATGTACCTATTACATATGATGCGATACGGACATTTATGTTAAGGTAATGGACTTCTAGGCCTATCTAAATATAATAATCTTTATTGTCTTTCTTTCTTGTTTGTTCTTTTGCACATACATAAAATCAAAACTAAAGACAAAAGACCAAAGAAAAAGCTTTCGCTTATCAAGTTTTGGCCTTTTAAAATAAATAACTAGAACGTATATCATTGCTGAGAAATAAAAATCTGAAGAAAATTAATTACATAAATGAAAATTAATAACTCACTGGCACTATCAATATGAATATGAAATAAGTAATAGAAGAATATTATACACATTTTTTTGTTTGTTTTTTAAATAGAAAAAACTAGAAAAAAAAACTAAAAAAAACTAAGCATCATATAAGGTTATTAAATGTTCTTTGACTTTGATGGCAAATTGTGTTCTAAATGAAATTGACTTAATATTTACTGGGAGTTTATTCCAGAGTTTGGGACCTTGGTATGTTATATTGGTTTGAGATAGAGTCGTACGGCAAAAGGGGATCAAGAGATTAAACGGGTCATTAAATCGGCTGTTAAATGGATGGTTTACATAGGTAAAGTATAGTATAATATGATGAGGTAATCTAGAATAAAATAAATCGGAAACAAATTTAAGCACATGCAACTCATACAATTTAAACACATCTAAAATCAACAATTGCTTAAACAAATGTATAGAATGTGCTCTAAAATCAGAAAACGTAACACAGCGAACGAACATCTTTTGAATAAGTAGAACTTGGTTTAAGTAACTTAAATGTGTACTTCCCCATACTTCAATACCATAGGTAATTAGTGTTAAAATAAATGATTTATAAATTAAGATCTGAGCTTGCCGATACTACATATGATGCGATATGGAATTGTACGTTAAGGTAATGGACTTGTAAGCCCATCTAAGCTTGCCGGTAATGGACTTGTAGGCCTATCTGAGCTGGCCGATAATGGACTTGTAGACCTATCTGAGATTGCCGGTAATGGACCTGTAGGCCTATCAGAGCTTGCCAATAATGGACTTGTAGGCCTATCTGAGCTTGCCGATAATGGACTTGTAGGCCTATCTGAGCTTGCCGGTAATGGACTTATAGGCCTATCTGAGCTTGCCGATACTTGACTCACTGCCTTATAATCTTGTGGTTTGTTACCTTCATTTATTTAAAAAAAATCATTTTATTCATTTGAAAAAAAACACTTTCAAGTGGATTACCCAATATAAAATAAACAAAATTCATTACGTAGCAAAAAACATAGGCCTAATATATTATCCTACCTCTGCTAATTCATCAATGGTGTAGTTTCCGCATAGTTTTACTGTAATTGCTCCCCAGATTCCTACTGCTCCAAGTAGATTGCGATTACACTTTCGCTCTGCTAATGAACCTAATAAGAAATATGCATGATAATATTTGATATATTATATAACACCTAAATAATTTCTGTCATTATTACTGGACGATTGTTCGTCATATGGCGTAGACTTATTTTATTGTGTACGAAGAAAAAAAAACATCTCGCGTACTAAAAAAAAAATCTGCGTGCGGAAATCCAATAACAGCACTGTCTGTTCGATTGGAAGCAGTGACGCTCATGGCGGGTTTCTCATTCACAAAAACAAGATCTGAATAATGTCGATGAAAATGACAAAATATATTTGGATATTAAATAAAATAAGTAATGAATAAACGGTAAAAATAATGTCATGAGATGAAATATATAATTCTTGTTTCACTGGGCTTCGCCTCGAGTAAATACTATTTAATCTTTCACCTCATAAAATTATTGGTATTGTCGCACTCATAAACATTCATTATTTGTATATTTTTATGAACTAATGTGACAGATTAATATATATATATATATATATATATATACAGATTTCCTCATCTTTATCGTTTCAAATTAATTAATTAAATTTCAGTATATCACCGGGCGGTTTAGAATTAATGTTCATTGCCTGATGTGTTTATATATATAAAAGTATCTCTTCGGAGATCCCGCCTCGTGAATAAAAATACTGAAAGATGAGGGCGTATCAATTTAATCTCTGGTGCGCGTGCGTACAACTGAGGACTAGGTTGGGGCGACTTTTTCTCATTCTCACAGATTTCCTCATCTTTATCGTTTCAAATTAATTAATTAAATTTCAGTATATCACCGGGCGATTTAGAATTAATGTTCATTGCCTGATGTGTTTATATATATAAAAATATCTCTTCGGAGATCCCGCCTCGTGAATAAAAATACTGAAAGATGAGGGCGTATCAATTTGGTCTCTGGTGCGCGTGCGTACAACTGAGGACTAGTGCTGTTCCACCGTACCGCGCCGAGAATGTTAAAGAGTCGCTATCCAATCGAGTTTGAACAATACCATGAAAGCCCCAGTGGTCTAATGGTTAGGACATCTGCATATCAAGCAGACGGTCCGAGTTCGAGTCTCGGTTGAGGCGACATTTTCTCATTCTCACAGATTTCCTCATCTTTATCGTTTCAAATTATATATATATATATATATATGTCTCATCAGACAAAGATACCCCTATACCAGGAAGCCCTTAAAGAAAGCGGATATTATCCTCAACTTGAATTCAATGCTGAACAGCAGAAGCCCAACAACTCGCGTACCAGAAACATAATTTGGTTTAACCCACCATTCAGCAAAAACGTAGCAACCAACATCGGCCACAAGTTTTTAGCTATAGTAGAAGATTGTTTTCCTGCCGGCAACAAGCTCAGAAAAAATATTTAACAGAAATACCTTGAAACTAAGCTACAGTTGCTGGTCGTACGAAACAAATTTGTAGTGATTAAAACAATGACGTAACCAAGTTTTCTGCTGTTATTTTAGTTATTTATTTATGCTCTACCTTGGTATTGAGCGATGGCAAATGGAGCGACAATACTCGCAAAGAAAAAGAAAACCACTGGGAATTACTACTTAAAACCACACAACCTTTTGGACTTAACATTAGGAACATACTCCCAGATCGGTAAAATTATTCCATTGACTACCAAAATTTAAGTTTCAATATTAACCACCATTTAAGCTGTTTTTTAGTCTCATTCCAAAATTGTTTATATCTCTACCAAGCTACCTTCTTTGTTTTCTACTCTTATTCAGACTCCACCCTGGCTCCCTTTGTTATATTTCTTATATTCCTGTCCACCCAGGCAGCACTTGCCAGCTTTATACTATGACGTTATCCAAACTCCTTCACTTGCACTGATGAAGGGCTAGTGTTGCCCGAAAGCTCTGCTAACTTTTCTGGCTGTTTACTTTATCGTTTTGATTTAGCTTTTCGCTTTTTATTTTTGTATCTCCATTGAGATCCAGCCACTGATACCCACAGCATTGTCATTTTTTTCAGTAATTTGCCTTTGGATTTATATATATAATTAAATTATACTGTGATGCTTGGAACACTGAAATACTGTATACTTTTAATAACTATGTACAATAACTACCACAATATTATAGTATCCAAAGACTAGGAAGTTCTAAAGAGGTTTGAAAAATAGCATACATAACAATGTTATTGAACTTACTGTTATCTATACCACACAATTCTATAGAACTCGCTAACATTTCCAACGATGTATATTCAAATGTATAGTTTACATCTTCAACCATTACAACATCATGTGGGCAACCATCTAAAAGAAAATATTATATAAAAACATTGAATTAATAATCAATAACAATATGAAGATGATTAAGATTACAGGTAATATTATGAAATAATATAAAATACAGATTTATATATAAAATAAAGATTTATATTTAAAATCAACGCTAAAGCCCGATTGTTGTTAAAACATCATGATTGTATCTTTCAGTGAATTGTACACATTTGCTGTATTTACCGGACGCTGTAAAAACTTCACGCCTAATATAATCATTTATATAAATATTATTTATGTTATCTGGGGTCTCTTCCTGGTTTTCTGAGACAACCCCATTTCATCATTGTGATTGCACATCTAATTATTTGATTTGACCGGTAAACGAGCCTTGCTCTTATGGTCATCCATACCAGCATTTGTTATTTATTTGTATTGAACTTGATATGGCAAAATAAATTGATATTGATAGTGATAAATAAATACATATAGGTAAAGCAGTGCGTATACATATCCTTTACCAACATTATAATCCATAATATGACATTGAATAAGAAATTAACCTTTTTATAAATAAGACTACCGGTTAGTTCAGTCGACTGAGCGGCGTGTTAACACGAATGCCATCAGTTCGAGTCACACGCAGGTCTGGTGGAATAGAGTTAAAGTATGCGAGCTACTGTGTTTGGGGTTTACATAATTATACGTCCCCATTTCCACCACACATCATGAGGCAGCAACATCAATACATCTGGAAACGATCCCAAGGCTGGGACAGGGTCTTAGTGCTGAGGCAAGTCAACTAACAGGACACTGAGATCTCCTTGTCGTTACTGTCTTTGATATTATGTCTGGTTTTGACAAATTCCAACAGTACAGTATGTACATTTTCTCCGCGGCTCGCGGTATCTGTTAAAGGGGCCTGGAACTGATCGTCAGAGCTCAGTATCCTGTTTTTAGATTGCACCGGAGTCAAAATGCCCTGTATAACTTTGGTTTCTTTAAAAAACTTACCAGTACACAACCTATATCTCTACCAACGTCACGTACGAAATCAGTATCACATTCACACGAGTGGGTAGAAATTGGATCATAACACACCCCATTTGCAGATTTATACAAGTAACAATAGTAATAATAATAATTAAATACACCAGGTTTCACAAACAGTATCGACAACTTTAAAATGTAAAAGGAAAACATTGATGTCACATTAGATATTTAAATTCGACACATAATCTACGAAAGTTTACGAAACTATGCTTCGTTATAGAAAACCATTTACATTTTTAACATAGTCCTACTGTACACATGAATTTTTTCAGTCAAAGAGAGCATTTATCGAAACGTAATAATAGTGGGTTTGTCAACATGCTGCTTATGATTAATTTTAAATGCAAGGGATTTAGGTGACATAGTATTTCACTATGCCGATAAAATGGTTTTGGGACTTAATGACACAACATTTGCCCTTTTAACTCCTCAAAATGAGTTAACTTAAACAGTCATTGTAATCGTTAAAATCACAAGAATATAACCATACACCTAACAATCTAATTTACAATCTAAATTAAAACAATTTTCATAAGTGCAACGTCTATCCTCGACGAAAACCGCGGTTGTTACGTCGCACTTTGTAATAATTGTCGCACTTTGTAATAATTGTCGCACATTGTAATACCTGTTGGCTTTGTAACGAAGTTGTCGCACATTGTAATACCTGTTGGCTTTGTAACGAAGTTGTCGCACTTTGTAATACCTGTTGCACTTTGTAATACAAGTTGTCGCACTTTGTAATAACCGACCTGTCGCACTTTGTAATAACCGTCTGTCACACTTTTTAATAAACGGAGCTGTCTCATTTTGTAACACATGCTTGTCACACTTTGTAATAAATTTTGTTCAGGGTTTTACAACTATATCAATGAGTTATTTTTTTTCTTTAGTAAATCTGATAATACAATGAAGGCCATATATATATATACGATATATACGATATAAACAGCATTACACGCGTACATCGTAACGCGAGAATTTCATTCTATGCGCATACGCACTTTTATCGAACATAATTTAAACCAAACCAAATCATACATACAACGATAAGACATCAACCGATTCAGTTCAAAACCAGTTTAAGGTAAACATTTTAAATTTAAATAAATTTATGTTTCTATCCACTCTACCATTTTCATATAAAGATATTGTGGAACCACGTCAGGTCAAGTTCAATATTGAATATCGAAACGTGGCAGGCTGAAGGCGCTTGACCTTTGACAAGATCGCCTACATTTTTAATATATTAACTTTACAATACTTAGTTTTGTATATTCTGGTACAGCCGCTCCATAATCTCTTTGCTTTTCTTCCTTACATCTATATTTTTAATTTAGGCCTATACTCAGAAATATCTTTTTTATTAATATAATAATAATAATATATCAAAAATTTATTAAATAATATTCATCGCATAATATGCAATCTACGATAATTTAATTAATTGATATAACAAATAGGTCTATATTAAATACATTACATCATTGGAATAAAAAGAACAAATCACATATCTACACATAATCATAACATCGTATACTCTATCTCTAACAATTTATTCAATCTTCTATCGACTAAAGCCGAAGTATAGTCGTTATCTCGGGACCGTTCTATGGCCACCACCAGGTAGGCTTACTTCATTAAGGCTTCTATGAATGGATGTACTGGTTGGGAGCAGGAACGCTAGTAGACCAAACCCAGTACCGTTTTGATTACGATCAATCGGGAAATTACCTCATGACGTAATACTGTAGTCAAATACGAGTGACTTAATATCACACAACACCACTTGATTTTGTTTACTACATAAATATTAAACCAATGATTTACATAAACATAACCCTGTAATACAAGTAGTACTGGTATATGACTTTAACCTTGTGAAATATCGTGCACGTGCTCAACATATAACAAAGATTGATTTGAACAACAGAGGCATATATAACCAAATCGTTAAATGCGCACTGTAACCAATAGTGCTGAATGAAGTCAAAGAGTTAAATGTACACTGTAACCAATAGTGCTGAATGAAGTCAAAGAGTTAAATGCGCACTGTAACCAATAGTGCTGAATGAAGTCAAAGAGTTAAATGTGCACTGTAACCAATAGTGCTGAATGAAGTCAAAGAGTTAAATGTGCACTGTAACCAATAGTGCTGAATGAAGTCAAATAGTTAAATGCGCACTGTAAACAATAGTGATAAATGAATACAAAGAGTTAATTGCGCATTTGAACCAGTAGTGTTGAATGAAGTCAAAGAGTTAAATGTGCACTGTAAATAATAGTGCTGAATGAAGACAAAGAGTTAAATGTGCACTGTAACCAATAGTGCTTGCTTGATACTTGCTTGATGTTATGGGTCGGTTAGAAAGCTAAATATAGCTTATATGACCCTTCCTGTCTTCTTATGACTCCGGGCTCCGGGTGTACACATAATGTTCCAAAGTGTTTATAAATGTGAAAAGGTAAACTTGCAGTCAAGGGACTTCCAATGATCATTGAGGAGTGACTTGAACAGATTTAAATTTGGAGCTTTTACAACATTAGATGGTAAGTTATTCCACGAGTCCACAACTCTACAACTAAAGGAAAACTTCCTGGAATTAAGCCTAAACTTGTTTTTATATAGCTTGTATTCATGACCTCTAGTTCTATGACAATCAACAAATGTAAACAACTTTCTGCATTCTATAGCGTCAAGACCATTTATAATTCTGAAGATTTGGATCATATCCACTCTTAATCGTCTGTACTCCAGTGTAGGTAAACCCAAAAACTTCAATCTATACGGATATGCCAAATGTTTTATTTCTGACAATGATTTGGTAGCTCTTCGTTGAACTGAGTCGATTTTCTTAATCAGTCCAATTTGATGAGGTGCCCAGACACAGCAAGATAGGGCGGACTAAAAATATGTATAGACTAAGAAACATATCCTTATCGTTGTAACAAAAAGTCCTTTTGATGAGACCCACTATTTTATTTGCCTTAGCAACACAGCAATTTTTATGATAATCAAAGTTCAATTTATGATCAAAGTATACTCCGATATCCTTTTCTATAGCAGTCTCTTCAATTTTAACTTTATCTTGTACATTTACAAAATACTCATTCTTCTCATTTGTTTTCCCAATATACAACATCTTGGACTTGTTGGCATTGAAAGGTAGTTGCCATCTGGTCGACCAATTAAACATAATATTATTATCAAGTGAGATCTGCAATTGTTCTTTGGATTCCCCATAATCATAAACGTTAGTATCATCAGCGAACATCTTAACTTCTGATACTGCAACTTCAGGCAAGTCATTGATAAAGAGTAAGAATAAAATCGGACCAAGCACACTTCCTTGCGGAACACCACTTATCACATTCGACCATTTCGCCAGAGTCCCAATTAACATTACTCGTTGTCTTCTACCTTTTAAGAAGTCTTGCATCCAATTATAGACGTTACCGGAGATACCATAAGCTTCAACCTTCCTTAACAGTCTCATATGAGGTACACAATCGAAGGCCTTTTGGAAGTCCAAATATGCCACATGAATATCACGCCCATCATCTAAAAGCTTAGATCAATGTTCTACTATCTCTAATAGTTGCGTTGTTGTGGATCTACCGGACCTAAAGCCATGTCGATGTTCCGATAATAAGTTATTGTTGACAAAATGCTTAATTAAAGAATCTCTAACAATGCTTTCCATAACTTTACAACAAACAGCAGTCAAGCTAACAGGCCGATAATTATTTACTTCCACCCTGCTTCCTTTTTTTAAAATAGGTACAATATGAGCTTCTTTCCAATTCCGAGGAACAATACCTTCTTTCAATGAATTAGAAAACATTTTACTTAGCGGCTCAGAAATATAAGTTCTGCACTCTCTTAAAATCATAGGGTGAATACCATCAGGTCCTGGACGCTTAGTCACATTTAACTTCTTTAAATATTTTACAACGATTTGGGGTGATATTTCAACTTCAGAACAAACTGTATCAAAAACTCTTCTTTGAAACTCTGGTACGTTATCAATATCTTCCCTTACAAAAACTGTAGAGAAAAAAGTATTAAGTATCTCAGTCTTGGACTGATCATCACTGTGTGTCACATTGTTCTCATCTTTCAGGGATGGTAGTCTCACCTTAACCTTGGTTTTGGAGTTTACATATCGCCAGAATGATTTGGGTTTCTGTTTTATTTCGGAAGCAATCATTTTTTCAAAGTTCCAAATGGCCTTCCTTTTCATGGATGTTACTTTATTTCTAGCATCTTTAAATTTTGCTTTATTAGATCTGCTTGGACAATGGTTATACCTAAACCATGTTTTTCTTTTAAGCTTTATCATTTTCTTCATACCCTTGTTTATCCAAAGAGGCTCTTTGACCTTACTGTTGTCCCCCTTTTTTGCCTTGGGAATGTGCCGTCCACTAGTTTCTGCAATAATTTCACTAAACAAATTCCAACACTCTTCTGTTCCACCATTTTCAAATTTCCCCTCCCAATCAGTCTTTTTTAGTTCTTCATTTATTTGAACATAATCACCATAATGATAATTTGGTTTTAACAAGATATTGTCTTGCGACTCAATGTAACAATCAAATTTAAATGTTAATACTGCGTGATCGCTTTTACCGAGTCGTGCACTGTAACAAATGTCATCGATCATGTCCTCTTCATTTGTAAAAACCAAGTCTAAAAGACTAGGATTCTGTCCATCTCTAAATCTTGTTGCTTGTGTTACATGTTGAAAGTAAAAATGATCCTGAACCCAGTTCATAAAATTTGTTCCATCATGACTATCAGAGTATCCTGATGCTTGATTAATCCAATCAATGCTACCAAAATTAAAATCACCAGTTATTAATAAATGTGAAAAGTTAGTGCAGCATATATTACTCAACTTATCCAAAAATAAAACGTTCTGCTCCTGACTATTACTAGGGCTCCTATACGCACAAACTAACAGTAAGGAATCATTGTTTTTCAATGAAAGTTTCACACAAATAATATCTCCAATATCTCCACTGGATGATTCTGTCACATATCCACATAAATCTTTTTTTAAATAAATGGCAACACCTCTACCGTCAAAATTTGTAGAAAAAAATACTTGATATCCATCCATTTCATTGTATAATTTGCATTTACAGGATCAGCGAAAATGTTCTTGGGGTCTTTGTATAATTTTACCCCTGGAGATAAATAGATTAGGTTCACCTGCACTAATTCGCTCCTGCAACTCTACTCTCAGCTTTCTATTGGATTCTCTTTGTTGGAATGTTAAATCCGGTGAAATATATACATTGTTTTCCCATCCTTCTAATTTCTCTTTTAGTTGCTATTTCCGTACACCACACTCTTATCATTCTTGACCTTCTGATATTTTTATTCTGACCAGACACTTCCTTGGGTGTTATCCTTGAAATATGCATTTCGCTTGGTTGAAGTATTAATTTATCAAGAATACAATTTATTTTATCCTGGTCACTAGATTTTTCCTCTTGGGAAACACCATCTGGAGCCTCAGGGACTCCTTTAAAGATCAAATTATTAACTCTCTTATCCCTTTCTCGATGTTCTCGCACCACAATCTGGACCTTCTCCTCAATTAATTTTTCTATTTCAACTTTTCTAACTTCTTCTTTTTTATTAATAATATCAACTGCAGAAGCCAAGCTATCCAATTTGAGCATTATTGTTGATAGTGCTTTCCTAACACCAGACAATCCAGTTAATTCCCAAAGATTCTTTGCTAGGGCTAGGCCTACCCAGGCCCATCTGTGCTTCCACACATCCATCACACATCCAAATTAGATTTTTAGTTCCCTTTTGTAAAACATTGTATTCTCTAGCGGACATCGACTTTGTACAGCTTAAATGGACCCAAACATTACAGCTTTCACACATTAATGCTTTGTCCCCATCGTTTACCGTGTCTTCACACGTTCTACATTTTACCTTAGGCCCACTTTCGCTACTGCTGGGATCGGCCGAAACACCTGCATCAGGCCGAAGAGAAGCCTCGTTGGACCTTTTTTTATTCATATTTAGATAGGCCTAGCAGTAGTCCAACTAAAGAAAATGATATATATCTGGTTCAATGGTTCGCGAAGTACTTAGTTTAATGTTTTTATAGGTCGGTTATTACAAAGTGTGACAACTTTTATTAAAAAGTGCGACAGGTATTACAAAGTGCGACAACTTTGTTACAAAGTGCGACAGGTATTACAATGTGCGACAATTATTACAAAGTGCGACGCAACACGCGGTACATTTTGTAGTAAAATTTACAGGGTTAAGATTACGTAATTTCACATCATTTCGAGACATAGAGTCATAATTATAATAGTATAGTAAATAATTAACTGTGAAAGAATCTTTCATCTGTGTACCGGTGCAGTTCCTGTTACATTTTCATCGACTCATTTTAAATAAACGAGACTCATATGAACTTTCTGTCTCTATACATTTGAAGCACGAATAGATTCCAAGATATATGTATGAATAATGTTATACCTCCTTAGCCCGATTTTCGGAAACGGAGAAAAGAATTGCGTCCTAGTTCGTCTTACAAATTGTTTTTGTCTTAAAATGGTTTACTACTGAATGTGCGACCAACCGTAATAAATTAGATTAAAGGTAACTTTTATGGAATGTTATTTAGTGTTTCATTAGTACCCACATCCATCGATCCATTTGAGAGAAAATCTATAATTATAGTGTTATTATGCATGAGTAACTTCATTTAAAATACAATATAGAAAATCTACCTTTTAAAATGTATAAGTCTCCTGGAGAATTAAGTCGACTATCGTTACTTTCCTTTGATGATATTCCAGTTGTTCTATCAACTCGATATATACCTTTCCACTCTGTCCAGTACAGATAGTTTCCATAAATAGCAATTCTATACGGGTCATCCAGCTCATTTATAATCGTTCTTCTGTTAGTTCCATCAAGGTTAGATTCTTCAATTAGGTCAGTTCCAAAATCACACCAATACATTTTTCCATCTTATAGTGAAAACAATGAGAGAACTATACATAAGTACATTTAAATAATGGTAATAATGGTACAGTTGAATACCGACATCATGTATTGCACGGTGACCTCTATTCATTTATATTTGAACAAGGCCATATACATGGCTGCAGTCGCGTGCTCAAGTTTGTGTTTAAGCGCGCGTACGCATGCGATATATGCGCTACGCACGTAATTGTATTGTCATATATGACAATACAATTTATGAGTACCAAATTTTATTTAATTGTGATTCATGCTTGTGGAGATATGATTACAAACGTGATTTCGTAAAATCGTGCGTAGACCGCGTAATTTTTGATTGCGCACTGTGAAAAACATAACCACATCGAGTCCTGGCCATAAGGAATATACTCCGAAAAATTGACTTAGCTAGATGAAACTGATATCAAGACAAGGCCATATACAAGTTAGTGTTTACCGACCGACCAACCGACCGACCGACTAACCGACCGTTTGACCAACCGATCGACATAGTGAACTGTAGAGTCGCGTTGCACGCAACTCAAAATACAAGAAACCTTTTGTGGTCACTGATTCTGACAATGTAATCACTGGTGAAAACGTTGTTGGTTCTGCACTTGTTGTTACTGGTGCTGATGGGTCAAGTATTGATTGAAACGTTGGTAATGCATCTGTCGTATGTAATAAAGCGCGTTTATTATCACCATTATATATCAATTTTTCGTTTCAGTTTTGTTTTTTAGATGTTCGAAATTCGGTATATAATTTGTGACTCAGCTTACTATGACGGTTGGTCGGTCGGGATCGTTCGGTAAACACTAACTCAATTTTTCGCACGCGACTGCCATGTATATGGCCTTGTTATCGATATATTTAATCAGGCCTTTAGTTATCTCTGGTGCTTAAAGTTTTGTTAATTGATCTTAACTTCATAATTGAGGCGCACACACAGATACTTGCCAGAAGCTGGATCAACTACTGTCGTTACGGTTTCTGTTGTGGTAGAAATTTCTGTAAAATAACATTTATGATAACAAAATGTGAATACAATTATATGCAAACTTCATGCATTTAAAATAAGTTAATCTTGGTTTGGTAGAGTTTTGATACAGATGTATTTACCATTTTAGGTAACTTAAGTGTATCGATTTGAATAAATTTACCTAATTCATAATGATCATAAGGATTCCCAATATAATCTGTCTTCAAGCCACCGATCATATCCTTATTTTTATTGCTTATATCACACTTAAATTGTGTTTTGTAATAATCAAAAGATCGACA